>NC_085072.1:821250-1142500 GCF_963662255.1 Cinclus cinclus
CTCGTCCTTATAGAATTTTTGTAGGCAAAAGCCCCGCATGGGCCGCAGGCAAGTTAGGGAAGTTGGCTTTGAAAGGAGGCACTTTTCCCCAAGAAGCCAAACTCAAGAGCCCACAATGCAGATGTCATTTTGTAGGGCGCGTTTGGGCCTCCGATGGCAGCCAGGTTTGGAGGAGGGGGCAGCTTTGGTCTGGGAGAAATCCTCGTCCTTCTGGAATTTTTGTAGGCAAAAGCCCTGCATGGGCCGCAGGCAAGTTGACTCCGAAAGGAGGCACTTTTCCCCAGGAAGCCAAACTCAAGAACCCTCAATGCAGGTGTCATTTTGTGGGGCGCGTTTGGGCCTCCGATGGCAGCCAGGTTTGGAGGAGGGGGCAGCTTTGGTCTGGGAGAAATCCTCGTCATTCTGGAATTTTTGGAGGCAAAAACCCCGCATGGGCCGCAGGCAAGTTAGGCAAGTTGGCTCCGAAAGGAGGCACTTTTCCCCAAGAAGCCAAACTCAAGAGCCCACTTGGCAGATGTCATTTTGTAGGGCGCGTTTGGGCCTCTGATGGCAGCCAGGTTTGGAGGAGGGGGCAGCTTTGGTCTGGGAGAAATCCTCGTCCTTATGGAATTTTTGTAGTCTAAAGCCCAGCACGGGCCGCAGGCAAGTTAGGCAAGTTGGCTTTGAAAGGAGGCACTTTCCCCCAAGAAGCCAAACTCAAGAGCCCACTTGGCAGAAGTCATTTTGTAGGGCGCGTTTGGGCCTCCGATGGCAGCCAGGTTTGGAGGAGGGGGCAGCTTTGGTCTGGGAGAAATCCTCGTCCTTATGGAATTTTTGTAGGCAAAAGCCCAGGACGGGCCGCAGGCAAGTTGGCTTTGAAAGGAGGTACTTCCACCCAAGAAGCCAAACTCAAGAGCCCACTTGGCAGATGTCATTTTGTAGGGCACGTTTGGGCATCCGATGGCAGCCAGGTTTGGAGGAGGGGGCAGCTTTGGTCTGGGAGAAATCCTCGTCCTTATGGAATTTTTGTAGGCAAAAGCCCTTCATGGGCCGCAGGCAAGTTGACTCCGAAAGGAGGCACTTTTCCCCAGAAAGCCAAACTCAAGAGCCCACTTGGCAGATGTCATTTTGTAGGGCGCGTTTGGGGCTCCGATGGCAGCCAGGTTTGGAGGAGGGGGCAGCTTTGGTCTGGGAGGAATCCTCGTCCTTATGGAATTTTTGTAGGCAAAAGCCCCGCATGGGCCGCAGGCAAGTTAGGCAAGTTGGCTTTGAAAGGAGGCACTTTTCCCCAAGAAGCCAAACTCAAGAACCCACAATGCAGATGTCATTTTGTAGGGCGCGTTTGGGCCTCCGATGGCAGCCAGGTTTGGAGGAGGGGGCAGCTTTGGTCTGGGAGAAATCCTCGTCCTTATGGAATTTTTGTAGCAAAAGCCCAGGACGGGCCGCAGGTAAGTTAGGCAAGTTGGCTCCGAAAGGAGGCACTTTTCCCCAAGAAGCCAAACTCAAGAACCCTCAATGCAGATGTCATTTTGTGGGGCGCATTTGGGCCTCCGATGGCAGCCAGGTTTGGAGGAGGGGGCAGCTTTGGTCTGGGAGAAATCCTCGTCCTTATGGAATTTTTGTAGGCAAAAGCCCAGGACGGGCCGCAGGCAACTTGGCTTTGAAAGGAGGTACTTCCACCCAAGATGCCAAACTCAAGAGCCCACTTGGCAGATGTCATTTTGTAGGGCGCGTTTGGGCCTCCAATGGCAGCCAGGTTTGGAGGAGGGGGCAGCTTTGGTCTGGGAGAAATCCTCGTCCTTATGGAATTTTTGTAGGCAAAAGCCGAGGACGGGCCGCAGGCAAGTTAGGCAAGTTGGCTCCGAAATGAGGCACTTTTCCCCAAGAAGCCAAACTCAAGAGCCCACTTGGCAGATGTCATTTTGTAGGGCGCGTTTGGGCCTCCAATGGCAGCCAGGTTTGGAGGAGGGGGCAGCTTTGGTCTGGGAGAAATCCTCGTCCTTATGGAATTTTTGTAGGCAAAAGCCCAGGACGGGCCGCAGGCAAGTTGGCTTTGAAAGGAGGTACTTCCACCCAAGAAGCCAAACTCAAGAGCCGACTTGGCAGATGTCATTTTGTAGGGCACGTTTGGGCCTCCGATGGCAGCCAGGTTTGGAGGAGGGGGCAGCTTTGGTCTGGGAGAAATCCTCGTCCTTATGGAATTTTTGTAGGCAAAAGCCCTTCATGGGCCGCAGGCAAGTTGACTCCGAAAGGAGGCACTTTTCCCCAGAAAGCCAAACTCAAGAGCCCACTTGGCAGATGTCATTTTGTAGGGCGCGTTTGGGCATCCGATGGCAGCCAGGTTTGGAGGAGGGGGCAGCTTCGGTCTGGGAGAAATCCTCGTCCTTATGGAATTTTTGGAGGCAAAAGCCCGGGACGGGACGCAGGCAAGTTGGTTTTGAAAGGAGTCACTTTTCCCCAAGAAGCCAAACTCAAGAACCCACAATGCAGATGTCATTTTGTAGGGCGCGTTTGGGCCTCCGATGGCAGCCAGGTTTGGAGGAGGGGGCAGCTTTGGTCTGGGAGAAATCCTCGTCCTTCTGGAATTTTTGTAGGCAAAAGCCCTGCATGGGCCGCAGGCAAGTTGGCTTTGAAAGGAGGCACTTCCACCCAAGAAGCCAAACTCAAGAGCCCACTTGGCAGGTGTCATTTTGTAGGGCACGTTTGGGCCTCCGATGGCAGCCAGGTTTGGAGGAGGGGGCAGCTTTGGTCTGGGAGAAATCCTCGTCCTTCTGGAATTTTTGTAGGCAAAAGCCCTGCATGGGCCGCAGGCAAGTTGACTCCGAAAGGAGGCACTTTTCCCCAGGAAGCCAAACTCAAGAACCCTCAATGCAGGTGTCATTTTGTGGGGCGCGTTTGGGCCTCCGATGGCAGCCAGGTTTGGAGGAGGGGGCAGCTTTGGTCTGGGAGAAATCCTCGTCATTCTGGAATTTTTGGAGGCAAAAGCCCAGGACGGGCCGCAGGCAAGTTAGGCAGGTTGGCTCCGAAAGGAGTCACTTTTCCCCAAGAAGCCAAACTCAAGAGCCCACTTGGCAGATGTCATTTTGTAGGGCGCGTTTGGGCCTCTGATGGCAGCCAGGTTTGGAGGAGGGGGCAGCTTTGGTCTGGGAGAAATCCTCGTCCTTCTGGAATTTTTGTAGTCTAAAGCCCAGCACGGGCCGCAGGCTAGTTAGGCAAGTTGGCTTTGAAAGGAGGCACTTTTCCGCAAGAAGCCAAACTCAAGAGCCCACTTGGCAGAAGTCATTTTGTAGGGCGCGTTTGGGCCTCCGATGGCAGCCAGGTTTGGAGGAGGGGGCAGCTTTGGTCTGGGAGAAATCCTCGTCCTTATGGAATTTTTGTAGGCAAAAGCCCAGGACGGGCCGCAGGCAAGTTGGCTTTGAAAGGAGGTACTTCCACCCAAGAAGCCAAACTCAAGAGCCCACTTGGCAGATGTCATTTTGTAGGGCACGTTTGGGCATCCGATGGCAGCCAGGTTTGGAGGAGGGGGCAGCTTTGGTCTGGGAGAAATCCTCGTCCTTATGGAATTTTTGTAGGCAAAAGCCCTTCATGGGCCGCAGGCAAGTTGACTCCGAAAGGAGGCACTTTTCCCCAGAAAGCCAAACTCAAGAGCCCACTTGGCAGATGTCATTTTGTAGGGCGCGTTTGGGGCTCCGATGGCAGCCAGGTTTGGAGGAGGGGGCAGCTTTGGTCTGGGAGGAATCCTCGTCCTTATGGAATTTTTGTAGGCAAAAGCCCAGGACGGGCCGCAGGCAAGTTGGCTTTGAAAGGAGGCACTTCCACCCAAGAAGCCAAACTCAAGAGCCCACTTGGCAGGTGTCATTTTGTAGGGCGCGTTTGGGCCTCCGATGGCAGCCAGGTTTGGAGGAGGGGGCAGCTTTGGTCTGGGAGAAATCCTCGTCCTTATGGAATTTTTGTAGGCAAAAGCCCAGGACGGGCCGCAGGCAAGTTGGCTTTGAAAGGAGGCACTTCCACCCAAGAAGCCAAACTCAAGAGCCCACTTGGCAGGTGTCATTTTGTAGGGCACGTTTGGGCCTCCGATGGCAGCCAGGTTTGGAGGAGGGGGCAGCTTTGGTCTGGGAGAAATCCTCGTCCTTCTGGAATTTTTGTAGGCAAAAGCCCTGCATGGGCCGCAGGCAAGTTGACTCCGAAAGGAGGCACTTTTCCCCAGGAAGCCAAACTCAAGAACCCTCAATGCAGGTGTCATTTTGTGGGGCGCGTTTGGGCCTCCGATGGCAGCCAGGTTTGGAGGAGGGGGCAGCTTTGGTCTGGGAGAAATCCTCGTCATTCTGGAATTTTTGGAGGCAAAAGCCCAGGACGGGCCGCAGGCAAGTTAGGCAGGTTGGCTCCGAAAGGAGTCACTTTTCCCCAAGAAGCCAAACTCAAGAGCCCACTTGGCAGATGTCATTTTGTAGGGCGCGTTTGGGCCTCTGATGGCAGCTAGGTTTGGAGGAGGGGGCAGCTTTGGTCTGGGAGAAATCCTCGTCCTTATGGAATTTTTGTAGTCTAAAGCCCAGCACGGGCCGCAGGCTAGTTAGGCAAGTTGGCTTTGAAAGGAGGCACTTTTCCGCAAGAAGCCAAACTCAAGAGCCCACTTGGCAGAAGTCATTTTGTAGGGCGCGTTTGGGCCTCCGATGGCAGCCAGGTTTGGAGGAGGGGGCAGCTTTGGTCTGGGAGAAATCCTCGTCCTTATGGAATTTTTGTAGGCAAAAGCCCAGGACGGGCCGCAGGCAAGTTGGCTTTGAAAGGAGGTACTTCCACCCAAGAAGCCAAACTCAAGAGCCCACTTGGCAGATGTCATTTTGTAGGGCACGTTTGGGCATCCGATGGCAGCCAGGTTTGGAGGAGGGGGCAGCTTTGGTCTGGGAGAAATCCTCGTCCTTATGGAATTTTTGTAGGCAAAAGCCCTTCATGGGCCGCAGGCAAGTTGACTCCGAAAGGAGGCACTTTTCCCCAGAAAGCCAAACTCAAGAGCCCACTTGGCAGATGTCATTTTGTAGGGCGCGTTTGGGGCTCCGATGGCAGCCAGGTTTGGAGGAGGGGGCAGCTTTGGTCTGGGAGGAATCCTCGTCCTTATGGAATTTTTGTAGGCAAAAGCCCAGGTCGGGCCGCAGGCAAGTTGGCTTTGAAAGGAGGCACTTCCACCCAAGAAGCCAAACTCAAGAGCCCACTTGGCAGGTGTCATTTTGTAGGGCGCGTTTGGGCCTCCGATGGCAGCCAGGTTTGGAGGAGGGGGCAGCTTTGGTCTGGGAGAAATCCTCGTCCTTATGGAATTTTTGTAGGCAAAAGCCCTGCATGGGCCGCAGGCAAGTTGACTCCGAAAGGAGGCACTTTTCCCCAGGAAGCCAAACTCAAGAACCCTCAATGCAGGTGTCATTTTGTGGGGCGCGTTTGGTCCTCCGATGGCAGCCAGGTTTGGAGGAGGGGGCAGCTTTGGTCTGGGAGAAATCCTCGTCCTTATGGAATTTTTGTCGTCTAAAGCCCAGCACGGGCCGCGGGCTAGTTAGGCAAGTTGGCTTTGAAAGGAGGCACTTTTCCCCAAGAAGCCAAACTCAAGAGCCCACTTGGCAGATGTCATTTTGTAGGGCGCGTTTGGGCCTCCGATGGCAGCCAGGTTTGGAGGAGGGGGCAGCTTTGGTCTGGGAGAAATCCTCGTCCTTATGGAATTTTTGTAGTCAAAAGCCCAGGACGGGCCGCAGGAAAGTTGGCTTTGAAAGGAGGTACTTCCACCCAAGAAGCCAAACTCAAGAGCCCACTTGGCAGATGTCATTTTGTAGGGCGCGTTTGGGCCTCCGATGACAGCCAGGTTTGGAGGAGGGGGCAGCTTTGGTCTGGGAGAAATCCTCGTCCTTATGGAATTTTTGTAGTCAAAAGCCCTGCATGGGCCGCAGGCAAGTTGACTCCGAAAGGAGGCACTTTTCCCCAAGAAGCCAAACTCAAGAACCCTCAATGCAGGTGTCATTTTGTGGGGCGCGTTTGGGCCTCCGATGGCAGCCAGGTTTGGAGGAGGGGGCAGCTTTGGTCTGGGAGAAATCCTCGTCCTTATAGAATTTTTGTAGGCAAAAGCCCCGCATGGGCCGCAGGCAAGTTAGGCAAGTTGTCTTTGAAAGGAGGCACTTTTCCCCAAGAAGCCAAACTCAAGAGCCCACAATGCAGATGTCATTTTGTAGGGCGCGTTTGGGCCTCCGATGGCAGCCAGGTTTGGAGGAGGGGGCAGCTTTGGTCTGGGAGAAATCCTCGTCCTTCTGGAATTTTTGTAGGCAAAAGCCCTGCATGGGCCGCAGGCAAGTTGACTCCGAAAGGAGGCACTTTTCCCCAGGAAGCCAAACTCAAGAACCCTCAATGCAGGTGTCATTTTGTGGGGCGCGTTTGGGCCTCCGATGGCAGCCAGGTTTGGAGGAGGGGGCAGCTTTGGTCTGGGAGAAATCCTCGTCATTCTGGAATTTTTGGAGGCAAAAGCCCAGGACGGGCCGCAGGCAAGTTAGGCAAGTTGGCTCCGAAAGGAGGCACTTTTCCCCAAGAAGCCAAACTCAAGAGCCCACTTGGCAGATGTCATTTTGTAGGGCGCGTTTGGGCCTCTGATGGCAGCCAGGTTTGGAGGAGGGGGCAGCTTTGGTCTGGGAGAAATCCTCGTCCTTATGGAATTTTTGTAGTCTAATGCCCAGCACGGGCCGCAGGCTAGTTAGGCAAGTTGGCTTTGAAAGGAGGCACTTTTCCGCAAGAAGCCAAACTCAAGAGCCCACTTGGCAGATGTCATTTTGTAGGGCGCGTTTGGGCCTCCGATGGCAGCCAGGTTTGGAGGAGGGGGCAGCTTTGGTCTGGGAGAAATCCTCGTCCTTATGGAATTTTTGTAGTCTAAAGCCCAGCACGGGCCGCAGGCTAGTTAGGCAAGTTGGCTTTGAAAGGAGGCACTTCCACCCAAGAAGCCAAACTCAAGAGCCCACTTGGCAGAAGTCATTTTGTAGGGCGCGTTTGGGCCTCCGATGGCAGCCAGGTTTGGAGGAGGGGGCAGCTTTGGTCTGGGAGAAATCCTCGTCCTTATGGAATTTTTGTAGTCTAAAGCCCAGCACGGGCCGCAGGCAAGTTGGCTTTGAAAGGAGGTACTTCCACCCAAGAAGCCAAACTCAAGAGCCCACTTGGCAGATGTCATTTTGTAGGGCACGTTTGGGCATCCGATGGCAGCCAGGTTTGGAGGAGGGGGCAGCTTTGGTCTGGGAGAAATCCTCGTCCTTATGGAATTTTTGTAGGCAAAAGCCCTTCATGGGCCGCAGGCAAGTTGACTCCGAAAGGAGGCACTTTTCCCCAGAAAGCCAAACTCAAGAGCCCACTTTGCAGATGTCATTTTGTAGGGCGCGTTTGGGGCTCCGATGGCAGCCAGGTTTGGAGGAGGGGGCAGCTTTGGTCTGGGAGGAATCCTCGTCCTTATGGAATTTTTGTAGGCAAAAGCCCAGGTCGGGCCGCAGGCAAGTTGGCTTTGAAAGGAGGCACTTCCACCCAAGAAGCCAAACTCAAGAGCCCACTTGGCAGGTGTCATTTTGTAGGGCGCGTTTGGGCCTCCGATGGCAGCCAGGTTTGGAGGAGGGGGCAGCTTTGGTCTGGGAGAAATCCTCGTCCTTATGGAATTTTTGTAGGCAAAAGCCCAGGACGGGCCGCAGGCAAGTTGGCTTTGAAAGGAGGCACTTCCACCCAAGAAGCCAAACTCAAGAGCCCACTTGGCAGGTGTCATTTTGTAGGGCACGTTTGGGCCTCCGATGGCAGCCAGGTTTGGAGGAGGGGGCAGCTTTGGTCTGGGAGAAATCCTCGTCCTTCTGGAATTTTTGTAGGCAAAAGCCCTGCATGGGCCGCAGGCAAGTTAGGGAAGTTGGCTTTGAAAGGAGGCACTTTTCCCCAAGAAGCCAAACTCAAGAGCCCACAATGCAGATGTCATTTTGTAGGGCGCGTTTGGGCCTCCGATGGCAGCCAGGTTTGGAGGAGGGGGCAGCTTTGGTCTGGGAGAAATCCTCGTCCTTCTGGAATTTTTGTAGGCAAAAGCCCTGCATGGGCCGCAGGCAAGTTGACTCCGAAAGGAGGCACTTTTCCCCAGGAAGCCAAACTCAAGAACCCTCAATGCAGGTGTCATTTTGTGGGGCGCGTTTGGGCCTCCGATGGCAGCCAGGTTTGGAGGAGGGGGCAGCTTTGGTCTGGGAGAAATCCTCGTCATTCTGGAATTTTTGGAGGCAAAAGCCCTGCATGGGCCGCAGGCAAGTTGACTCCGAAAGGAGGCACTTTTCCCCAGGAAGCCAAACTCAAGAACCCTCAATGCAGGTGTCATTTTGTGGGGCGCGTTTGGGCCTCCGATGGCAGCCAGGTTTGGAGGAGGGGGCAGCTTTGGTCTGGGAGAAATCCTCGTCATTCTGGAATTTTTGGAGGCAAAAGCCCAGGACGGGCCGCAGGCAAGTTAGGCAGGTTGGCTCCGAAAGGAGGCACTTTTCCCCAAGAAGCCAAACTCAAGAGCCCACTTGGCAGATGTCATTTTGTAGGGCGCGTTTGGGCCTCTGATGGCAGCCAGGTTTGGAGGAGGGGGCAGCTTTGGTCTGGGAGAAATCCTCGTCCTTCTGGAATTTTTGTAGTCTAAAGCCCAGCACGGGCCGCAGGCTAGTTAGGCAAGTTGGCTTTGAAAGGAGGCACTTTTCCGCAAGAAGCCAAACTCAAGAGCCCACTTGGCAGAAGTCATTTTGTAGGGCGCGTTTGGGCCTCCGATGGCAGCCAGGTTTGGAGGAGGGGGCAGCTTTGGTCTGGGAGAAATCCTCGTCCTTATGGAATTTTTGTAGGCAAAAGCCCAGGACGGGCCGCAGGCAAGTTGGCTTTGAAAGGAGGTACTTCCACCCAAGAAGCCAAACTCAAGAGCCCACTTGGCAGATGTCATTTTGTAGGGCACGTTTGGGCATCCGATGGCAGCCAGGTTTGGAGGAGGGGGCAGCTTTGGTCTGGGAGAAATCCTCGTCATTCTGGAATTTTTGTAGGCAAAAGCCCTTCATGGGCCGCAGGCAAGTTGACTCCGAAAGGAGGCACTTTTCCCCAGAAAGCCAAACTCAAGAGCCCACTTGGCAGATGTCATTTTGTAGGGCGCGTTTGGGGCTCCGATGGCAGCCAGGTTTGGAGGAGGGGGCAGCTTTGGTCTGGGAGGAATCCTCGTCCTTATGGAATTTTTGTAGGCAAAAGCCCAGGTCGGGCCGCAGGCAAGTTGGCTTTGAAAGGAGGCACTTCCACCCAAGAAGCCAAACTCAAGATCCCACTTGGCAGGTGTCATTTTGTAGGGCGCGTTTGGGCCTCCGATGGCAGCCAGGTTTGGAGGAGGGGGCAGCTTTGGTCTGGGAGAAATCCTCGTCCTTATGGAATTTTTGTAGGCAAAAGCCCAGGACGGGCCGCAGGCAAGTTGGCTTTGAAAGGAGGCACTTCCACCCAAGAAGCCAAACTCAAGAGCCCACTTGGCAGGTGTCATTTTGTAGGGCACGTTTGGGCCTCCGATGGCAGCCAGGTTTGGAGGAGGGGGCAGCTTTGGTCTGGGAGAAATCCTCGTCCTTCTGGAATTTTTGTAGGCAAAAGCCCTGCATGGGCCGCAGGCAAGTTGACTCCGAAAGGAGGCACTTTTCCCCAGGAAGCCAAACTCAAGAACCCTCAATGCAGGTGTCATTTTGTGGGGCGCGTTTGGGCCTCCGATGGCAGCCAGGTTTGGAGGAGGGGGCAGCTTTGGTCTGGGAGAAATCCTCGTCATTCTGGAATTTTTGGAGGCAAAAGCCCAGGATGGGCCGCAGGCAAGTTAGGCAGGTTGGCTCCGAAAGGAGTCACTTTTCCCCAAGAAGCCAAACTCAAGAGCCCACTTGGCAGATGTCATTTTGTAGGGCGCGTTTGGGCCTCTGATGGCAGCCAGGTTTGGAGGAGGGGGCAGCTTTGGTCTGGGAGAAATCCTCGTCCTTATGGAATTTTTGTAGTCTAAAGCCCAGCACGGGCCGCAGGCTAGTTAGGCAAGTTGGCTTTGAAAGGAGGCACTTTTCCGCAAGAAGCCAAACTCAAGAGCCCACTTGGCAGAAGTCATTTTGTAGGGCGCGTTTGGGCCTCCGATGGCAGCCAGGTTTGGAGGAGGGGGCAGCTTTGGTCTGGGAGAAATCCTCGTCCTTATGGAATTTTTGTAGGCAAAAGCCCAGGACGGGCCGCAGGCAAGTTGGCTTTGAAAGGAGGTACTTCCACCCAAGAAGCCAAACTCAAGAGCCCACTTGGCAGATGTCATTTTGTAGGGCACGTTTGGGCATCCGATGGCAGCCAGGTTTGGAGGAGGGGGCAGCTTTGGTCTGGGAGAAATCCTCGTCCTTATGGAATTTTTGTAGGCAAAAGCCCTTCATGGGCCGCAGGCAAGTTGACTCCGAAAGGAGGCACTTTTCCCCAGAAAGCCAAACTCAAGAGCCCACTTGGCAGATGTCATTTTGTAGGGCGCGTTTGGGGCTCCGATGGCAGCCAGGTTTGGAGGAGGGGGCAGCTTTGGTCTGGGAGGAATCCTCGTCCTTATGGAATTTTTGTAGGCAAAAGCCCAGGTCGGGCCGCAGGCAAGTTGGCTTTGAAAGGAGGCACTTCCACCCAAGAAGCCAAACTCAAGAGCCCACTTGGCAGGTGTCATTTTGTAGGGCGCGTTTGGGCCTCCGATGGCAGCCAGGTTTGGAGGAGGGGGCAGCTTTGGTCTGGGAGAAATCCTCGTCCTTCTGGAATTTTTGTAGGCAAAAGCCCTGCATGGGCCGCAGGCAAGTTGACTCCGAAAGGAGGCACTTTTCCCCAGGAAGCCAAACTCAAGAACCCTCAATGCAGGTGTCATTTTGTGGGGCGCGTTTGGTCCTCCGATGGCAGCCAGGTTTGGAGGAGGGGGCAGCTTTGGTCTGGGAGAAATCCTCGTCCTTATGGAATTTTTGTCGTCTAAAGCCCAGCACGGGCCGCGGGCTAGTTAGGCAAGTTGGCTTTGAAAGGAGGCACTTTTCCCCAAGAAGCCAAACTCAAGAGCCCACTTGGCAGATGTCATTTTGTAGGGCGCGTTTGGGCCTCCGATGGCAGCCAGGTTTGGAGGAGGGGGCAGCTTTGGTCTGGGAGAAATCCTCGTCCTTATGGAATTTTTGTAGTCAAAAGCCCAGGACGGGCCGCAGGAAAGTTGGCTTTGAAAGGAGGTACTTCCACCCAAGAAGCCAAACTCAAGAGCCCACTTGGCAGATGTCATTTTGTAGGGCGCGTTTGGGCCTCCGATGACAGCCAGGTTTGGAGGAGGGGGCAGCTTTGGTCTGGGAGAAATCCTCGTCCTTATGGAATTTTTGTAGTCAAAAGCCCTGCATGGGCCGCAGGCAAGTTGACTCCGAAAGGAGGCACTTTTCCCCAAGAAGCCAAACTCAAGAACCCTCAATGCAGGTGTCATTTTGTGGGGCGCGTTTGGGCCTCCGATGGCAGCCAGGTTTGGAGGAGGGGGCAGCTTTGGTCTGGGAGAAATCCTCGTCCTTATAGAATTTTTGTAGGCAAAAGCCCCGCATGGGCCGCAGGCAAGTTAGGGAAGTTGGCTTTGAAAGGAGGCACTTTTCCCCAAGAAGCCAAACTCAAGAGCCCACAATGCAGATGTCATTTTGTAGGGCGCGTTTGGGCCTCCGATGGCAGCCAGGTTTGGAGGAGGGGGCAGCTTTGGTCTGGGAGAAATCCTCGTCCTTCTGGAATTTTTGTAGGCAAAAGCCCTGCATGGGCCGCAGGCAAGTTGACTCCGAAAGGAGGCACTTTTCCCCAGGAAGCCAAACTCAAGAACCCTCAATGCAGGTGTCATTTTGTGGGGCGCGTTTGGGCCTCCGATGGCAGCCAGGTTTGGAGGAGGGGGCAGCTTTGGTCTGGGAGAAATCCTCGTCATTCTGGAATTTTTGGAGGCAAAAACCCCGCATGGGCCGCAGGCAAGTTAGGCAAGTTGGCTCCGAAAGGAGGCACTTTTCCCCAAGAAGCCAAACTCAAGAGCCCACTTGGCAGATGTCATTTTGTAGGGCGCGTTTGGGCCTCTGATGGCAGCCAGGTTTGGAGGAGGGGGCAGCTTTGGTCTGGGAGAAATCCTCGTCCTTATGGAATTTTTGTAGTCTAAAGCCCAGCACGGGCCGCAGGCAAGTTAGGCAAGTTGGCTTTGAAAGGAGGCACTTTCCCCCAAGAAGCCAAACTCAAGAGCCCACTTGGCAGAAGTCATTTTGTAGGGCGCGTTTGGGCCTCCGATGGCAGCCAGGTTTGGAGGAGGGGGCAGCTTTGGTCTGGGAGAAATCCTCGTCCTTATGGAATTTTTGTAGGCAAAAGCCCAGGACGGGCCGCAGGCAAGTTGGCTTTGAAAGGAGGTACTTCCACCCAAGAAGCCAAACTCAAGAGCCCACTTGGCAGATGTCATTTTGTAGGGCACGTTTGGGCATCCGATGGCAGCCAGGTTTGGAGGAGGGGGCAGCTTTGGTCTGGGAGAAATCCTCGTCCTTATGGAATTTTTGTAGGCAAAAGCCCTTCATGGGCCGCAGGCAAGTTGACTCCGAAAGGAGGCACTTTTCCCCAGAAAGCCAAACTCAAGAGCCCACTTGGCAGATGTCATTTTGTAGGGCGCGTTTGGGGCTCCGATGGCAGCCAGGTTTGGAGGAGGGGGCAGCTTTGGTCTGGGAGGAATCCTCGTCCTTATGGAATTTTTGTAGGCAAAAGCCCCGCATGGGCCGCAGGCAAGTTAGGCAAGTTGGCTTTGAAAGGAGGCACTTTTCCCCAAGAAGCCAAACTCAAGAACCCACAATGCAGATGTCATTTTGTAGGGCGCGTTTGGGCCTCCGATGGCAGCCAGGTTTGGAGGAGGGGGCAGCTTTGGTCTGGGAGAAATCCTCGTCCTTATGGAATTTTTGTAGCAAAAGCCCAGGACGGGCCGCAGGTAAGTTAGGCAAGTTGGCTCCGAAAGGAGGCACTTTTCCCCAAGAAGCCAAACTCAAGAACCCTCAATGCAGATGTCATTTTGTGGGGCGCATTTGGGCCTCCGATGGCAGCCAGGTTTGGAGGAGGGGGCAGCTTTGGTCTGGGAGAAATCCTCGTCCTTATGGAATTTTTGTAGGCAAAAGCCCAGGACGGGCCGCAGGCAACTTGGCTTTGAAAGGAGGTACTTCCACCCAAGATGCCAAACTCAAGAGCCCACTTGGCAGATGTCATTTTGTAGGGCGCGTTTGGGCCTCCAATGGCAGCCAGGTTTGGAGGAGGGGGCAGCTTTGGTCTGGGAGAAATCCTCGTCCTTATGGAATTTTTGTAGGCAAAAGCCGAGGACGGGCCGCAGGCAAGTTAGGCAAGTTGGCTCCGAAATGAGGCACTTTTCCCCAAGAAGCCAAACTCAAGAGCCCACTTGGCAGATGTCATTTTGTAGGGCGCGTTTGGGCCTCCAATGGCAGCCAGGTTTGGAGGAGGGGGCAGCTTTGGTCTGGGAGAAATCCTCGTCCTTATGGAATTTTTGTAGGCAAAAGCCCAGGACGGGCCGCAGGCAAGTTGGCTTTGAAAGGAGGTACTTCCACCCAAGAAGCCAAACTCAAGAGCCGACTTGGCAGATGTCATTTTGTAGGGCACGTTTGGGCCTCCGATGGCAGCCAGGTTTGGAGGAGGGGGCAGCTTTGGTCTGGGAGAAATCCTCGTCCTTATGGAATTTTTGTAGGCAAAAGCCCTTCATGGGCCGCAGGCAAGTTGACTCCGAAAGGAGGCACTTTTCCCCAGAAAGCCAAACTCAAGAGCCCACTTGGCAGATGTCATTTTGTAGGGCGCGTTTGGGCATCCGATGGCAGCCAGGTTTGGAGGAGGGGGCAGCTTCGGTCTGGGAGAAATCCTCGTCCTTATGGAATTTTTGGAGGCAAAAGCCCGGGACGGGACGCAGGCAAGTTGGTTTTGAAAGGAGTCACTTTTCCCCAAGAAGCCAAACTCAAGAACCCACAATGCAGATGTCATTTTGTAGGGCGCGTTTGGGCCTCCGATGGCAGCCAGGTTTGGAGGAGGGGGCAGCTTTGGTCTGGGAGAAATCCTCGTCCTTCTGGAATTTTTGTACTCAAAAGCCCAGGATGGGCCGCAGGCAAGTTAGGCATGTTGGCTTTGAAAGGAGGCACTTTTCCCCAAGAAGCCAAACTCAAGAACCCACAATGCCGATGTCATTTTGTAGGGCGCGTTTGGGCCTCCGATGGCAGCCAGGTTTGGAGGAGGGGGCAGCTTTGGTCTGGGAGAAATCCTCGTCCTTCTGGAATTTTTGGAGGCAAAAGCCCAGGACGGGCCGCAGGCAAGTTAGGCAAGTTGACTTTGAAAGGAGGCACTTTTCCCCAGAAAGCCAAACTCAAGAGCCCACTTGGCAGATGTCATTTTGTAGGGCGCGTTTGGGCCTCCGATGGCAGCCAGGTTTGGAGGAGGGGGCAGCTTTGGTCTGGGAGAAATCCTCGTCCTTATGGAATTTTTGTAGCAAAAGCCCGGGACGGGAGGCAGGCAAGTTGGCTTCGAAGGGAGGCACTTTCCCCAAGAAGCCAAAATCAAGAGCCCACTTGGCAGATGTCATTTTGTAGGGCGCGTTTTGGCGTCCGATGGCAGCCAGGTTTGGAGGAGGGGGCAGCTTTGGTCTGGGAGAAATCCTCGTCCTTATGGAATTTTTGTAGGCAAAAGCCCAGGACGGGCCGCAGCCAAGTTAGGCAAGTTGGCTCCGAAAGGAGGCACTTTTCCCCAAGAAGCCAAACTCAAGAAACCTCAATGCAGATGTCATTTTGTGGGGCGCGTTTGGGCCTCCGATGGCAGCCAGGTTTGGAGGAGGGGGCAGCTTTGGTCTGGGAGAAATCCTCGTCCTTATGGAATTTTTGTAGTCTAAAGCCCAGCACGGGCTGCAGGCAAGTTGGCTTTGAAAGGAGGCACTTTCCCCCAAGAAGCCAAACTCAGGAGCCCACTTGGCAGATGTCATTTTGTAGGGCGCGTTTGGGCCACCGATGGCAGCTAGGTTTGGAGGAGGGGGCAGCTTTGGTCTGGGAGAAATCCTCGTCCTTATGGAATTTTTGTAGGCAAAAGCCCAGAATGGGCTGCAGGCTAGTTAGGCAAGTTGGCTTTGAAAGGAGGCACTTTTCCCCAAGAAGCCAAACTCAAGAGCCCACTTGGCAGATGTCATTTTGTAGGGCGCGTTTGGGCCTCTGATGGCAGCCAGGTTTGGAGGAGGGGGCAGCTTTGGTCTGGGAGAAATCCTCGTCCTTATGGAATTTTTGTCGGCAAAAGCCCTGCATGGGCCGCAGGCAAGTTGACTCCGAAAGGAGGCACTTTTCCCCAGAAAGCCAAACTCAAGAGCCCTCTTGGCAGATGTCATTTTGTAGGGCGCGTTTGGGCCTCCGATGGCAGCCAGGTTTGGAGGAGGGGGCAGCTTTGGTCTGGGAGGAATCCTCGTCCTTATGGAATTTTTGTAGCAAAAGCCCGGGACGGGACGCAGGCAAGTTGGTTTTGAAAGGAGTCACTTTTCCCCAAGAAGCCAAACTCAAGAGCCCACTTGGCAGGTGTCATTTTGTAGGGCGCGTTTGGGCCTCCGATGGCAGCCAGGTTTGGAGGAGGGGGCAGCTTTGGTCTGGGAGAAATCCTCGTCCTTATAGAATTTTTGTAGGCAAAAACCCCGCATGGGCCGCAGGCAAGTTAGGCAAGTTGGCTCCGAAAGGAGGCACTTTTCCCCAAGAAGCCAAACTCAAGAACCCTCAATGCAGATGTCATTTTGTGGGGCGCGTTTGGGCCTCCGATGGCAGCCAGGTTTGGAGGAGGGGGCAGCTTTGGTCTGGGAGAAATCCTCGTCCTTATGGAATTTTTGTAGTCTAAAGCCCAGCACGGGCTGCAGGCAAGTTGGCTTTGAAAGGAGGCACTTTCCCCCAAGAAGCCAAACTCAGGAGCCCACTTGGCAGATGTCATTTTGTAGGGCGCGTTTGGGCCACCGATGGCAGCTAGGTTTGGAGGAGGGGGCAGCTTTGGTCTGGGAGAAATCCTCGTCCTTATGGAATTTTTGTAGGCAAAAGCCCAGAATGGGCTGCAGGCTTGTTAGGCAAGTTGGCTTTGAAAGGAGGCACTTTTCCGCAAAAAGCCAAACTCAAGAGCCCACTTGGCAGATGTCATTTTGTAGGGCGCGTTTGGGCCTCCGATGGCAGCCAGGTTTGGAGGAGGGGGCAGCTTTGGTCTGGGAGAAATCCTCGTCCTTATGGAATTTTTGTAGGCAAAAGCACAGGACGGGCCGCAGGCAAGTTGGCTTTGAAAGGAGGCACTTCCACCCAAGAAGCCAAACTCAAGAGCCCACTTGGCAGATGTCATTTTGTAGGGCGCGTTTGGGCCTCCGATGGCAGCCAGGTTTGGAGGAGGGGGCAGCTTTGGTCTGGGAGGAATCCTCGTCCTTATGGAATTTTTGTAGCAAAAGCCCGGGACGGGACGCAGGCAAGTTGGTTTTTAAAGGAGTCACTTTTCCCCAAGAAGCCAAACTCAAGAGCCCACTTGGCAGGTGTCATTTTGTAGGGCGCGTTTGGGCCTCCGATGGCAGCCAGGTTTGGAGGAGGGGGCAGCTTTGGTCTGGGAGAAATCCTCGTCCTTATGGAATTTTTGTACTCAAAAGCCCTGCATGGGCCGCCGGCAAGTTGACTCCGAAAGGAGGCACTTTTCCCCAAGAAGCCAAACTCAAGAGCCCACTTGGCAGGTGTCATTTTGTAGGGCGCGTTTGGGCCTCCGATGGCAGCCAGGTTTGGCGGAGGGGGCAGCTTTGGTCTGGGAGAAATCCTCGTCCTTATGGAATTTTTGTAGCAAAAGTCCGGGACGGGATGCAGGCAAGTTGATTTTGAAAGGAGTCACTTTTCCCCAAGAAGCCAAACTCAAGAGCCCACTTGGCAGATGTCATTTTGTAGGGCGCGTTTGGGCCTCCGATGGCAGCCAGGTTTGGAGGAGGGGGCAGCTTTGGTCTGGGAGAAATCCTTGTCCTTATCGAATTTTTGTAGGCAAAAGCCCAGGACGGGCCGCAGGCAAGTTAGGCAAGTTGGCTTTGAAAGGAGGCACTTTTCCCCAAGAAGCCAAAATGAAGAGCCCACTTGGCAGATGTCATTTTGTAGGGCGCGTTTGGGCCTCCGATGGCAGCCAGGTTTGGAGGAGGGGGCAGCTTTGGTCTGGGAGAAATCCTCGTCCTTCTGGAATTTTTGTACTCAAAAGCCCAGGACGGGCCGCAGGCAAGTTAGGCAAGTTGGCTCAGAACGGAGGCACTTTTCCCCAAGAAGCCAAACTCAAGAGCCCACTTGGCAGGTGTCATTTTGTAGGGCGCATTTGGGCCTCCGATGGCAGCCAGGTTTGGAGGAGGGGGCAGCTTTGTTCTGGGAGAAATCCTCGTCCTTATGGAATTTTTGGAGGTAAAAACCCAGGACGGGCCGCAGGCAAGTTGACTCCGAAAGGAGGCACTTTTCCCCAGAAAGCCAAACTGAAGAGCCCACTTGGCAAATGTCATTTTGTAGGGCGCGTTTGGGCCTCCGATGGCAGCCAGGTTTGGAGGAGGGGGCAGCTTTGGTCTGGGAGAAATCCTCGTCCTTATGGAATTTTTGTAGCAAAAGTCCGGGACGGGACGCAGGCAAGTTGGTTTTGAAAGGAGTCACTTTTCCCCAAGAAGCCAAACTCAAGAGCCCACTTGGCAGGTGTCATTTTGTGGGGCGCGTTTGGGCCTCCGATGGCAGCCAGGTCTGGAGGAGGGGGCAGCTTTGGTCTGGGAGAAATCCTCGTCCTTATGGAATTTTTGGAGGCAAAAGCCCAGGACGGGCCGCAGGCAAGTTAGGCAAGTTGGCTCCGAAAGGAGGCACTTTTCCCCAAGAAACCAAACTGAAGAGCCCACTTGGCAGATGTCATTTTGTAGGGCGCGTTTGTTCCTCCGATGGCAGCCAGGTTTGGAGGAGGGGGCAGCTTTGGTCTGGGAGAAATCCTCGTCCTTATGGAATTTTTGTAGCAAAAGCCCGGGAAGGGACGCAGGCAAGTTGGCTTTGAAAGGAAGAACTTTCCCCAAGAAGCCAAACTCAAGAGCCCACTTGGCAGATGTCATTTTGTAGGGCGCGTTTTGGCGTCCGATGGCAGCCAGGTTTGGAGGAGGGGGCAGCTTTGGTCTGGGAGAAATCCTCATCCTTATGGAATTTTTGTAGGCAAAAGCCCTGCATGGGCCGCAGGCAAGTTGACTCCGAAAGGAGGCACTTTTCCCCAAGAAGCCAAATTCAAGAGCCCACTTGGCAGGTGTCATTTTGTAGGGCGCGTTTGGGCCTCCGATGGCAGCCAGGTTTGGAGGAGGGGGCAGCTTTGGTCTGGGAGAAATCCTCGTCCTTATGGAATTTTTGTAGGCAAAAGCCCTGCATGGGCCGCAGGCAAGTTGACACCGAAAGGAGGCACTTTTCCCCAAGAAGCCAAAATGAAGAGCCCACTTGGCAGATGTCATTTTGTAGGGCGCGTTTGGGCCTCCGATGGCAGCCAGGTTTGGAGGAGGGGGCAGCTTTGGTCTGGGAGAAATCCTCGTCCTTCTGGAATTTTTGTACTCAAAAGCCCAGGATGGGCCGCAGGCAAGTTGGCTTTGAAAGGAAGAACTTTCCCCAAGAAGCCAAACTCAAGAGCCCACTTGGCAGATGTCATTTTGTAGGGCGCGTTTTGGCGTCCGATGGCAGCCAGGTTTGGAGGAGGGGGCAGCTTTGGTCTGGGAGAAATCCTCATCCTTATGGAATTTTTGTAGGCAAAAGCCCTGCATGGGCCGCAGGCAAGTTGACTCCGAAAGGAGGCACTTTTCCCCAAGAAGCCAAATTCAAGAGCCCACTTGGCAGGTGTCATTTTGTAGGGCGCGTTTGGGCCTCCGATGGCAGCCAGGTTTGGAGGAGGGGGCAGCTTTGGTCTGGGAGAAATCCTCGTCCTTTTGGAATTTTTGTAGCAAAAGCCCAGGAAGGGACGCAGGCAAGTTGGCTTTGAAAGGAAGAACTTTCCCCAAGAAGCCAAACTCAAGAGCCCACTTGGCAGATGTCATTTTGTAGGGCGCGTTTTGGTGTCCGATGGCAGCCAGGTTTGGAGGAGGGGGCAGCTTTGGTGTGGGAGAAATCCTCGTCCTTATGGAATTTTTGTAGGCAAAAGCCCGGGACGGGACGCAGGCAAGTTGGCTTCGAAAGGAGGCACTTTTCCCCAAGAAGCCAAACTCAAGAACCCTCAATGCAGATGTCATTTTGTGGGGCGCGTTTGGGCCTCTGATGGCAGCCAGGTTTGGAGGAGGGGGCAGCTTTGGTCTGGGAGAAATCCTCGTCCTTATGGAATTTTTGTAGGCAAAAGCCCTGCATGGGCCGCAGGCAAGTTGACTCCGAAAGGAGGCACTTTTCCCCAAGAAGCCAAACTCAAGAGCCCACTTGGCAGATGTCATTTTGTAGGGCGCGTTTGGGCCTCCAATGGCAGCCAGGTTTGGAGGAGGGGGCAGCTTTGGTCTGGGAGAAATCCTCGTCCTTATGGAATTTTTGTAGGCAAAAGCCCGGGACGTGACGCAGGCAAGTTGGTTTTGAAAGGAGTCACTTTTCCCCAAGAAGCCAAACTCAAGAGCCCACTTGGCAGGTGTCATTTTGTAGGGCGCGTTTGGGCCTCCGATGGCAGCCAGGTTTGGAGGAGGGGGCAGCTTTGGTCTGGGAGAAATCCTCGTCCTTCTGGAATTTTTGGAGGCAAAACCCCTGCATGGGCCGCAGGGAAGTTAGGCAAGTTGACTTTGAAAGGAGGCACTTTTCCCCAAGAAGCCAAACTCAAGAGCCCACTTGGCAGGTGTCATTTTGTAGGGCGCGTTTGGGCCTCCGATGGCAGCCAGGTTTGGAGGAGGGGGCAGCTTTGGTCTGGGAGAAATCCTCGTCCTTATGGAATTTTTGTAGCAAAAGCCCGGGACGGGACGCAGGCACGTTGGCTTCGAAGGGAGGCACTTTCCCCAAGAAGCCAAAATCAAGAGCCCACTTGGCAGATGTCATTTTGTAAGGCGCGTTTTGGCCTCCGATGGCAGCCAGGTTTGGAGGAGGGGGCAGCTTTGGTCTGGGAGAAATCCTTGTCCTTATGGAATTTTTGTAGGCAAAAGCCCAGGACGGGCCGCAGGCAAGTTAGGCAAGTTGGCTTTGAAAGGAGGCACTTTTCCCCAAGAAGCCAAACTCAAGAACCCACAATGCAGATGTCCTTTTGTAGGGCGCGTTTGGGCCTCCGATGGCAGCCAGGTTTGGAGGAGGGGGCAGCTTTGGTCTGGGAGAAATCCTCGTCCTTATGGAATATTTGGAGGCAAAAGCCCAGGACGGGCCGCAGGCAAGTTAGGCAAGTTGGCTCCGAAAGGAGGCACTTTTCCCCAAGAAGCCAAACTCCAGAGCCCTCTTGGCAGATGTCATTTTGTAGGGCGCGTTTGGGCCTCCGATGGCAGCCAGGTTTGGAGGAGGGGGCAGCTTTGGTCTGGGAGAAATCCTCGTCCTTCTGGAATTTTTGTACTCAAAAGCCCAGGATGGGCCGCAGGCAAGTTAGGCATGTTGGCTTTGAAAGGAGGCACTTTTCCCCAAGAAGCCAAACTCAAGAACCCACAATGCCGATGTCATTTTGTAGGGCGCGTTTGGGCCTCCGATGGCAGCCAGGTTTGGAGGAGGGGGCAGCTTTGGTCTGGGAGAAATCCTCGTCCTTCTGGAATTTTTGGAGGCAAAAGCCCAGGACGGGCCGCAGGCAAGTTAGGCAAGTTGACTTTGAAAGGAGGCACTTTTCCCCAGAAAGCCAAACTCAAGAGCCCACTTGGCAGGTGTCATTTTGTAGGGCGCGTTTGGGCCTCCGATGGCAGCCAGGTTTGGAGGAGGGGGCAGCTTTGGTCTGGGAGAAATCCTCGTCCTTATGGAATTTTTGTAGCAAAAGCCCAGGACGGGAGGCAGGCAAGTTGGCTTCGAAGGGAGGCACTTTCCCCAAGAAGCCAAAATCAAGAGCCCACTTGGCAGATGTCATTTTGTAGGGCGCGTTTTGGCGTCCGATGGCAGCCAGGTTTGGAGGAGGGGGCAGCTTTGGTCTGGGAGAAATCCTCGTCCTTATGGAATTTTTGGAGGCAAAAGCCCAGGACGGGCCGCAGGCAAGTTAGGCAAGTTGGCTTTGAAATGAGTCACTTTTCCCCAAGAAGCCAAACTCAAGAGCCCACAATGCAGATGTCATTTTGTAGGGCGCGTTTGGGCCTCCGATGGCAGCCAGGTTTGGAGGAGGGGGCAGCTTTGGTCTGGGAGAAATCCTCGTCCTTATGGAATATTTGGAGGCAAAAGCCCAGGACGGGCCGCAGGCAAGTTAGGCAAGTTGGCTCCGAAAGGAGGCACTTTTCCCCAAGAAGCCAAACTCCAGAGCCCTCTTGGCAGATGTCATTTTGTAGGGCGCGTTTGGGCCTCCGATGGCAGCCAGGTTTGGAGGAGGGGGCAGATTTGGTCTGGGAGAAATCCTCGTCCTTATGGAATTTTTGGAGGCAAAAGCCCAGCACGGGCCGCAGGGAAGTTAGGCAAGTTGACTCCGAAAGGAGGCACTTTTCCCCAAGAAGCCAAACTCAAGAGCCCACTTGGCAGGTGTCATTTTGAAGGGGGCGTTTGGGCCTCCGATGGCAGCCAGGTTTGGAGGAGGGGGCAGCTTTGGTCTGGGAGAAATCCTTGTCCTTATGGAATTTTTGTAGGCAAAAGCCCAGGATGGGCCGCAGGCAATGTAGGCAAGTTGGTTTTGAAAGGGTTCACTTTTTCCCAAGAAGCCAAACTCAAGAGCCCTCAATGCAGATGTCATTTTGAAGGGGGCGTTTGGGCCTCGGATGGCAGCCAGGTTTGGAGGAGGGGGCAGCTTTGGTCTGGGAGAAATCCTCGTCCTTATGGAATTTTTGTAGGCAAAAGCCCAGGACGGGCCGCAGGCAATGTAGGCAAGTTGGTTTTGAAAGGGTTCACTTTTTCCCAAGAAGCCAAACTCAAGAGCCCTCAATGCAGATGTCATTTTGTGGGGCGCGTTTGGGCCTCCGATGGCAGCCAGGTTTGGAGGAGGGGGCAGCTTTGGTCTGGGAGAAATCCTTGTCCTTATGGAATTTTTGTAGGCAAAAGCCCTGGACCGGATGCAGGGAAGTTGGCTTTGAAAGGAGGCACTTTCCCTCAAGAAGCCAAATTCAAGAGCCCTCTTGGCAGGGGTCATTTTGTAGGGCGCGTTTGGGCCTCCGATGGCAACCAGGTTTGGAGGAGGGGGCAGCTTTGGTCTGGGAGAAATATTCGCTCTAATACTCATGGTAACACTAACCCTAACCCTAACCCTAACCTTAACCTTAACACTAACCCTAACCCTAAACACCCTAACCCTAAACCTAACCCTAACCCTAAACCTAACCTTAACCCTAAACCTAACCCTAACCCTAACGCCTAACCCCTAACCCAAACCATAACCCTAAACCCTAACCCTAACCCTAACCCTCCACCTAGTCCTCCCCTCGCCTAACCTAACCCTAACCCTAAGTCGACACCTAAGCCTAACACTAACCCTAACACTTTACCCTAACCCTAACCCTAACAATAACCCTAACTCTTACACTAACCCTCCACCTACTCCTCCCCTCTCCTAACCTAATCCTAACCCTAACTCTAAACCTAACCCTAACGCTAAACCTAAACCTAATCCTAACCCTAACCTTAACCCTAACCCTAAAGACCCTAATCCTAAACCTAACCCCTAAACCTAACCCTAATCCTAACCATAATACCCTAACACTAACCCTAAAACTAACCCTAACCCTAATCCTCCACCTAGTCCGACCCTCACTAACCTAACCCTAACCCTAACTCTACAACTAAGCCTAACACTAACCCTAACACTTAACCCTAACCCTAACCCTAAACCTAACCCTAAACCTAACACTATAGCAAATATTAACGCTAACCGTAACCCTAACTCTAAACCACCACCCAGTCCTCCCCTCTCCTAACCTAACCCTATCCCTAACTCTAAACCTAACCCGAACCCTAACCCTAACCCTAAATCTAACCCTAACCCATAACCCTAAACGTAACCCTAACCCTAACCTAACCCATAACCCTAAACCTAACCTAAACCTAAACCTAACCCTAAACCATAACCCTAAACGTAACCCTAACCCTAACCTAACCCATAACCCTAAACCTAACCTAACCCTAAACTTAAACCTAAACCTAACCCTAACCCTAACACTCCACCTAGTCCGCCCCTCTCCTAACCTAACCCTATCCCTAACTCTAAACCTCCACCTAGTCCTCCCTTCCCCTAAAGTAACCCTAACCCTAACTCTAAACCTAACCCAAAACCTAACCCTAACCCTCCACCTAGTCCTCCCCTCTCCTAACCTAACCCTAACCCTAACCACTAAGCCTAACCCTAACCCTCCACCTAGTCCTCCCCTCTCCTAACCTAAACCTAACCCTAACCCCTAACCCTAAACCTAACCCTAAACCTAACCCTAATCCTAAACCTAAACCTAACACTAACCCTCCACCTAGTCCTCCCCTCCCCTAACCTAACCCTAACCCTAAACCTAACCCTAAATCTAACACTATACCTAATATTAACCCTAACCCTAAGCCTAACTCTAAACCTCCACCTAGTCCTCCCCTCTTCTCACCTAACCCTAACCCGAACCCTAAACCTTAACCCTAACCCTAACCTAACCCTAACCCTAAACATAACCCTAAACCTAAACCTCCACCTAGTCCTCCCCTCTCCTAAACTAACCCTAACCCTAAACCTTAACCCTAACCCTAACCTAACCCTAACACTAAACATAACCCTAACCCTAAACCTAAACCTAACCCTAACCCTAACCCTCCACCTAGTCCTCCCCTCTCCGATCCTAACCCTAACCCTAACCGCTAACCCTAAACTTAAACCTAACCCTAAACCTAACCGTAACCCTAACCCGAAACCTATCCCTAACCCTCCACCTCGTCCTCCCCTCCGCTAACCTAACCCTAAACCTAACCGCTAAGCTTAACCCTAACCCTAACCCTCCACCTAGTCCTCCCCTCTCCTAACCTAACCCTAACCCTAAACGCTAAGCCTAACCCTAACCCTAACCCTCCACCTAGTCCTCCCCTCCCCTAACCTAACCCTAACCCTAACCGCTAAGCCTAACCCTAACCCTAACCCTCCACCTAGTGCTCCCCTCTCCTAACCTAACCCTAACCCCTAACCCTAAACTTAACCCTAACCCCTAACCCTAAACCTAACCCTAACACTAAACCTAACCCAAACCTTAAACCTAACCCTAACCCTCCACCTAGTCCTCCCCTCCCCTAACCTAACCCTAACCCTAAGTCTAAACCTAACCCTAACCCTAACCCTAAACCTAAACCTTAACCCTAACTTAAACCAAACCCTAAACATAACCCTAACCCTAACACTAACCGTAAACCTAAACCTGACCCTAACCCTAACCCTAACCCTCCACCTAGTCCTCCCCTCTCCTATCCTAATCCAAACCCTAACCGCCAAGCCTAACCCCAACCCTCCACCTAGTCCTCCCCTCTCCTAACATAACCCTAACCGCTAACCCTAAACCAAACCCTAACCCTAAACCTAACCCTAACCCTAAACCTAAACATAACCCTAACCCTAACCGCTAAGCCTATCCCTAACCATAACCCTAACCCTAAACCTCCACCTAGTCCTCCCCGCCCCTAAACTAACCCTAACCCTAACTCTAAACCTAATCCTAACCCTAACACTAACCCTAACCCTCCACCTAGTCCTCCCCTCTCTGAACCTAACCCTAACCCTAACCGCTAACCCTAACCCTCCACCTAGTCCTCCCCTCTCCTAACCTAACCCTAACCCCTAACACTACACCTAACCCTAACCCTAAACCAAGCCCTAACCCTAACCCTAAACCTAACCCTAACCCTCCAAGTAGCCCTCCCCTCCCCTAACCTAACACTAACCCTAACCCTAACCTTAAATCTAACACTATACCTAATATTAACCCTAACCCTAGGCCTAACTCTAAACCTCCACCTAGTCCTCCCCTCTCCTAACCTAACCCTAACTCTAAACCTAACCCTAACCCTAACCCTAACCTAACCCTAACCCTAACTCTAAACCTAACCCTAACCCTTAACCCTAACCCTTAACCCTAACCTAACCCTAACCCTAAACATAACCCTAAATCTAACCCTAACGCTAAACCTAACCTAACCCTAACCCTAACCGTCCACCTAGCAATCCAATCTCCTAAAATAACCCTAACCCCAGCCACTAACCCTAACCCTAACCCTCCACCTAGTCCTCCCCTCTCCTAACCTAAACCTAACCCAAACCACTAAACCTAACACTAACCCTAACCCTAACCCTTCACCTAGTCCTCCCCTCTCTGAACCTAACCCTAACCCTAACCGCTAACCCTAACCCTCCACCTAGTCCTCCCCTCTCCTAACCTAACCCTAACCCCTAACACTACACCTAACCCTAAACCTAAACCAAGCCCTAACCCTAACCCTAAACCTAACCCTAACCCTAACCCTCCAAGTAGCCCTCCCCTCCCCTAACCTAACACTAACCCTAACCCTAACCTTAAATCTAACACTATACCTAATATTAACCCTAACCCTAAGCCTAACTCTAAACCTCCACCTAGTCCTCCCCTCTCCTAACCTAACCCTAACTCTAAACCTAACCCTAACCCTAACCCTAACCTAACCCTAACCCTAACTCTAAACCTAACCCTAACCCTTAACCCTAACCCTTAACCCTAACCCTAAACATAACCCTAAATCTAACCCTAACGCTAAACCTAACCTAACCCTAACCCTAACCGTCCACCTAGCAATCCCCTCTCCTAAACTAACCCTAACCCCAGCCACTAACCCTAACCCTAACCCTCCACCTAGTCCTCCCCTCTCCTAACCTAAACCTAACCCAAACCACTAAACCTAACACTAACCCTAACCCTAAACCTAACCCTCCACCTAGTCCTCCCCTCTCCTAACCTAACCCTAACCGTAATCCTAACCGCTAAACCTAACCCTAACCCCTGACCCTAACCCTAACGCTAACCCGAACACTAACCCAAGCCTAAAACTAAACCTAACCCTACACCTAATATGAACCCTAACCCTAACTCCTAACCCCTAACCCGTAACCCTAACTCTAACCCAACCTTAACACTAACCCTAACCCTGACCCTAGCCCTAACCCTAACGCTAACATGAACCCTAAACCAACCCTAAACCTAACCCTAACCATAACCCTAACCGCTAACCCTAACCCCTAACCCTAACACCCTAACACTAACCCTAACCCTAACCCTAACCCTATACCTAATATTAACCCTAACCCTAACCCCAAACCTAACCCTAAACCTAACCCTAACCCTCCACCTAGTCCTCCCCTCTCCTAACCTAACCCTAACGCTAGCCACTAACCCTAAACCTAGCCCTAACCCTCCACCTAGTCCTCCCCGCTCCTAACCCAACCCTAACGCTAGCCACTAACCCTAAACCTAGCCCTAACCCTCCACCTAGTCCTCCCCGCTCCTAACCTAAACCTAACCCTAACCGCTAAACCTAACACTAACCCTAACCCTAAACCTCCAACTAGTCCTCCCCTCTCCTAACCTAACCCTAACCGTAACACTAACCGCTAAACCTAACCCTAACCCCTAACCCTAACGCTAACCCTAACACTAACACAACCCTAACCCTAAACCTAACCCTACACCTAATATGAACCCTAACCCTAAACCTATCCCTAACCCTAACCCTAACTCTAACCCAACCCTAACACTAACCCTAACCTAACCCTAACCCTAAACATAACCCTAACCCTAACCGTCCACCTAGTCCTCCCCTCTCCTAACCTAACCCTAACCCTAACAATACCCTAACCCTCCACCTAGTCCTCCCCTCTCCTAACCTAAACCTAACCCGAACCGCTAAACCTAACACTAACCCTAACCAACCCTAACCCTCCACCTAGTCCTCCCCTCTCCTAACCAAACCCTAACCGTAACCCTAACCGCTAAACCTAACCCTAAACATAACCCCTTACCCTAACCCTAACGCTAACCCAAACACTAACCCAACCCTAAAACTAAACCTAACCCTATACCTAATATGAACCCTAACCCAAACCCTAACTCCTCACCGCTAACCCCTAACCCTAACTCTAACCCAACCCTAACACTAACCCTAACCCTGACCCTAGCCCTAAATCTAACGCTAACATTAACCCTAAACCAACCCTAAACCTAACCCTAACCGCTAACCCTAACCCTAACACCCTAACACTAACCCTAACCCTAACACTAACCCAACCCTAACCCTAAACCTAACCCTATACCTAATATTAACCCTAACCCTTACCCCTAACGCTAACCCTAACCCTAACCCCAAACCTAACCCTAACCCTAACCTAAACCTAACCCTAAACCTAACCCTAAACCTAACCCTAACCCTAAACCTAACCCTAAACCTCCACCTAGTCCTCCCCTCTCCTAAACTAACCCTAACCCTAACTCTAAACCTAATCCTAACCCTAACACTAATCCTAAACCGAACCCTAACCCTCCACCTACGCCTCCCCTCTCCTAACTTAACCCTAACCGCTAACCCTAACCCTAACCCTCCACCTAGTCCTCCCCTCTCCTAATCTAACCCTAACCCTAAAACTAACCCTAACCCTAAACCTATCCCTAACCCTTAACCTAACCCTAAATCTAACGCTATACCTAATATTAACCCTAACCCTAAGCCTAACTCTAAACCTCCACCTAGTCCTCCCCTCTCCTAACCTAACCCTAACTCTAAACCTAACCCTAACCCTAACCCTAACCTAACCCTAACCCTAAACATAACCCTAACCCTAACACTAACCCTAACCCTAACCGTCCACCTAGTCCTCCCCTCTCCTAACCTAACCCTAACCCTAACCGCTAACAACACCCTAACCCTCCACCTAGTCCTCCCCTATCCTAACCTAACCCTAACCCTAGCCGCTAACCCTAACCCTAACCCGCCAGTAGTCCTCCCCTCCCCTAACCTAACCCTAACCGTTAACCCTAACCCTAACCCTCCACCTAGTCCTCCCCTGTCCTAACCTAAACCTAACCCAAACCGCTAAACCTAACACTAACCCTAACCCTAAACCTAACCCTCCACCTAGTCCTCCCCTCTCCTAACCTAACCCTAACTGTAACCCTAACCGCTAAACCTAACCCTAACCCTAACCCCTTACCCTAACACTAACCCAACCCTAAAACTAAACCTAACCCTATACCTAATATGAAACCTAACCGCTAAACCTAACCCTAACCCCTAACCCCTAACCCTAACCCAACCCTAACACGAACCCTAACCCTGACCCTAGCCCTAACCCTAACGCTAACATTAACCCTAAACCAACCCTAAACCTAACCCTAACCGCTAACCCTAACCCCTAACCCTAACACCCTAACACTAACCCTAACACTAACCCAACCCTAACCCTAAACCTAACCCTATACCTAATATTAACCCTAACCCTTACCCCTAATGCTAACCCTAACCCTAACCCCAAACCTAACCCTAACCCTCCACCTAGTCCTCCCCTCTCCTAACCCAACCCTAACCGTTAACCCTAACCCTAACCCGAACCATAACCCCCCACCTAGTCCCCCCCTCTCCTAACCTAAACCTAACCCTAACCGCTAAACCTAACACTAACCCTAACCCTAATCCTAACCCTCCAACTAGTCCTCTCATCTCCTAACCTAACCATAACCCTAACCACTAAACCTAACCCTAACACTAACCCCTTACCCTAACACTAACCCTAACACTAACCCAACCCTAACCCTAAACCTAACCCTATACCTAATATTAACCCTAACACTAACCCTATCCCTAACCCTAACCCTTAACCCTAACACTAACCCTAACCCCAACCCTTACCCCTAACCCTAAATCTAACCCTAACCCCTAACCCTAAACCTAACCCTAACACTAACCCAACCCTAACCCTAAACCTAACCCTATACCTAATATTAACCCTAACACTAACCCTATCCCTAACCCTAACCCTTAACCCTAACACTAACCCTAACCCCAACCCTTACCCCTAACCCTAACCCTAAATCTAACCCTAACCCCTAACCCTAAACCTAACCCTAACACTAACCCAACCCTAACCCTAAACCTAACCCTATACCTAATATTAACCCTAACCCTAACCCTAAAGCTATCCCTAGCCCTAACCCTAACCCTAACGCTAACACTAACCCTAAACCAACCCTAACCCTAACGCTAACCCTAACCCTAACCCCTAAAACTAACCCTAACCCCCTAACCCTAACCCCAAACCTAACCTCACCCCTAACCCTAACCCTCCACCTAGTCCTCCCCCCTCCTAACCTAACCCAAACCCTAACCGCTAACCCTAACCCTCCACCTAGTCCGCCCTCTCCTAACCTAACCCTAACCCTAACGCTAACCCTAATCCTAATCCTAACCCTAACCCCAACCCTTACCCTAACAGTAATCCTAACCCTAATCCTAACCCTACCCCTAAAACTAACCCTAACTCTAACCCTAACCCTAAACCTAACCCTAACCCTAACCATAACCCTAAACAGAAAGCATAAACCTAAACGTAACCCTAACCCTAACCACTAACGCGAACCCTAACACTAAACCTAACCCTAACCCTAAACCTAAATCCAGGTAATGTTTCCTCCGAATGGTGGCACTTTTCCCCAAGAAGCCAAATTCAAGAGCCCTCAATGCAGATGTCATTTTGTAGGGCACGTTTGGGCCTCCGATGGCAGCCAGGTTGGGAGGAGGGGGCAGCTTTGGTCTGGGAAAAATCCCCGTCATTCTGGCATTTTTGTAGGTAAAAGGCCAGGACGGGCCACAAGCAAGTTAGGCAAGCTGGCTCCGAAAGGAGGCACTTTTCCCCAAGAAGCCAAACTCAAGAGCCCACTTGGCAGATGTCATTTTGTGGGGCGCGTATGGGCCTCAGATGGCAGCCAGGTTTGGAGGAGGGGGCAGCTTTGGTCTGGGAGAAAACCTCGACCATTGGGAATTTTTGTAGGCAAAAGCCCAGGACAAGCCACATTCAAGTTGGCTCCGAAAGGAGGCACTTTTCCCCAAGAAGCCAAACTCAGGAACGCACTTACCGGATGTCATTTTGTAGGGCACGTCTGGCCCTCCGATGGCAGCCAGGTTTGGAGGAGGGGGTCAGCTTTGGTCTGGGAGAAATTCTCGACCATCTGGAATTTTTGTAGGCAAAAGCCCAGTAGGAGCCACAAGCAAGTTATGCAAGTTGGCTCCGAATGGAGGCACTTTTCCCCAGGAAGCCAAACTCAGGAACCCACAATGCAGATGTCATTTTGTAGGGCGCGTTTGGGCCTCTGATGGCAGCCAGGTTTGGAGGAGGGGGCAGCTTTGGTCTGGGAGAAATCCTCGTCCTTCTGGAATTTTTGTAGGCAAAAGCCCAGGACGGGACGCAGGCAAGTTGGCTCCGAAAGGAGGCACTTTCCCCCAAGAAGCCAAACTCAAGAGCCCACTTGGCAGGTGTCATTTCAGAGGGCACGTTTGGGCCTCCGATGGCAGCCAGGTTTGGAGGAGGGGGCAGCTTTGGTCTGGGAGAAATCCTCGTCCTTCTGGAATTTTTGTAGGCAAAAGCCCAGGACGGGCCACAGGTAAGTTGGATCCGAAAAGTGGCACTTTTGCACAGGAAACTGAACTCATGAGACAAGGCAGATATCATTTAATAGGGCGCGTTTAGCCCTCTGATAGCAGCCAGGTTTGGAGGAGGGGGCAGCTTTGGTCTGGGAGAAATCCTCGTCCTTATGGAATTTTTGTAGGCAAAAGCCCAGGACGGGACGCAGGCAAGTTGGCTCCGAAAGGGGGCACTTTTCCCCAAGAAGCCAAACTCAAGAGCCCACTTGGCAGATGTCATTTTGTAGGGCACGTTTGGGCTTCCAATGGCAGCCACGTTTGGAGGAGGGGGCAGCTTTGGTCTGGGAGAAAACCTCGACCATCTGGAATTTTTGTAGGAGTTTTTTTTTAATAGCTATATAAAAAATAATGAGCTATTTACCGGTCTGTCTCTAGTCAGAACCTCAGAAGTCTGTAGAAAGGTGCTGTACAATATATAAACATTTACACTCAGTACATCCATACACTGCGTAGCATTCCAAGGCCACATGGGTAAGTCTGATACAGGAAGTACAGATACAAGGTCTCTGGAAGGAGACATTACACACAGCTAAGACATTATCAGGTCACTTGAACATATAGAAAAATAGATAGGAGTTGATGTCAGGGAAATTATTTCACTGTGGCTAATTCATCTGGAATTGAAGGACTGGGTTTGTCGCCATACACAGTGGTCAGGCCGTGTGCGTACAGCTGAACATAAATCAACCTCTGGGGAAGATCACAGGGCAATATCTACACAGGCTACTTCAGAGTATTAAATATTTCACAGTCATATTCCAACCAGGGAGTATTTGTATGTGTTACACTACACAGCAAACCTGGTGTTAGTGGCTCACCCAGTGTCGAGCAGGTGAGCACAGTTCAGAGGTGCTATAAAAGCCTTTTGAATTCCCAAAGTCTTTGTTTAAAAGGTGTTTGAGCAGTCAGCTGTGCTTGTGAAGAATTCCACTCAGAACTGCCTCACTGTGCTTTGTTAGCCTTTAAAAACATTTAATGTTTCAAAGCCAAAACCAGATATTCACTTGAAAAGAGTAAATCTTGTTTGTATTTTAAGTTAGTAAAGCTCAATCATTTACTCTTCTTTCTCCAGTAGACTGGGCCAAGGGCCTCCTTTTACCACTTTTCTGCAGTCATTAAAAATCTCATATGTCAAGAAATAATCACTAAAACTATGAATAAAATAAAGCCTTTCCATTTCTGTTGATCTTACAGCTGTAGGACTGATGTGCCAGTAGGTTCTGGTGGTAACATCCCCCTTTAAGGATCTCTACCAGCCCAAACCATAGATGGTGTTTCTCCTGTATCCTGTTTGTCATCAACACTCCTTGATCGCACATTCGTAGTAAACTGGGGTAAGTTCTAAAATCTATAGGCAAGAACTTCACTGAAAAAGCTGCTCTGGCAGCTGAGTCCATCCTAAGGTCAGTTCTTGCCTCTACAGAGGGAAAAAAACCCCAATTCCTAACTAGTATTAAATAATTAAAGATGGGACTTGAGTATCACTTCCACATCGAGGCTGAGTGTGTCATGGTGCCACCAGTGAATCCAAAGTAATTGTGTTATTTAACAGAACCCAGAATTTTCTCTCTTCCCACAGATGTTTGCAACCAAAATTCCTGTGAATCAAGGAACTAAAATGATTTTGCTGTGTCAGAAAAAGCAAAATTACGAAATTATGTCAAGCACCATATTTAGCTACAGGGTTTGGCATTAGTTATAAAATTCTAGGAAATATATGAACTGAGCAGCATCAGCAGCTCACTTGCTGCCCTGGAACTGAGAAAACAAATTTGCCCATGTTCTCCCTGACCCAGCAAGAGCATGTGGGTTTCCTGATGTAAACCTGCAAGTGCTCTAGAGAAAACACCCACTTCAGCCCAAACCTGCCTTGTCTGTGACTGGAATCCACATGGGTAGGATTAGATTGACTGGATACGGTAGATAGCTTGGCACAAGAACAGGAAGTGAGTCAGGATCGCGTTGGCAATAGAGGCATTAAGTAACTTTGTTCAGAGCTCACAATATGCAGGGAAGCTGCAGCAGTGCAACACTGGGAGCAGCAGACGTGGCCTGTGAAGGGACATGGGGACAGCAGCTCATGGAAGCTTTCACTGAAGCAATCTGAAAGGTCCTTCATGGAGCTTAGTTAATTTAAGAGCAAATCAAATGCTTTCCCCCCTCTAACCAGTTATTGAGAAGAACCAATGTTTTAAATTACACTTACTGGAAAATTGAACAAAACATGTTCTAAAAAATAGTGTCTGTCAGTCAGTCACACCTGTTTTCCAGGCACCCCTGCTGCTGGGGAGCCCTTACAGCCAGTGGGGACCTTCCAAGGCCCTGGGGTTATCACTGTTTTCCTTACTGAACAATTCCTCTCAGGCTGGGAAGTTCCATCTTTGGTTTCATTGGGCAGCTCCATGTGTCTCTCTCTGTGGTATCTGTTCAGCCTAAGAGCTTCCTCTGTTTCCACCCTCCTTTGTTTCTCCATGGAAAGCAGTGGGATATTGGAAAGGCTGGATGTTTTGAATCTGCTGGAACCTGTGTCTTCAGAGCTGGACTTGGTTAATAAATCATCCTCAGAGGCATTTCTCCTGGAGTCCCTGAAGGGAAGGTTATTTCCACCAAACACTGGGTAATGTTGGTCTGCAGAACACCCTCCAGTCTTTCCTGGGGTCTTCTGCTTCATCTCTTTCTTTGTGACTTCCGGTTTACCGTTCCCATCTTTCAACTGCTTAACAGTTACTTTATCACCAGAGGATGTTCTACCTTGGATCCTTCCCACTGTTTCTGCGTTTCCTGGCTTGCTGAGATGCATTTGGGGACTTGCTGACCTTCCTCGATTTCCACTAGAAGACTCCTTGTTGTCACTATTCTTCTTCCTTATTTCTGTCGTTCTACTCTCACTCCTGGAACTGTCAGATTTATGTGAGAGATTGTTTTTCTCAGTATCCCCTTTCCTGGGAATGTGTAATCCAATGTGAGGATATCCTTCAGCAGCCCCTGACTTTGCTGGACTGGCAGATCTGCCCCTTCTGATCTCTGCTTCTGAACTACCTTTAGTGATTCCAAGCCCAGGACTCGAGGGACATTCCCATCTCTTCTTTGTTCTCTGGGGAAAAGACTGAGGCTTCCTTTCACATTGGTTTTCAGTTAAAGTGCTTATATTATCAGCCACAGTGTTCTCTGCTTGTTCCAGTTCCTCAGACAGCTGAACTCTGGTTAAATTTTCTCCTGGTACTGCTAAATAACACACTTCAGATGGGGAAGCAGAATGGGAAGATGAAGATAATAATGGTGACTGTTCTACATATATTACATTTGATGAAACAGGATCGTGGTTATCCCAATCACCTGGAAGCAAATGGCAAGAGATTTGATTAAATACACAAAAAGTAATAATCAGCACTGCTGAGTTAAATTCAAAACACATTACCGAGTGGCATATTTTCAAAGCTTTATTTAGCCAGATTTCTGTACTGTGTTGTTCTACCACAACCCTGAGGATGTGATTTTTGAAAAAAAAAATCTGCTCAGAATGCTTGATCCCTGCAGGACTGGCACCATCTTGGATCAAAATAATTTTAAAGCCTACACAGCAAAAATTCAAATTAAAAAGTCCCTGACCTACATTGTTTAATAAAACCAAATTAACTAGAACTGTTATGCCTAAAGAAATCTGAAACAGTGAAAAGTTTGGGTTATTCATAGCTTTGCACTTTAAAAATAGGAAGAGATGAAACAAGACATGCAGATTTACCAAGTCTTTAAGGAAAAACCAAGAAAAGCACTGAAAGCCCTTAATGTTGCTCAGGTTTCACGTAGGGACACAGACTGGAAGGAGCCAAACCTGAAGGAGGAAGAGAAAAAGCCCAGAAGTACATACCAAAAAAAAAAAAAAAAATCACAGAGTACAAGCAAGCAAGATTTCAATCAGAAATGTGGGATTAACAGCAAGGCAAAAGGAAATAAACCCTTCCCCATTCCACCTCTTCCTTCACCTCATCCCAAGCCCCACTCTAGACAGAAGGCTGGCCTGGACATGTTCCAGAGGTTCCCTTTTTTCTGTTTCTCCCTCAAGCTCAGGGAATCTCTATGACCAGCAGGGCCAAGAGTGATGCTCAGCACTCTTTTTCTAGCTCTCAGAAGGGAAGAAATCGAGACAGCTTTGAGCAGATTTTACCCTTTGAGTGAATGCCACTAAGTGACTGAACACACAAAGTATTTGGTAGCTCAAACTGTGTGTTTGGGATTTTGAAAGGATAAACTCAGGGTTGGTCACTGTGACTGAAAAACTTGTCAGAAAAAGTGACCCTACAATTTAGGAAGTTTAACCATCAGCACCTTGGTGTCAGCATCGGGGGTTACAAAGCCTAAAATGCATATTTAGGGAATGAAATATTCTTTGGCTTAAAATGCTGCCACTGCCACAGGTCTCTGATTTGCAGTCTTGGGATTGAGTTAGACGCAAAGTCATCACTTCTGAACTCCATGGCTCCTGCAAACATTTGCTCTGCTGTCCTTACTGGGTTTTTTTTGGCCTACAAAGTTGTGGTTTCCTTTTGTAGATGCAGAAATCACCTTGTATCAAATTGAATACCCTTGGAGAGTAAAGTTGTCCCTTTCCTGCTTCCTGAAGTTTTGGCTTTGAAAAACAAAGTGTTTCATAATTTAGAAGGCTAAAAACAGAAGTAAATATGTACAGAAACAAAGTTTTAACAATACTGTAGCACAGAGAATTTTCATTCAAATTAAAAGGCAATCAGGGTTAATTAGCATATTTTTATAGAAAACTTTGATTAGCTTGGACAGAGCTGAGAAACTAATTAGAAATATGGAATAATTTCAGATTGCACAATACTCCTACGTACTTGCCATGTGCTACTTTTACCCCAAATATTCCTTTTATTTGAAAACAGATATTTTAATTTTAAATGTTTATATTTTAATTTTAATGTAATTCAATAATTAATGCACAGCTGTCACAAAGGCAACTACCAACTACTGCAGTGAACAAGCAGCAAAATCTCCTTATCCCCCTTCCCTGCCCTGCGCCCTTAACACCAAACAGCCCTTGAGAAAACGTACTGTGATCTGGTATCAGTCCAGTCCCTGGTCTCAGCAGCAGCAAAACTTTATTTCCTCCAGCCTGAATCAGCTCAATGGCTCGTGTGTGAGTGATTCCTTGGGTAGGTTCTCCATTAATTTCCACAATTTGGTCACCAACCTGAGGAAAAAAGAGCAGCAGATTAGTCTTTGGCAATCTCTCACACTGTAAACTGATTTTTAATTTAGAAAGAAAAAATAATAGAGGCAGATGCTTCTGTTTTCTTTGTCAGGCTAAAATCCAGTGGGCATTAGTGACACCATTCCATGGATGACAAACAGGATGTGACCCCAGGGTCTGGGGGTTGAGAGGTGCACAGAGGTTGTCTGCTCAGGAAAAGATTCCAGAGATCTTAACAACATCTTCTATTTATTTACAAATAATGAAGCAGATACAGGATGTGCTTGAATGTATTTTCATTCTGGATCATGGTGTGGAAGTAGCACGAGGATCAACCACATCACACCTGTCTGAGGTCATCTTATCCAGGGGAGGATACAGCACCGTCCCTACACCCACTGCCAAGCTGAACACCACACAAATGGGTGTGATGTAGGGAAAGGAATTGTTATTTCAGGTCGGAGAGATCAGTGGTGAGGTCTCAGAGCCAGTAAACAACTCTCACAGGTACCAGGCAGGTAATTTCAGCTTGCGCTAATTTCCATGGCTGCTGGAAAGGGGCTGGAATAGCATATCCCAAAGAGAGTTCTCTATTAGGGGAGATTGGGAAGGGAAATGAGAAGAAAAGGGAGTGGGAGCCTATTTGGCACTGCACACAGGAGCCAACAGATGTCACTGGTGTGTAACATCAGCAGCTTAAAGAGGCTTCCTGGGCTTTGTTGAAGTCACTCTGTCAAAGGAGATCAATGCTGGCCCCTCACAGACAGGCTGGGACAGGGACACACCGGGACAGCTCAGCTGGCTGGATGAGAAATTCCTCCTCACACTGCTAAAGTACAGCCAGAAAGTGACACCGCATCTGGATGACAAGAAATGAAAAGTATGAATAACCTCAGGCTGGGCAATCTCAGCCCATCCACGCTCTGGGCTGGGCTGGGGACCTGGCACATGCCAGTACTGGGAGGGGCTTAGTGTCAAGAATGGACTGCAATCTTCCAGTCCAACTCCCTCTGCACAGGACACCCCAACAATCCTGTTCTATGGTTGAAAGCATTGTCCAAACACTCTTTGAGCTCTGGCAGCCTTGGGCTTGTGACCATTCCCTGGGCAGGTAGCCTGTTCCACTGCATGACCACCCTCAGAGGGAAGAACCTTTTCCCAATATCAAACCTAACCTACCCCTGACACAGCTCCAGCCATTTCCCCAGGGCCTGCCACTGCCCCTCGAGAGGAAGCTGCAGACCTCGGTGAGGTCTGTCCTTCTGCTCCTCTTCTCTGGGCTGAACAGTTTTTTGGTTGTTTGCCCAGAAAAGCAAAGCCCTGGAGCTCAGTGTGACACCACCTGAAGAAGGACTGTAAGAAAAAATATTAGCACTGAATACTACACTGGTGTTGTCTCTCAAGCATGTGGGAAAAGATGTTAATTACTGTGAAGAACAGAGTAGAGAAGTTACTAATACTAAGAATTCCACATCCAATTAAGCCTCGCAGCAAGCATCTGTGCCAGCCCCATTCTACAAACACAGGACAAAGAGAGGCAGAGCCACGTACCAGCAGCAGGGAAGCACAAGGACTGCAAGGGATGGCATCTTATGGGCACTTGGCTCACCTCCATGCTCCAGCCTCTGAAAATCCAACTGAGGGCAGTAGCCACAGGGTCTCACCGACCATCATTCCTTCTATTGCACCCATATACTTTTCTTTTATTACAATATTTGAGAGTCAATTCCTTACACAAAGGCAAGAATTAACATAGTATTTGGGAAAAAAAATCAGGAATGTATCTTCAGAAATGGCAAAGAACAGCAGCATCACAATGTACACACAAACATTCCTTAAAAATTAACTGAGTTGGACAGTGATTCTCCCAGCTCTCTGGTCCACTGTGCCATCTCTTGCTGGGGCTCCTAAAACACCCCTGAGTAGCTGCTGCTCACACCCAGGGCTGCAACTGAAACCCCAGCAAGGCAGACAATTCCTTTGGGATGGGATGGCCAGAGTTGTTCACGGATCCCTCATCTAAAAGCCCATGGCCACAGGGATAGCTGGAAGAAGGGCAGAGGCCCAGATGATGTTCTGGGACCCTGTGCTTGTGAAAATCCAAGTTTGTAGCTACTCTGGGTAAATTCATGGATCAACTGCATCAACAAATTGATCAGAGAAGCCAAACTCACATGGACTCTCCCATCCCTGACTGCTGGCCCATCCTCAGCCAGACGGAGGATGAATAAGCCCATGTTGTACTCCTTTCCTCCTCGGAGGCTGAATCCAAATCCTCGAGGGCCCCTTTCCAACTCCACTGGGAAACAGCCAGGACTCTGTGCAGGAAATCACGGGGGAGAAAGAGATGAGGACCAGTAGGCAGATTTAATCTGTTTTTTTTTGTAGAAAAACGTTTAAGTATTTCTGTATTTTGAGCATTTAAACAACATGCATCCCAACTCTGGGATGACTCAGGGTAATGGTTTTAATCTAAGTCTAAGCATTCAGAACATCTTTCCTTCAAAGTCTGAGATAGGCACAAAATTCTTGAAGAAACTTTGCCAGAGGGTCTGTAGTTGCTCCATTTACAAGCATTTTGTGTTTCTTTCATAACTATCATGAGTGTTCAACTACCCTAAGGAGATAATCACATTTAAAACATTTAATCACATGAGCAAAAACATTCTGTGAGACACTTCAGTGTGTTTTTATACACAACTGTTCTACCTGTCCGACAGCAAAATGTTTCAATGTTCTGCTTTTGAGAACTCTGTGGCAATGTCACTAGAGTGCCTTGATGGATGAGTATTGCCTATGTCTCCACACCCTCTGGATGTTTTTTTGTACCTGGGAATGACGGCTGCCAACACCTGAAGCAGCATCCAACTGTGCCATGTGCTTGTGTTCAGGCCAGGACAGGCGGTAACTACATGAAACTTCTTTTCCAGCTTCACCTTCTGTAGCTCCCCTAGGGGAAGGTGAAAGGATGTGGATGTTACCTTCACATTAATCCCTCTGACCAAGCTTTTCCCACCACTCCCAGCCCATTTTCCCAACCTGTCAGGGTTGATTGGTGCCAATCCCAGTGGTCGGTGCTGTGGGGCTGGGCTCTGCCTGGCCGAGTTTGTTCCTGATGGAGGACCACGTTGCTCTAAAACCCAAACAAAATCAGTAGTCACAACTTTACAAATCCACAGCCAGGACAATGGTCACCAACAGTGCTGGGGCTATTGCTCCCAAGGAACTGCTGCTCATGTGGGCATAACAGAGAGGACTGTCCAACCCAGAAACACAACTACAGTTCATTAGTTCCATGGAATAAATTCCTAGGAATTTTATTCTTTATTTTTATTCTTTTACTCTGCTTTTCCTCAGGAAATACCAACACAATGGTATGGATCCCGGCGTATGAACTGAAGGGTTTTAGCCTGTTTGCAGCTTGGTAAGTGCCAGAGGGGCTTAGGGCTGATCAGATTCATTAAGTTGGTTCAGATATTCAATATAATAACATTCCATAAGAGATTAACAACTATGTCCATTTGAGAAATACCCCTCCATAAAGGCAAGGGAATGAGGATCTACAGGAGAAATGGGGACTTGGAGGTGAAGGCCCCATCAAATAAAGGGAAATTGCCAACTCATTTAAGGCAGAACAGCATTTTACACTGCCCAGCTCCAGGCAAGGTGAGGAACTGGTCCCACAGCCACACTGGAGGGAGGACTTCACTGTCAGGCAATCAAGAGGAATTTTGAAGTGTTTTGCTTTTTCCCAAAAGCTAAGTAAAAATAAAGGTTTCAATAAAACCACTTAAAATAACTTACTATTACTTTCCCCTCCATGTAAAATACTGTTAGTGTGCACTTCACAATAAATCCAGTGCATTTCTGGAAAAAGCCCCATGTTTCAGGACACAATAATGACACTCTCACTTAAGAATAAAAAACCATGGTCTATGTAAAAAAGCCACCTCTTAGCTGGAACCTGAATGCCAAGCAGTGCCCTAAGATGGACTTCTGTGCTGAAACATAAACTAATAATTCCTTTTCCCTGAAAAGGTTTAAAAAAAAAATCATTCCCAGCACCAAAACCTGAGCTGTTCCAGCCCCATTAGGTGCAGCACTACTTACTGCATTTCTTAATTAAGAACAAACAAATTCCACTAAAATACAAAAAGTACTCAAGAAAGTTAAGGGACAGAAAATTTAAAGAACATTACACAGAATTTCTCAGGTATGTGAAACCTCCCAAGTCCTCCTCAGAACTGCTAGGTGCTGTTACCATAATACGCCTTAAAGAGGTTTTTCTCTAGAGAAAAAATGTCAACTTTTACTGCTGGTTTATCCTCACATTTTTAATTCAGAAGCATAGGCAGGAAAAACGCCATCTGTTTGTACAAATCCTGCAGCCCTCTCTGCAGCCTCCTCTCGTGTGTTCCCAGCTAATACATTACAAAAGCTGACAGGCTCCTGCTTATGTGAAAAATGTTGAAGAATCTCTTCTGGCGCATGAAGGGAATTCATTTATTCCCATGAAAAGCAAAGATCACAGGTTTGTGAAAGCCTGGGGGGAGGGAAGGGGACCGGCAGAGGTTTTGTTGCCTCTTTCAGACAACAAAGCTGGGGAACAGCAAACTCTGTCAGGGTTTCTGCCTCGTGAGGCTCAACAGCTTTCAGCAAAAAGGGCATTTTGTGTTTTTGGAGCTATATCCTGGATTTTCCTGGGCGTGAGCCATCCCTGAGAGGCTCAGCTCTCTTCCTGAGTGCCTGAAGCCCTGACTCACCCACATCCATGCTGGATTTCCCCACTACACAGGGTTCTACTGTGAGTTAAACTCTATTTCTTCAACTACATCAAGGGGAATTTTCAAGTGGAGATAAATTCCCACTCCAGTGGAACTGGTTCTGCTTCTTTCTCCTTCATTGTCACAAAATTCTTTACATCTGAAACATGCCAACTCCAGCTCCTCTGAGCCACAGATTTTTTTCTGACTGATCTTCACTCTGGCTTTACCACCTGCTACTGAGGGATTCTTTCCTCTTTGTTGAGTCTTCCCAGGTTCTGGTTTTATCTCTGTATTTCAGATCCAAATCTGTAATTGAGGCAGTGGGAAAGATTTTTACACAAAGTCCATGTATGGTCATGCATAAATAATGGCTAGAAATATGATATTCAGAAAACTTATTTTGAAAACAAATGGAAGGTGTTCCTGTCCATGGCAACCCAATGGACTTTCAGGTCCTTCCAACCCTTCCACAGCAGTCTGGATTTGATAACTAAAAGCTGCAGAGAAAACAGATCTAATTCAACAAACTCAAACTTCAGTTGCTTTATAAACATCACCCATGTCAACTGCTTTGAAGTGTGTGTCCCTTCAAACGGGAATGAAACAGATTTGATAAAAATAAAAATGTTAATAGAAAAGTAACAACTTATAGAGGTCTCTCTACTTCAAGCATTAACAAAAAGGAACATTAAGTCTTTGAAATTCTGTGTTACAGGCTGAGATAGCATGTTAAATATTTGCAATGAATGTGAAATTAGAGAATCATCTGCTGGCTTTATTTACAGCCTGGCTCTAGGTATTTCTTATTTAAGAGGTGAAGAAAGCCAACTTTCTGACAAAATAATGATAGGGAGTTTAGTTAAACCCATAAGTAGCATTCAAGAAAAATGCAGGGTTGGAAAACAGCCTTTCTCTCCAAATTACTGGATTGTATGTATTTACATTTTTGTTTAGAAACAATACCACAGTGCATGCAGTGTTATATGGGAGCTGTCATCAAATCAGTCTCTGAAGATGGGACTTTGCAGTCCCTAGGACTCACTCTGCAGCTCGGGTGACACAGCAGGTTTTGCAGGTGCAAGATTGGCAGGAAAACCCTGTCAAGGGTTTTTTCCCATGTGGTGGGATGTGACCTTTTTCCAAAGGGGAGCTTTAGCAGACAGAACTGCAGCATGGAGAATTTGCATGTTTTAACATGGGAGAAAGCAAAAACACCAGGTTTAAATGGAGAGATTTGAAAAACAGGAGTCCCTGTCGCCTTAGAGCAGGGACAGAGCATCCTGGCAGCACTGGCTTCATTGGGAAGAGAGCTCTGGCAGTACCTGCAGCAGCACAGAACAAACACATGACCTTCCAACTTACTCAGCTTCCCAGAGCTGATGATCCCATGGGCCCCACCCAACTCAGGATATTCCAAAATTCACTCTCCTTCATTTCCAAACATCTTCAAATACTCCATTTAAGCCAATGATCTTCAGCAGTGATAAATACCCATCTTTGATAGTGTGGTGTCACCTTCCTTACCTTCCTCAGCCACCACCGTGAGGGTCACCACAGTGCCTGCATCTTTAATGAGCTGCACAATGCTGTCATGGGAGAGCTCCACGATGGACTGGCTGTTTACTGCTGAGATTCTATCCCCCACCTTCAGCTTCCCACACTGGTCAGCCGGGCTTCCCTCGATAACCCGCCCAATCTTGTGAGGAATCACTAGGAAACAAGAACAGGCACAACAACACCATAAGTATTCACAGAATTATGGACTCTCCTGAGTAGGAAGGTATCCACAAGGATCAAAGTCCAACTCTTGGACCTGCACAGGGCAACCTCAAGAATCCTACCATGTGCACATCAGATAAGCATCACATAGACCCAGAATTGCCAGTCACAGTTTCATAAAATATGCTGAGTTGGAGGGACCCACAAGGACTATCAACTCCTGGCGCAGCAGAGGACATCCCAAAATCCAAACAAATCTCACCCTGTGCCTTAAGAGCATTGTCCAAACACTGCTTGAGCTCTGGCAACCTTGGGCCTGTGACCACTTCCTTGAGGAGCCTGTTCAGGGCCTCACCACCCTCTGGAGGAAGAAGCTTTTCCTAATATTCAACCTAGCAACCTGGCACAGCTCCAGCCATTCCCTTGGTCCTGTCACTGGTCATTACAGAGCAGAGATCAGTATTCATCCCTCCTTTCCTACTCCAAAGGGTGCCACAGGACAGACCCACTATGAAGAATGCTTCATTGTGAGTGGACATGCCAGCCCAACAGCATGGCCTTGTCACGCACAGGATGCTGCACCTGAAGTTAAACATGGGAAAGAAATGGGTCACGCCTGTAAAGGGATGAGTGAGAACGTGTGGTCCTGGAGCACACCAGAACAGTTGTTTTACCATATATAATGTAGTTTTCTATTTTGTGCATCGGCCCTGACAGACAGCGTGGGCTCGGAGAGTTATGGCCATTCATTGTAACACAAAGATTCAGATGCATGGGAAAACTTCCTACTCACAAACAAAAATTAAGCCTAAAACACGCTTTAAAAAGATATCAAACTTCTCCTGCCAGGGACTGATTCAGTCAAGTGAGAACCTGAGCAGGGAGCCTGTGCAAGGCCAGCAAGGTGCTGCATCAGCTCTGCACAGACCTGACCACTTTTCCTGGTCTCTGAGACGAACATGCACTTGTAATAATTGTCTTAAAGGTCTTCCAGCTTTCCTGGCTCAGTTCCCTCAGCTCACCCCAGAGTGATACCATGCACAGACTCCTCCAGAAGCCAAAGCTACGGGACCAGAACAGACAACATGGAGAAAAGAAGAAATGTTATGCAAAGTAGAAGGAAAAAAGACCAATTTCAGCTCCTTTCCCAGAGACAAGCACAGAGGCAGAACAAGAGACAACTATGCCTGAGCCATTTCTATATCTCACAACTGCAGTACCAGACCAGGCTACTTTTTCATATTGATGATTTTTGTAGACAAACACACTCAATGACGATAACACTTTCATTGCTTTCCACCAAATACTGTAGACTCTACTTCCTCAGATGCCCAAAATAATAAATTTTACCTGATTAGGTAATATAAAGCCAAGGTTGAAACCATGCTTCCATTAAAATGCCAATGAATTAATGCAACATCACTACAGCCTGACCAATATCTACATCCCAAATGCTGCCCTGTGACAAGTCCACACTCTTGGGTACAGGTTGTGTGGAATATAAATTCCCTTTTCCACACTTATGTCACAGTGAACAGGAGCATAAATATGAAGCAAGACAGACCAAGACTCAACTGGCTGGGCTGTGCCAGTGTGAGTGAATGCTGACTATGAAGGAAACTCCAGCACTGCACAGGAAGAGATATCCCCATCAAGGCCAGGCAGGGGCAGGGCCACCAGGACATGGCACTTACCCCCAGGAGGAGGTTTGTTCTTGGAGGTGAGGATGACGAAACCAAAGCCTTCATTCTCCTTCCTCTGCAGACGGACGTCATAGACCTCTGGGCATGGCTGGTTGGCAAAGTCAACATGGTTCAGCCGGGGAGAACCGTTCTGTGTCAGGACAGGCTGTGGCTCCTCCTCCTCTGCCTGCTTTTCACCTTGCAGGGAATAGACAAACAACAAATAAGGAACAAATCACACTAAGCAACTTTAGCACAACCAAGAAGTTCAGTGTGAGTGCCAGCACCAGGTGGAAACAGCAGATGCTAATCAGAGCAGGGGGCCCTTGTCAGCTGTAAATCCTACCCCAGCTTCGTCATTCATGAAGTCACTGACTAATCTTTTCTAAAACTGATCTAAAACTGCAGCATCTCAAGATCCTGCCCTGAAACAGCTTTTGTAGCAATATGGTTAATCTTGCTTGCTACACACTGATGCCAAAAGACTTGAGAATACAGCATATGGAAGGTGCTCCTGCCCATGGCAGGGCATGGGACAAAATGAGCTTTAAGGTTCCTTCCAACCCAAACCATTCTGGGAAGTCAAGAAAACAGAATGTGTTATTATGCAATTTCCATAGCACTAATGGCTGTTTTAACTACTGCCTGCAAAAAGGTTTGAAGAAATCACCCCTGCACCATAATTTTCAGAGTCTTAACTGTGCAAGCTGCCCAAGCTTATTAAATTCTGCTTTTCTCCATTTAGGAGTTACAGCTGACCCTCCTCAATCTCAGGCTGCTCAGCCCCAGTGCAGTAATTAAGTTCCAGAGCAGCTTCAGTGGATTTCATTACAAGCCCTACATGCTCTTTCTGGGCAAGCAGACACCTACCACTGAAGAAGATCTTCCTCCGGACAGTGAGCAGCACCTGCCCGTTCCGTGCAGCACTGGTCATTAAATCCAGAACTTGCTTGTGTGACTTCCCTTTCACGGGGACTCCATCGATGCACATCAGCTCATCTGCTGCACGCAGCCTCCCGTCCTTCTCTGCTGCTCCCAATGGGATTATAGCTCCAATATAAATCTGCAAGCAGAGTCCAGGGGTTTGAATGGGAGCATGCATTCATCAGAACACACAGTGGTTGGAATCCAGGTGAATCTGTTCAGATGAGATCTTTTGGGAAGACTCTTTTAAAGATTACCTCACTGTCCAGCTTTAGCAGAAATGCAGCCAGCAAGTGTACTCTGCACAAGCTGATCTAGTGGGAACAATCTGGGGTCTCAAGAGCATTCACTGATTACTTCAAAAATCTTTAATCCATATTTTTGTCATTTCTTCTCTCTTGAGCCTGTTTGTCAGTTTATTAAAAAAACTCAGCTTTTGAAATGAGCATACGCCATGGACTTATTATATATATGACTTCCCAGACATTAATGACACAAAAGCCTCTACTTCATTTTTTTTATACCAAGACTGAGGCAGAATGATTGGGGAAGAAATAAAAGCTTTTGAACAAACTCAAGTTTACTTCTGAAAAGTTGCTTATAGACATTTCCGTACTTCAAGTTGCTTCAGTTCAGCTTTTGGTAATTAGATAATGAATTCAAACATCATCAGTCCTGCCTACCCACCTCAGAAAGTGCTACTAAATATAACACAAAGAAGAACACCACACTATTTCATATGCTAGAATCACTTTCATATTAAGTGGAAGAAAGTGGAAGATTATGGGTAACTACAGCTAGTACTGCTGGAGGTTAAGCAAGAGTGGGCAGCTCATCAATACACATCACTTCAAGACATCAGCTCCAGACTTCCTAACAGCTATGGGTGTTTCGGGAACCAAACACCACAAATGCTATAAAATGCAACACAAGTAACATTCTCTGGCTTTGCTCTTTACTTTAAATGCTTGCTAGGGAGGAAGAAAAAAAAAAAAAAGGCTAACAGTGGATCACAGCTGGGAATGGAAAAACGGAATTCCTTTACTGTAATCAAAAAACAAATCTATGCAGATATATTCAAAAGTTTTTTCTCTCCACTTAACAGCTTAAAGAAACGTTCCTAAACATAGTATATAGTATAAGGCTCAGTGCTTTTTCTCAGGAAGAAATTTATGCAAATTTGAAAATAGAGGGGAGTCTCCTAAAACCTGCCCTTGGAGAACAGACCATCCAGGGGCGTCTGCGCTGGCATTTGCCCAGCGGCCTCCAATGCAATGGCATGCTTAAAAATCCAGTGGGAGAAGCAGGGAATGAAAGGGGTGTGTCACCATCTCAAACCTCATTTCACTGGGCTGCAAGAAAATGAACAGCCTAATGAAATTTTGACAGAAATAGCAACCACTTCCTTCCACTCAGAGGCTACCCAGGGTGGGAAGCACGCCAATCACATCCTGTGCCACAGCCACCACTGGGATCAGGTGACAATGGGCAAAGGCTGGGCACCAGCACGGCCCTTCCAAGGGCTCCAAGACACAGCAACAGCTGCAGAAACACCACTGGTGTCCTCAGCCCAATAAAAAACTCCGGCCAAGGATGAGCTCAGTAGGGGGAAGGGCACAGAACCTTGGAGACTGGAGCCCACAAGGAGGGGAAAAAATAAAGGTAGGACTAATTCTTCCTGATCTCTGAAAGTCAGGTAGAGAATTGATCAATTTTGCCATCACTGAACTGCCTGGATGGGATGATGGGAAATGAGGATGACAGAGTAGGATCATTCCAACAGCAATACTATGAGATAACTGTGAGCAATTTCACTTACAGGCTGATCTGGTCCGTCCCCGCCAAGCACTCGGAAACCAAAGCCTGACTCTTGTTTTCTCAGGAAAACATCTAAATCTCTTGTGTTTGGAGCTAAGAAAAAAAAACAGTATTTCAAAACATGGAGGGGCCATCTTGAATTATTGAAGGATTATGCTTTGGTGGTACACTGAATCTTCTAGCAACAAAACACTAAAATAATAGTGATATTCTCTTTTCAAAATGGTATAATTAATTTTCAAAGCAGAAGTCACAACTACATCTGAGCAGTAGACCAGGATAAAAGCCAGTCTGTGACACAACCCCAGAGCTACTTTTATAAGCAGATTTGCTCCAGTTTACTTCAGAACCATTCTTGAAATTATTTCTGCAAATAACTGTTTTACTGAAAATATGGTTGAAACATATTTTTTGTTTTTCTGATTGGTGTTTGAATTATACATTACTTGAAATGTTTTTTCTGCAGCAGGTTAACAAACAGCAACAAAGTCTCAGTAGTTTTACTGCACACACAACAAAAGAAAAAATTCCTTCACAACTGAGTATTTTCAAGTTGAAGATGATGTACTTACGTTTATCCTCATAAATCGTCTTAGACTTCAGGTAGACTTCGGAAGGGTCCAGTTTAGGAGAGCCTGGTTGCATAGCAGAGGGTGGGAAGGGCATCGGCTGTGGAATGGTATCACTGACAGCTTCCAAACTCCCTGAACTGTCCTGCTTGTCCTTCTGAAACAGCCCACAGACACAAAATCAGTATAAATAAAGGCATGACTACTCTTGTGGGTGCAAAGACAATGAACACTATGCAGGAGAAAAACACAGGAAGAAAGGAACAAAATGAAAGCTTTCCCAGTGGATGTGTCTGACCAGACTACTGAAGTCTTCCTCATTGGCACATGGATTTCTACTGGAGACTAGGCTTGGAAAGGGTTTGAAGTCACTGATGCTCAGAGAGGAGTGAAGCTGGGCAGATTCTGGTGGTTACCAACACATGGGATGAAGTGGGGCATAATGGACCAATTACATTTGGAGAAGACACCAAATCCTTGTAAGGCACCTGCCAGGCTCTGGACCACATTCCAGCACCATGGGCACACACTGCTCCACAGGCTCTGTCCCCTGTCCTCTGCTAATCTCCTCCCCACACAAGCACCAGAGGTGCTCCCAGCATGAGCTGTTTGCTGGAGCAATATACATACAGGAGAGGAGGACACACCTGCATAGTGTGAGGTATTAACAACTCACTGTTTGCCTTTTCATGATCTGATAGCTGCAACATTCCTGTTCATGAGGCAAGGACACCAAATGTCCTTGTGGTCTCTCATCAAAATTCTCAGTCAATTATGCACTAAAATAACTCTAGATACTTCTCCTGGGCTGAAACCCAGCCTGGAAAACTGGCACGTGGCAGTGCATGCTGAACCACAGCAGGAGCAGAACAGACATAGATCTGTCCTTTCACCAAGAGCAGAAGAAACTGCCCAAAGCCATTGAGCAGTTAGACACTTCTTGTATGTTTATAAACACAAGAACTCGCCCTTTTTAAGTGAATTATTTTGCCACGCTGCTTAATGCCACTGAGCATCAAGCGCTCTGTGGGCTGTTGCTCCTGTATGTGTGCTGGAATAGAATGCTAGTCCCCAAGTCCAAACTATTTTTAGCACATTGCCAAGGGATCCATGCTGACAGGGCTAGGGCCCTCCAATTGCAGGGATTTCTGCTGATTTATTCAGTGTGGGCACCTGGATGCTTGCAAGGCACAGAATCTGAAGATCTTATTGAGCACAGTCATCTTTGAGCATGCTGAACATGTGTGTTTGTGTCATCCCACTGCTGGGATATAGCTAAGGTTGCACTCAAACAGTACGATAAAGATAGAAAAAGAAGTTACAGCTATGTTCTGGCAATGGGGTTTTACTAAATTGCCTTAATTTGTTCTGTACAAGAAGCATTTAAAAAGAAGTATATGTGTTTGACCAGCTTAATTTACAACAGAAACCTTAATAATAAACATAAGCATTAATATCAGCATTATTAAATCAGAGGTTGTTTTATTAAGACCAAGGATTCTTTACTTAGGTAATATATATTAAAGATGCCCCAATAGATCAAACTTCCAAGAACAATGAGTATCGAGCTAGGAATGTACAGCTCCATAGAGCCTTGCTGAAAATATGGATCCAAATATAAGCATTTCCAGAAATAAGCATTAACCAGTCCATTAATTCTATGTGAGGATTGAGAAGAATCAAAGGATCATACACTTCCTTTAGAAATCCCATTTCACTTTAATAATTGGCAATGAAAAAAATAGATACTGTATTTTGTTTTCGTTTTAATGGGTACTCTGGCAGCAGCTACTTAGACAAAGAATTTAAGCCTACCAAGTAGGTGTGGTTTTGCTAAACCATCTTGCAGGTAGGTTATCACAAGGACTAAAATCCAGAGGAAATGGTATTACAAAGCAGGTCAGAAACCAAGTTAAATACATCACCAGTACTCACTCCTTTGGCAGCTTTAGTAGGTGAGGGTGGACCTGAAGAAGACAGAAAGTAATTTTAAGAGTAGGTTACAGAAAGTTTGAACAACATTACAGCAATATAATCAGCTGCTCATGGGGTGAAAATAATAGCGGCTGATTCACTGTGTGAAAGGCAAAGTGATCAAAACCATCTCTTTAGAGAAGTCTCAATTAGAATTGAAAGCTGTACAACACTGAAAAATATCTATTTATTGTTTTTGCTAGAAACTGGTCAAGCAAGTCACCCCTCAGTTTATGGGATAAGGAGACTTATTAATTTGTCTGAAGGAATTTCACTTGCCACGAAGAAATCTAATTATTTCCTTAGCTAATTAAAGAATAGTAGCATTTATACAGAAAAATATCTCAAGATTTTTGCAAATGCCAGTGGCTGAAGTCGGGGTTACAATAAAGCCTGAAAGGACACTGAGTGGGCATGAGCTGTTTCATAAACCATTCAGATGCAGTTTCCTTTGAAAGACACGCACTATCTACTACAGCTTTTGGGAAGAAGATGTGTTCTGGTCTGTGACTGATAATCAAGGAAGAGGTATGGACATACAAAGGAAAAACCAGATTTTTTTCTGCTATTCCCAGTGATTAACCCCACCGCTTTGCTAATGCTTCTTCCCATCTCCCGCAATCCCCTGTTCATTACAGACACAGTTACTGGAATACATTTGGAGAACCTCACAAAACTCAGTCCATCATATGCTTTGTATTATACTGGAAAGCACGTGTTTCCTTTAGCACTCCCCAGAGACTTGGAAGAAATAGTGCATAAACATTTCACCATAGAATTTTTGAAGAAAAAATTCCCCAAAAAAACCTAAGTAAAACCCCAACAAAACCCCAGCAATGTGCTCTCACCCTTAACAGTCAGGGGTATTAGTCAAACTTAGAACATAACAGCTCAGAAATATAATGAGCTGCTGCTTAACTGTCAAGACTGGATAGGATTTAGACATCACACTAAAACAGGACTTGAAAAAGCTTATAACCAATGCAACAATTGCAATTTTGTCTGTACCTCCTCTCAAGATAAGCAGGGGCACCTCTGCTCCCACTGGAAACTGTTTGAGCACTTCCACCACCTGCAAGTGGGTCAAGCTCTGCACATTCTGATGGCAAATCTCCTTGATGACATCCCCTTTCTGTAGGCCTTGGCACCACTGGCTGTCCAAAATCATCTTCACCTTCTGGCCTGTGGGACTGTCTGCAATGGCAAACCCAAAGCCTTTAGGCCCTTTGACCAGAGGGATGGTGACCAGCTCCGGCTGAGAGCCTCCTGAGGAGGCAAAGGAGACCCTCTGCTCTGCTGAATCCATGGAAGGGCCGTTCAGGCGACCGTTGACCAACACTTTTCCATTCTGGTCCAACACAACTGTTCCTGCTGCTAAATCTTGGCTGGACACAGAAGCATCTCCCTTGGCCACCGGCGGGCCATTATTGACAGGCGTGGCTGTCAAAATATCCACCACAGGGTCTTCATTGTCATCAGGAAGAGGGTACCCACGACACAAAGTCATATTCACATACTGATTGATGGGAATGAGCTGAAACATCTGGACAACATCTGCATGGGTATGGCCAAGGACACAACTTTCATTTATGTCCACAATGACGTCACCTGTTACAAAAGAAAGTTCACCAGGGTCAAAAACAGAAGTGAAGCCTTCAACAAAAGCCTACATTGAGGAAATCACAGTGCTGTCTTCAAACTAATAACGAGTATCTGGGATATGACTAGTATTTCCAAAAAGCATAAAGTATTTCCTCTTTGCATTTATTCTTTTTCATCTCAGGACACACTGTGCTAAATACCTAAAGTTTAATTTGCAGCAGATTTTAAAAAATGGTACTGTACAGCCACGGGAGATGAAGCAGAGCATGCACACTACAGCAAGCAGATGTCTTCTACTTTAATTCATATTGCACAGCTTCTTAAACCCAAGGCAGAATAGACCACGTCTTTTTTGGCCCTGTGTTTATTTTAGGACTGGCTGAACTTAAAGCTAGGACTGCACACACACACATGCTCCATACTCTTACACTGCTGCCACACGAGGCTAAGAATACATTTCCAAAACTAAGTGATGTGGGCTTCAGATCCCAACACTTTGTTTTGTATTTTCACCATTTTGATGTGAAGCTTTGCATACATGCTACAGTATGCCCTGCAAACTGTCCTACTCCTTTAATGCCCAGGCATCAGTAAAACAGGATCTCCATTATTCCATTAATTACAGTCAGAATAGCAGCACATCTTTTCATTCCAACAGTTCTGCAGGATTGTTTTAATTTTTGCAGAGGTGGAAAATGAACCACATACAAACAAGTTCAAACAATACATCGGCAACAAAACAGGAAATTGTTCCATTTAGTAAGTAAATAAAATTAATCATTCAAAGTATGATTTTTTTTTACTCATTTGAAGAGTAAGAGTTCACGTTGTACATAAAGAAGCATTTTGCCCTTTTTAATATGCAAACCAGAGGTTATAGTAAGGTTACAGGTACCTAATTACACATGTAATAGCCATGAAAAAACGTGCAAGCCTTCATGGATTGCGGGAACCCTCTTCTCTCCTCACTTGTCCAGCTTGCATGACTTTGCTTCCTCATTCCTGCCATGGGTTTTTTTGCAGTTTCAATAATCAGTGTCATGGTTTTTGGCAGCAACAAGGCAAAACAGACCAGGATTCAAACACACTATTTTTACTTACTGGGAAGGAAATCATTCTATGAATAAACATGAAGACAAGTGTCTTTGCTAAAGCAGAAGTACTGAAACCTTCAGAAGTGCCCTTAAAGTCGATTTTTATCTGGAATGTTGCTTCTTTTCCTTTTCAGCCACTGCTCTGCACAGATCTTTCACAAATCTGAAAACATTTTCATTTTAATAGTGAGGATGTAGATGGAGTCATCCAACCTCCTGTGCCTCAAGCTGTGTTCTCCAAAGTTCCCCAGGAAATGGAAGTGTATGGAAATAATACTTGACCTGGAGCAATTCTTCCATCTTGTGCAGCAGGTCCATCTTTTAACACATTCTTCACCTGGAGAAACTCATCAGGCCTGTCCCCTCCAATGATTGTGAAGCCAAATCCCATGGTACTTTTTTTCAGGGATGTCCTTATAAGTGCTCCAGTAAGCTGGGATGGATCTCGAGTGAAGACAGACCTCCCTGGTCCTTTGGAATTATGGAATACATGGACAGGAAGGCAGGAAACCAGGGTTAGTTCTGGTAAGTTTTTCCTCTGTTTTTAAGGTGTCACAAAGGTTAATAATTTGTTTATTGGTCAGCTTCTGAAGCACTCTTAAGGGATAAAGCAAATGGACAGTAAAGTGCTACACTCATTTTCCAGCTGAATTCAGTGAATGGAAAAGAGTTTTTGAAAAGATTGCAACAGAGCTGTATGCAAATCTCCCACCTCAAATTCCCAATTTTAATCCTTGAATACCAAGCTTAAAGTAGATCAAAAGCATAAAAACTCCAGGTGTGGTTTTAACTGCACTTCCAGATGGCTCTTCTAACCCTCCATATATTCCAGATCTGCTTATGACAACCAGCTTCAGAACAACCAAAATGATTTAAAAGCAGTCTTAGTGCCTCAGTTCAATTTTAACATGAAAAAAAATACTTCCAAGAACCTCCAAGATCTCGGAAGCTAACACTGTAATGGCTAGCAAAAAGACAAGGCTGATGCCCTGATGAATTCCAGAACTGGGTTTTTATAAAGCATACTTGCAGATAAAGATATATGTGACAAAGAATACAGTATTCAGTGATACCTGATTTGGAAGGGCCAGCATCAGTCTGTCCTAGCTGTTTTTTCCTTTTGGCTTCCAACACTGGATTTTCAAACTGAGTTTTCTGATTAATATGACTGGAGGCATACAAAAGGTAGGTCAGTATTTCAACAGAAAACATTCTGACTATTTGCTAAAAAAGAAAACCCTACAAACCCTACATTTCATTATGTCAGATGAGTGCTCTGGAGAAATGAACAAAAAACTCTCATAACCAATACTGTAAAGTATGAAAGTATGCTTGTTCTTTCAGCAGCTTGCTTACTTTGTGGCAAATAAAATTTTACTCCCTATAATCACTAGGTAACTTGAAATCGTTTAGAATGGAGCAAACCTGCTTTTTCTCTTGAACCATTTACCTATAGCGTTTACAAACTCAGGCATCACCTTTTTCCTAGCAGATGCTGGAGAAGTACAGCAGAGGAGGGGAAAACCAACAGATTTGAGATTAATTCAAATACCTAGGCTTTGCAAAGTGAAAAATGTTTGCTTGTTCTCTGAAGCTACATTTTCAACTCTACCATTTTTCTTCTCCATGGTTGAGGAGAGATTTAATTTCCTCTGGCCTGGAGGAGATTCAAAAGAGCTCTTGCAGCAGTTTAGTAGTTATTGACTTGGCTCTTTCGAGACATCGATGATTTACAAGTTATTTCTGCTCTTTTAAAGTTATCAGGTGCCACTCTTAAGTCAAGTGACTACGTTTTTGTTAAGCTAAGAAAAATGACATCAGCTCATTTCTATCTATAAATTATTTTGGTTGCAACTTGCTTTTCTTCCTCGAATGAAAAACACTCCACTGAGCCTTTCAGGTCACACTGTGGATTTTCCCACATGCCAGTGGTACCAGAAGTTTGTGCAATGAGTTCATGACCCCAGAACTGTTTTTCCTGGATATATTTCATAGTTTCACAGAATGGTTTGGACTGGAAGGAACCTTAAAGCCCATCCAGTTCCACCCCCAGCCATGAGCAGAGAAGGATACCTTCCACTAGACCAGGTTTCTCCAAGCCCTGTCCAACCTGGCCTTTCACTGCATTACAACCTCTACTTACTGGGTATCAAGCACTTCAGAATTTCATGCTCAATTTTTAAGTATGCCAAAACAGTATTAGCACTTACTCAACGTAGTATGTCCCATACTGAGGGTCTTCTATTTTCTCCCAACCATATGGAAGTTCTGCAATCAGAAAGCCCAAGTTCTCCATTACGGGGGAAAACTACCCTCAAATATCAGAGTTTTCCTTAAAGAACACCTAGACTAATATGAGAAAAATACAGGTCCCATTTTGTTCCCTGATGAAAGGTATCAGCCTGTTCCAGGGAATCTGAAGCCCTGTAACTCTTACTCTTTCTTCCACTAAATGAGCCTTGTATTCAATAAAACCACACCATTTTAAACATATAATAAATTTAAAAACCTGCTCGTACTGAAAATTCATGCAAAAGGCATGGCAAATTCATGCATGGCAAATTCAGCATCTGGTAAGAGGGTGCCAGCAGCTCATGACTGACTGAAGGTAATAGTAATAAGTAGTTACCACAGAGGTCAGCTTATTAGGTTTATTGTACTAGTTATCTTGACCATGGAAATTTAAATATTAGAATAATGAATGCAGTCAGTTAGCCAGACATCTTAAGGATAAATGTGCCCCACAATCTTGTTTGAGGCTGCTCTAAGTTTGACAATAACAGAAATTTCCCTAGCATATGATAGCATGTTACCAATTACTGATACCAGCACTGCTCCACAGGGTCAGGCTAAAGACCCAGTGAGTCCATTAATTTAAGTATTGTTCATTTTGATATCCTGCATCTCTGTTTAAAGTGCTCTTTTTATCCTGTGGTGAGCTGCATGTCTGTTTAATAAGCAGCAGTATGCAGCCCATTGCTCCAGCTGGCTTCATTACGGATACATGGCTGTTAGGCTGGGCAATTTTGGAGGATGACAGGTCACTCTGAGCCTTCTTCAGCTTTTGGAATATGTCAGGCATTTGCTGAAGACAGAGCTACCTGATACTCTTTTCTAGCAGACTAAATTGCTCAGCTGTGTAGGAAATGGTTGCAGGAATCGCCTGCAGGCTACTGACCTGGAAGTCTTGAAGGAATTTAAATCAGTCAGATGGTTCCTTTAGCTTCTCCATTCAAATACTATGTCACATGCAACAGTTATCATTAGCAAGATGTATTTTGCTATACCTTCTTTGTTATTTCTGTATTCTGTTACTTATGGACCCTCTGCTTCTGCTATATTCCACCTATACAAGAGTTTCCAGCGAGATCATCACTCACATGCAGCTTTTTCCTTAAGAATGACACTTACTGGGAAAAAAAACATCTCACATTCTGCTCAGGAATGCAGATAAACCTTCCATTCAGCCAGATTCTAGTACTCCAGGTAAAATACACCATGGACTTTCCCAGTCTTATGTGAATTCCTATTACCACCAAACAGGGGACACTGAGCACTACACTGCCTGCTCCAGAGTCCCATTTACCAGGGAGAAGCTGCTGCCCCAAAACTAATGGATTGTATCCAGCTGGGATAAACTCATACATTCATCAGTGACAGGTGACAAATGCATTCTGAACATCTCACCTCCATCTTCACAATCTTCAGGAGCTTTGGCCTTCTTACAGAGCCGGGGATCAAGCCATGTGGTTGTCTTGGTGTTGTGACTGTGGAGCAGAATATGCCAGTAAGAAAACTCCCTCCCACTGAAGAAACTTTGCTTCAAGTATTTAGTAGGAATTTACTATATTTATTTATAGGAAAGTGCAGACTTCAGATAATACAACCTTTATTTGTTCCTCAGTCATATCAAAAAATACTATAAAGAAAAGGCACCAGTACACTGGGGGCTCTCCAGGGCACATGGGAAGTGTTAGAGGCACAGATTCTCTCCCCAGTTCACAAAAGCTCATATGGGAACAGCGCTGTTTCTATCTGATAGGAAAAAAAAATATTTTTAGCCTCCTCATATGCTTAACTCTCAGGAAGGTTTTTGCTGCATTTTTGCCTTTGAACTCATAAATTAGGCAGTTTTACAAGTGCACACATGAGCTACTTTCCTGTACTGGACTTTCATTTGGGCTATTTGTATTTTGAAACATCCACTCCCAGCCAAGGAACACAAGCAGAGAAGAAAAAAGAAAATTAAAAAAAAGAAAAAACAACTAGGTCTCAAATTTCAGAGAAATGTTGTGTTCCATGTTATACTTCACTTAGCAATACCCAGCCAGCTTTGGATTTGTGAGATACAAAACTTACAACAAACAAACTGACTTTGCAGGTGGAACCATAAGGTTTTCCTGCACGATGGCAATTGTACTAAGCGTGCAACATTGAGGACTATGAGTAAGGAATGTAACAGTAGGAATATATTAAATTTCATAAAGAAATAGAAGTAGCAAAAGCAGAAGAGAGGTGAAAGAGCAGTTTTCCAGACTGCAGCCACCAGCACTTCTCTCCTCCAAGGAGCAATTTACTCACTCAATGAAGTAGATCATGCCAGTGTCTGTGTAGGCCATTTCCCAGTTCTTGGGTAGTGGTTCCAGGGTCTCATCCCTCGACAAATAATTTCTGAAGTCCATGTTGCTGCTTGTCTGGTTGTAGCTGGGAACAGGCTTCATCCAGTCAGGAGAATCTGAATGTTTTTCTTTGTTTTCTGCAGTTGTTCAGGGAAAGTGTTTGTCAGATGCTTATGTTGTTTCTCACAAAGAACCACCCTCTTAATCTGGCTATGAGTGGATGTCAAACACGTCCCTGTATGTGATGTGCATTTTTTCACTTTTTTTTTTTCAGCTGTGAATTTTGAAAAGCTGACATGAAAACACTGAACTCTGCTCTTCCCCTGCCAAACAGAATTAACCTTGTATTATGTGTCTGAGCCTACTCTGAAAAATCAAAACTGGTAGAAATCCAAGTTGACTATACTCTGTTGCTGTTTCTACAGAGGGAACAGGGTTCGTAATGCCATAAAATAACAAAAAAAATTCCTACTAATATTCCTCAAAGAATCAGAAGGAAATGTAGAGAAGACCAAACTTCCAGTAAAATAAACAACACCTTCCTTCCTACAAGCCACAGCCAGAAAGAAGATACCAAAAATTCTTGCAGGAACCATTAAATAGAAGCCCCTACCCTTCAGAACCAAGGTTATGCTTGATACCCTCTGTGACATGATGATGTTTTTATCCTTCACCCAACCACCAGCCTGACCACTGGCCCCTCTGTGGTGTTGCCAGGCCTGAAGATGGCAAGATTAGGTCAGGTCTGGTCAGTATAACTCCATCCTAAACAGTCACACACAGGATCAGCTGCAAATGCAATGTGACAGTTCCTCTCCACCATCAATCCTCCCCCCTCCAGATGAGTAACCATGACAGCAAAAGGAAAATGCAATCCCAGAAAGGTCCTGCTGGACACCCCTCCAGCCTCAACACACTTGGCTTTATTTCTCTCCACAAGCTCGCCCTCCAGTGGTTGCAGGTTGTGTGATAGTTCCCTTACGCAAAATCATCTGAAAATTTTACAGTATGAGCCAACATTGCCCCTTAAACCAATCACTTCCCTAGAATCTCCTGTGTACAAATTCAGTAACTGCCTCAAAATTCAACAGCAACATTTGCAGGGTATGAATTCTACTCTGTGAAGGATTTTGTTATTTGAAGAGTGGAAGAATTTTTCCTTCCCACTCGTGTAACTGGCCCATATCCAGCACCACATGTTCTTGACCAAGCAGTGCATTTTATGATGCAATTGCACATCTGGCTGGGAGAACAGCTGGTTCTTTTTAAAAGGTCATTTCAAAATCAAGTATAGGCACCAGCCTGAATAGAAACTGCCTTCATACTTCACCAAAACTAAGGAAGCACGAATGTTATTTGTATAGTCCTTATCCATTCATACAATACTCCAGGGAACTTCTCCCTTTGTCAACCAACCTATCCCACTGCCGCCATTAACTGCTTCCTTTTCCTCCTCTTCCTCCTCTTCAGGGAGAGCACTTTCCATCCTTTGCATTTTGCTAACAGATGTGGTTCTTTTCCTCTGCGATTCAGTATCAAAATCATTGTCAAAAAGAACTTGATCCACTGGATCAGGTTGAAAGGGGCTGGGCTCTGCTGGAGGCTTTGGAGTACCATAAAAATTACCTGGAAATGAGACAGAAATCAGGATCACTGAAGCACTGATACAGCTGAAGGCACTGGCAGTGGCTGTCATCAGTGCCCATGCAAACATATTTTGGTGAAAATTTAAAGCCTCAAGGAAGACTCATGCCTAAAACCCAATCAACAGTCAAAGCCTATTTATTCATACACTAACTTCTTGCCAATGCAGCACTAGTTGTCAGAAAACAAGAAGTTAACTGAAAACTTTCATCCTGCCCTAAGTTTTCTAAAGAAAAAGATGGATTTGTTAACTTTGCCTGGAATTCACTCCATAAAGAGACTTAGGGAGCAAACTTAGAGGAGTGAAATGATGAAAATCAATTATTCTTACCCTATATACTAATTAACAGCACAACATAAATACTCAAGTCAAAAGGCAAATTCATTTTGTGCAGAAACAAAGTATTTATTTCCATAAAACCAAGTAACAAGTAGTTGATTTTTAACACTTGCAGTTTTCTACTGACAATACACTTGCAAAACAAAGATGTTGACATGGCTTCATCTAAAAATTATTTTTACTTCAGAAAAAGGAACAGATTTTTCCTTCAATATTTTAATCTAAAGCACAAAGGAATCATCTGCTGTTTTCTGGAAAAGAATTTCAGCAACTGACCTCTCTCCTGACTGCTCATATGATTTTTATTAGGGAATTAAGCACAAAGCAAGGAAGCTTCCCAGAATTCCCACTGGGGTAACTTTTGGTGCCTGGATATGGTTTTGACCATGTAAATAAAATAAGAAAGAAAACCCTTCTGCAAATATCAAGCAAGGGCAAGGCTCAGAGAGGGAACAGCCAGATGAAGTGCAGCTCAGGAATTAAAAAAAAAAAAAAGTACTAGTTTAGCCTGAATTTGCTTGGGAGATTTCCACAGACAGGACTATATTAATGGATAGTGTGGGATATGGAAAGCAAGAGGCAAAGAGCCTTTCACAGGATTGTCTACTTTGTACATCTTCTTTTATTTTTTTATCATCTTCATTACAATGTTTTTCCTCACCACATTTAATGAACCAAACTTTCCTACAGATTTGGACAATCTGGTGTAGTGCTGTTCAACTATTCACTGAAAAATGCTTTTGTTTCCCTGCCGGGTCAGAATTTCTCTTGCCTTCTGTCCTTTTGATGCACACCTGAGAGGAGAACATGCCTCTGTTCTCTGAGGTTTACACAAAATTGACTAAATTCTCTTGAATTTGTAGCAGGCACAGACAAACCTTTTCAGAAAGCTTCCCAAAAATGCAACGGTGAAAATAATCTGGTGGGATTAAGAGTAGTTGAAGGGACAAACTGTGGTTTATCATAAAACTTTAAAACAAGATCGCTCCTCCTCTTCTCAGTAATCCAAAAATAGACTAACTATTACTGTCATAACCATCAAGTGAGTGGGGAAACTGGTACCACAAGGAGCTACACTCAGACTGAGATCCTGGACTCCAGTACTGGGTCCTTATTCCCAATCCATTAAACATCACCAACATACCATCATAGGTTCCACTTTCTAGCAAGGCTCCACTTTCTTCCAGTGCTTTAAACTGCTCAACAGGAATGAAATTATAGTCTACCCCAGGGACCTCCCCATCTCTGGGAGCCCTTGTAGTGCCTGCAAAGACAGAGAAAACACTCTTGTAAGATACCTAAATGCTGCCAGTTATCAAATGCTGCCTGCTGTACAGTTCAGTAAAAACAATTTATTTTCAAATCTTTATACAACGATGATGTCACTTCAGTAAGAGTTGAAACAACTGGTGAGCAAGTAAAGAATAATGTATAAAAACTGAGTCAGTAAATTACATAGGAACAACAGTTCTGGTATTGGGGAAAGAGGAGAGAAGAAGCTAGGTGAGATGGTAATTAAGAGAGAATTCTTTCTTATGGTCTTATGAGACAAAAACAACTTTTGTGGCAGCTGACGATACCTGAGCCAGGCAATCCCAGTCTGGCATTCTGAGAACACTGGGAGCTGTGATAATTTATTTCAACCCAGCTGTAAGGGTACTGCATCTTTCCCTATTTCCCCCAGCACCAACTCTCTAATTTGCAATGAGGTCATCACGACTAAACACATTTGATTTTTGGGCCACCAAATCCATAACCAGGCACAACATTTATTTTTTAAGCTACAGTTCAGAGTGCAATTCAGCTGCACTCCAACCCCTGGTTGTAGGTACACTTTATCAGTAAATTGCTGTGTTAATGCAGAGGTTCTCAAGTGCTTTGTCTATGAAAATAGGCCTCCCATAGTTACAACAGCTTAATTAAAGCTCTCCTGAAAGGACTGCACTGATTCATTACTATTCATTCCTGCCTACAACCTAATAGCATTTTAAAGGCATGTATCATTTTTTCAGGCAGCAGTATTAACAAAAGCTAGTGAATAAAAGCTAATAATAGTGAAATGCATAGCTGAAGAAGGCCACAAACTCTTGGGTGTGCTCACAGAGAAGAGAGCAAAATTCCTGTAGATACAAAAACGTTACTTGACAAAGTTTTTTGCGCAATGAATATTTAAACAGTCAATAATGAACCTTTTTAATCAGTCTTCTCAGGATGAACAAACAGTTTGCCTGTACATTCTGCCACTGCCAGCCCTTCTGCATCCAACCCCTCCTCCCACTCTCCTTCCAGCTGCCCTGCTCTGCCTAATGCACTTGACACTCAATGTCTCAGTTTGCTCTTTTTGAAGAAAAAGACCCTAACTCTGACAAAAATCAGGACATTTTTGCACTGCTTGATCATGCTGAGAAGGATTTATTTCTTGTGGTGGCTGGGGTCATTCTAACAACAACTACTGATGAACTTGTGAAGAGCAATGCACAGATATTACTGAAACAATCTGAACTTTGAATTCTCAAGTTTTTGCTGGTTTTCAGTCCATACTGGTTGTACCAATTAATGGCAGCTTCAGATATGAAACTACTCTAGCAAAGCCAGGAGTCTCTGCTGCAAGGTAAAACTCTAAATCAGATTAAGAGAGAAGGCATTTCAAGCTCACAAATGATGCGGGAGTTAGCAGGAACAGATAAAATGAGACTGATCTTTACATACTTACAAGGGATGGTTCTCAAATAGAGATTGTCTCTGATCACTTGCTGGAGTTTGTGGTCTATTGAGCCCTTCTGGAACTGAAGGCTCAGGTAGTGGCGCAAGTCCTTGTTGATGACTTTTCCTTAAAAAGAAAAAAGAATAAATTAGAATAATCTGTAAAGCAGGATCTCACAACAAGAATTCTGTTTCACTGCTACAGAAGTTTTAGAAAAAGCAAGCAGTTAGAAGAGCTGGGTTGTTTTAAATACAACAACCTTGATGGAAAATATCATTTTGTGCTATCAAATCACAGAATCCCAGAATGGTTTGTGTCAGAAAGGAACCTTAAAGCTCATCTCGTTCCACTCCATTACATGGGCAGGGACACCTTCCACTGTCCCAGCTTGCTCCAAGCCCCATCCAACCTGGCCTTGAAGGCTGCCAGGGATGGGACACCCACAGCTTCTATGGGCACCCTGTACCAGGGCCTCACCACCCTCACAGGGGAGCATTTCTTCTGCCACAGCGATTTTAAGCAGAGCTGACTAACAACCATCCCCCCCTCATCTCCCGAACAAGACAGTGACAATATTCTGGAATTGTTTGGAAATCAATATAAAGTACTGAAATACACAACCTATTACCAAAATTCAAAGTCTCTACAGACAAGAAACCATTTCACTGCATTTTGAAGGAGCTTCCATACAATTTACACCTACTCACTAGTCACCTGAATTCAATATTTTGTCACACAGGAACTCACATTCTTGAAATTATAAAAAGAAAATATTTCCTTCTTAAAAACATTGCATAACATAAGGGAGTTAGGGCTTTTTACAATTACTCCTCTGCAATGCTTCTGTCAGGTATCATTAGTGAATCTGTCACATCACTGGAGAGCGCTGGCCCCTTCAGCATACAAATAACTGAGCTCTTGTATTACTGCCTCATTCTTCAGACAGGAGGGTACAAACCAATCTTTTGTACCTTGTCAGCCTCCCAGAAAGCACATAAAATAGGGTTCAGTGACCCTTGTAAATTTAAGTTACATACTACAGCAGAACACTCAGCGCTTTAGGGAAAAAGCTCAAGCTTTGTCTCCAAACCTACAGCAGGAGATGGGCAGCAGCAGATGGATGCTGGTGTAGCACAACAGCAGGAAAAAGGCTGGAACAGACAACTGCTCCTTTTAAGTTACATTACCAATAGGTCGTGAAATGCATAAACCTGCCCCAGAAACATTCTGACAGGAGCCTTTGAAGCCTGTGAGCTCAAAGCTGCTGAGGAGCCCACCTCAAACAGGTCACAGACCCCACAGCAGTCCTCATACAAGGTCCACTCACCTACACCTTCAACCAATCACCATACTTACATATACGTCAAATTTGGAAAAAATCCCAAAACATCACAACCCTCCCACCACTAACCAAATGTTCCCAACTATGCGCCACTTCTTCGAAAGCTGGCTGCATGTTTTGGTTGCAGCAAGTTCATACCTTCCCTTCCCTTTTAGCCAAGGTGAGGGCATTTCACACCTTGTTCTCAACTCTCAAACGTGACCTCAGCAACGACTCACCCTCTGCACCCTCTTCCCTCCAAACAAAACCATGCCACAATGAATATTTCAAAGTGGAACCAAGATCACCTATTGGCCTTTCAGAGAGGTGATGCCCACAGATTAATCAGAATACACACAAAAGCACCTTAAACCCTCAAGCAAGGACAGAAGAAGCCCAGCACACCCTCTGAACAGGTAGCACATCCTGTGCTGAACATGAGCCCTAAGCTCCAAATGAAGTCAACTTCTCACCTGCCTTAACACTGTCATTAATTTAAAAATTACTTCCAAGCACAGAAAAAGCATTTTGCAGTACTGTGACAACATCTCAGCATTGTCCTCGTGGCTATCCAACAGTTACAAAAGCAACAGCAATGTCCTCTAATGCAGTTCTCCACCCAACCCCTTCCCAGGAATGCACAGCAACTCTGCAGCCCCCACCTAAACTGACTGAATTGAAAATTGACAGGATTTCTTAGGGAAAACAGAGAAAAGTCAAACAAAATAGTGGGCAGAGGAAAAAAAATCACAGAAATTCACACAGAGAATGGTGTGCATTAGAAAACAGAAAAATAAAGTAATAGTAAGGATGCTTTAGGCAACCTCTAGCAAAAGCCAGATTATTTTCCCTCCAGGAGCTGAACATGTTTTTTTTATATTGTATCACACAGGCTTGTAGGAAAACCTCATGGCCTCTCCAAAATGACCTGATAAATGCTGGGTTGCTGCTTGTTGTGCTGCTGAGCTGCCTCTAAAGGATAACACAGGCAACACAGGGACCAATCAAGAGGAATAACATACCTTATACAACTCAGGTTCTGCCAGATGAACAGGCACAAGCCTCTTGTTTTCAGTTTTAATTTACCCCAACCAAAAATAACTGTTTAGATGAGGATATGCACACTGGAGCTGGGAAGGAGAATCAAGTGACTGCAGAAAGAAAAATAGGCTCAAGTGCCACTGCAGTACAACACAGTGTTGTGAATTAGGGAGGTAAATAGAAGCCATGGGTATCATGAAAATGGGGGTGGTGGCTCTTACAAGCTGCACTGGTGAAGTGGCCTTTGCTGCTGTACCTAAACAGGACAAAAAACCAGCTATTTATATATCCAACCTGTCATGGATAGAATAGATGCTGCAGTTACAAACAGAGGTGCCCCTAGAACTTGACACAAAACCACATTTCTAGATAAGCAATGTTGGTAAAACAGCAAACTTGACACTGAAAGATACAAATAAATTCCAAGAATCCAGTCTGTGCAGTTTTTATGTTGCTGTCTGGTGATAATGTCCTAAATACCTCTGGCTACTGCTGATGGCATACAAAGTACTGGCAACATCCCTATCAAATGATTCTGAAGACCACATGGAAATTTTCAATTTGGCTTTAGTGAACATTTTACACAGACACAGGTGACAACTTTCCAGAGACATGGTATTCCCTGCCTTAAGTTTCCATGCCAACACCTTCTGGAGACAGTGGCAGCTACACACTACCAAGGAGCTTCAGTGCTGATAGGTGACTCAAAAGGCAGAGGATGATTTTCGTTCAAACTTCTAAAGAAATACTTTACTGTTCACTATAAAAACAACTTTTCAAATTAGCAGTTAATTAAAAGTAAGCTGCTTTCCTATTAGCATAGGAAAAGGAATGCAAATGGGAATGCAAAAAATCACTGGGGCTTAGACCTTCATTACAGCCTTTGGCACAGAAACACATTTTGAGTGAAGAGGTGAGAAAATGGAACCACGTTCCCTTGTTTTTGGAGGAATTTTTTTAAACAACAGCTAAAGCCTGATGTGCTTTGCTGGTGAACAGAAGGGCAAAATCATAGAAAGTTTATAATGGTTTGGACCAGAAAGGACCTAAAAGCTCATCCAGTCCCATCCCCAAAATCCCATCTCACCCTCATCCATCCCCAAAATCCCATCTTCCCTCTGGCAGTGGGAAGCCATTCCCCCTTGTCCTGTCACTCCAGGCTCTTGTCCCAAGTCTCAGTCCAGCTCTCTTGGAGCCCCTTTAGGCACTAGAAGGGGCTATGAGCTCTCCCTGCAGCCTTTTTTTTTTTCTCCAGGCTGAACCACCCCCAGCTGTCCCAGCCTGCATGCAGAGCTGAGGGGCTGCAGCCCTTGGAGCATCTCCATGGTCTCCTCTGGACTTGCTCAGACAGCTCCACATCTTTCTGATATTGGCTCCCAGAGCTGGAAGCAGCTCTGCAGGTGGGGTCTCACCTGAGCAGGGCAGAATCACCCCCTCCCCTGCTGCCCACGCTGTGGTGTCAGACCAGCCAAGGACTCGGGGCAGGGGGACGACGGGGATTGGGGGTAGGGCTGGTTTTTGGGTCCCAGTGCTCGTAGCCAGGGCATGTCCAGCCTCTCATCCCCCAAAAAGCAGCCGCCACAACCTGCGGGCTCGGCTGGGCGAGCTCCTCCCGGGCCAGCCCGCAGTGATCTGCCGCCACCTCCCGGCACCTTCCTGCTGGTCCCCCCAGTCCCACCCCCAGGTCTCCTCACCTCCCTCCCCAGGGTGAAAACTGCCGATATTACACACCGCCACGCAATTTCGTTTTCTCACATAGAACGAAGCAGAGAAATGTAACCAGAGCATCATCGTGCACATACGGAATTCCGCACATTTGAACAGCATCCCAGAGTGTCGAACGGCTCCACTCAGCTGTATGTGTTACATAAGCTGTGATTGCAAAAACCCACCGACTATGAAAATTCCAGTGAAACACACGTTAAGAGCTATAAAACAGCTCCATGGCTTTACTCACAGTGTAACTAAAATAGGAGTTCTCAGGGCTTATCAGGTGGAAACCAGTTGCTGTTGAATTAAACTGGGCTGTTAATATACCCACTGAGATTAAGTGATTATTTGATGTGACTAAGCATCAAGCTGTTTAAAGGAATGTTCAGCTCCACAAATCAGGGATGCAGTCGTAGGAAACCCAAGTTAAAATCAGTGTGTAACACATTAACTTCATTATATTCCTTAGCAACTATTAACAGAGGATGACTTCACACCAGTGCCGATCTGAACACATGCGTTCAGTGAGCACAATGATTTCCAAGCATGCAAGAGAATCGCTGTATTCATGAAACATGGAGAGGCTGGAAGAGCCCAGTGGTGACACAGCTGTCAGTACCTGCTGTCCTTCACCTGCAAGTACTTCACTATGACCTGGCAAATACACACCTCTCAGCACAAGGAGAAGGTGGGAGATTCAAATAATTGTAACCCACACAGAAAAGAGACAGGATTATTTTGAGAATGTCCAACCCCGTGAGCAGGTGCTTCCTCATCTTGTGAGTCAGAAGCACAGACGAATGGATTCCTGATTCCTGTGCAGAAGCCTGCTTTTCCTTCAGGGAAGGGGGCCCACAGCCCGGGGGTATCTGAGGAGGAAGGCTGAGTCTAGAAGCACAGCCTGGCAGCTCATGCCCCAGGCCACCAAGGGCTCCCTGTCTCCCTTCCAGGTAATGAAGGCAGCAATCTAAGTTGGGACTCTGCTGTGGAAGAGAGGAGTTCCCTAAGAAAATCCAGGCTGCTTTGGGAGGTGAGATGAAAACCACACCTGAACCAGTGACCCATCTGGGAAAAGATCCTGGTCGCATTACGGACTCAGGGTAACTTCTGCTCATTCCCTGAAAAACTGCAGCTTCTTCAAAATGCAGGCAAACTCCCTGTCAGGTGAAGCATTACATCTCAAAGCTCTTCACAGCCACAAAAATCCATTAAACAAAACTCATTTACTACCTGATACCTGAGAAATATTAGACAGGGTTACATTGAAAGGCTAGTTTAGTCATAGTTTGCTAGATGCCATCCAATAAATTCTTGGTAACACAGTTCAATTTACAGAAATTATGGTAGAGATAAGCCTTACAGTATTAATAAATCATTTACCAGAGTGCTCCAAATACTGAGTATGTACAGTATTAGTGAAATAAATGAAAACCCATTTATCCAGACTTAAGAAATAATGTTACCACAAACTCCACTACAAAATGTACATCAAAGCTGACTGTGGGGATTCTCTTACTTTTGTCAGTAAGACAAAATTGATTCCAGAACCACCAATAACTATGAATTTTTACTTTTTATGCCTCCAGGTTTAGAACACTCATTACTAAAAACTAAGAGGTGTTCAACATAAGCCTTCACGGGATAATGCCTTCAGATCCTCAGTCAAGGTGGTGACTGATTCAGAGACAAAATTTCTCATTCTACATTCTTGAATATCCCAGCATTCTGTGCTGTGCTGTTTAATTGAAATCTTACAGGGTTGGAAAGATTCTTCCAATAAACCAGGCCACTGTAAGTAAACCAGTGGAAAATTAATGACTGTTTGCTCATGAAATTCCATCATTAAAGTATTTCAAGTTCTGAAGATAACTAAAATATCCTTTGGAAGGCACAGCCCCAAAATATATTTGAGACACACAAGAAGGACTGGCAAATCATGCATTATTTATTCCAAAATATACTCAGAGCTGAGAGGGATAACATGTGAAATGTTAACAGTGGGAGCTTGGATGCAATCGTCCTGGATTTTAGTTCTGGCTGGATAGAAACATCAAAGTCAACTGCAAAAGAAGGCTCTAGAGTGTGAGTATCTATGGCTGGGTTCCTGATCTGCCGTGAAAAAAAAAAAAAAAAAAAAGAAAAAACAAACAAACAATCTAGCTGGAGCTGTCAGTAGAAAATAACACTGGGTACCCAGTTAACACTTACTATTGTTCACAGATGTACCAGAACCACTGAAGCTTGGAAGTGAAAAATAAGCCTGGAGTACAGGACAAGGGCAAATGGCTTCCCATTGCCAGAGGGAAGGAATTCTTCCCCATGAGGGTGCTAAGGCCCTGGCAAGGGTTCTCCAGAGAAGCTGTGGCTGCCCTGTCCCCGAAAGTGTTTAAGGCCAGGTTAGACTGGGCATGGAACAACCTAGTCTAGTGGAAGGTGTCCCTGCCTATGTTATGATAGGATCCTTAAGGTCCCTTTCAACCTGGACCATTCTGGAATTTTGTGATCTGGCACTGCGAAACCAAGAGGTTTTTAGCCTTTTGCCAGCTACCTATGCCAGCTCCAGGGTATCCACGGGCAGGGTGGGGGGGACACTCCTGCACCGGAGGAGGGCAGCTCTGGTCTAAGCACAACCAACAACAAGAGCTTTTTTTCAAAACCACCTAAAAGCACAAGCACTCAGCTCGCATGCCAGAACACATTCGGAGCAGGGAGAGCATCAGCAGAGCTCCAGGCAGATGCCTGCCCTTTCCCTTCCATCTGCTCCTGGGACATGGCCTTTTTTCTGCAGGGCATCCCTAGCCAGCACATGGCAGGGCAGGGTCATGCACCACTTCAGAACTAAGGAAAAAGTAGGAAACTGAGACCAGCTGCATTTGTATGTATGGCAGCAACACTACTCAGTTACATGGTTCTAGCATGGGTTTCTACTTTTCTTCTCTGTATCTTGTTACATCTGTAGACTTTCTCAGCCTGGGGATGATTTCCAAAGAAAGGCAGCATTTTAAATTGGTTTTATGCCCTGCACTGGCAGAAAAAAAAAAATTGCACAGCCTAATGAATTACCTGCAATTTTAAGGATTTTTTAAAATGAAAATTATTTTGAATAAAGTAGTTCCAACTTTCAGACTCCCGATTCACACACCAGTATCAGATATGATTACAGTAATACATTGCATGCACACAAAAATCCATCAACCATAGGAATACAGTCAGGAGAATTACCAGTGAGTAGGGTTTACTCTGATAATGCCAAATATTTCAATACTCCTTTATTAAATAGGAGAACAGTAAGGCTCAAAGGTCTGTGCAGCTGTTTCCGATAGAAGATCAGACACTGGAGGAGATCTAAGCAGAACTCAAGTAATTTAAAATACTGAATGAGTTTCAAATTAAAGGCAAACATAACCATTTCCTTCAATTTAACAGCGGGGAAGAAAAATGGAAAAGAACTTTACACAAGAGAAATTCGACCTTTTTTATTACATATGGAGACCTTCTTCCCTTTAATTCGGTATTTTCTTGAGAAGTGAAAAATCACTGAACAGATTAACAATGTTTTGCCTGTTTATAAAGATTTGCTGTATTTTTGAAAATGGGGTAAACTAGTCCATTATTTCCATTTCAAGTTAGACGCATTGACAGTGACAGTAAAGAACAAAAATCCAGATAAACTGCACCCCGTGAGCCTCTGCCACTGTCAGGTTTGAGACAGAGAAAATGAATTACAGGGATGCCTGGCAAAAAAATCACTGAGCCCAGCCAGGAGCTTGAAACAAAAAAAACAAATGTGATTTGCAAGCTCTAATTATGTGAGAAAGGGGTGTAAAGCACAAGAGGACACAGGCTTTTGACACCACAACAGCAGATGAATCAAATACACTGACCAGAACAGAATATGGAATTGTTAAGGTTGGAAAAGAGCTCTAAGGTCATCAAGTCTGACCATCAACAAGCACCCACTATGTTCACCACTAAACCATGTCAACTAGCACATCCAAATGTTCCTTAGAAGGCTTCCAGGGACAGTGACTCCATCACTTCCCTCAGCAGTCTTTACAACCAAAGCTTTACAACCCTTCCCACGAAAAAAAATGTCCCAACACCTAATCTAAACCCTGCCCGCAGTGTAACTTGAGGCCACATCATGATCTAGTCAAACCAGCAGGCAAGTGATGGAGCTGCCATAGCACGGCCACACACCAATGGGCTCAAACACGTTAAAAGGATGTTACAACACTCTAAAGGGTCAAAATAACAATCAGAATTTGTAATTCACAAGCACATTAAAAAAAATTAAAATACAAAATTGCTTTAGTAATAGCACTTTTATATTAAAACTTCCTAATTATGCACTCAAGCCTTGCTGAGTTTTAACCACTGTGCAACTCAATACACTACAAAGGCTCTTCTGGATAAGTAGTATTTGTCACTGCAACGTTTGTACTGTGAAATCAAATACAGATGTTCACAGCCATGAAATAGGAGTCCTCTGTAGCTACAGGTTACAATAATACATAAATCATTCTGTATGCTCTTAATTGAAAAGTGGAGCACCAATACAAAGACAAGTAACCTGAAAAATGGAGATGATTTTCCTAGGGCTAACTAACTATGGCTTGTTTTCCCCAATTTATAAATAATCCTCCATTAATTCCTTTAAATTTACAATGTGAGGTTTTAATTTATTCACACTAGAGAAAATGCTTTACTGAGACAGCAAACAAACCCATTTGGTCTGGAAAGAACAATTAACACATCCAACTGAACAAAATGTTACTTGAGTCCCCAGACTATTCTAACATTAATGCTTCCCTTTGGAAATCTCTGGCTTATGTGCAAATTTAAACTTACTGACATTTAGTATTATTCCATGTCACACCACAAGGGACCGCACACAGGGCACCTGTGCAGGTTAACCTGTCATAGTGTTTAGCAGAAGCTGCCAATCCTTCTGCTTGTCCAGAGAGTGCATCCCATTTCAGATGTGACGTGTGTCTAAGATACCATATCTCATTGCTTAAGCAGCGTACAGCTCTACAGAATGACACATTTCAATCACATCCCCAAAGAAAAATGTCCTTGCAGCTGCTCTCTGTTACACAAGCCATTTAATCTACTTGGAACTTGGCACTGCTTTCGCAACAGACAGATACGTGTTCACATGCCAAGACTTTTTTTTTTTAAGTGTTCAGATCAGAATAGAATGTATGCAAATCACAGACAGGTTTATTTTTAGCCTGCTTTCCATAGGAAGCAAGATATGCTATTATACTCCGCATCATTTCTAGGCCCACTAACCTATTTCAGTCTGGAGTTTGGCAGGGCAGGAGTCTGACAAAGATACTGTATTGACAAAGCTGCTGCATGCCTATTCTCCTGGAGCAGACAAACTTCTGGGGTAACCATCCACCATGGAAAACAGAAAATGTTCCCAGCAGAGGTGTCCTAGTTTAGGGCAAATTTGGGAGGAAATTTTGAATGGGGTTTTCCTAGGAAACTGATCCAAGCAGTCTCTCCCTCAACTGGTTCAGGGAAGTATTTCCTCAAGAGAAGTGGAAAAAAACCATGTTTACTTAACAGGTAAAGCACTTTCCAGCACAAAAATGAGCAATACTAAACAGTAAAACCTCTCGCCACTCTGAAGAGATGACAAATTCAGCAGAGTCCCTCCCGTGGGCTGCAGCCCAGCTCACTCAGGCTGTTCTCAGTCCCTCCTGCACTGGGAAATGACACAGCCCAGGCCAGGCCTGGGACACAGGTCTGAGCTCCCGGTGCTCCTCTGGGTTTTCAGTCTAGAGCAGGTTCGAACAATTCCAAGAAGAAGGAAAAAAAAAAGAAAAAAAAAAAAAAACCACAGTCCAGGGAACTTCTTTGCCTCAGCTAGCCAGAAAACCAACCAAAAGCAAAGGAGAGCTCTCTCTCGCTGTCCACTGCAGACAACAGGGTCACGAGGAGGAGTGCAGTCTCTGATAACAAACTCCGCACCTCTTCCCCTTCATTCCTGGAACCAGTCTTAAGGATGCAGAACTCAATATTCAACATCAACAGAACAGATGACTGGGGATACAAGCATCATAAAGTCAACCCAAGACACTGTGTAAGTGAGCAGCAGTGTGTGGACCGTGGTGGCTGGACCTACAAACTCATTTACACAACAGCAAATTGGGCTTTTAAATACCAGCCCCATCCTGAACACCCCTGCTTTGCACTGCCTGCAAGTATACACCACCTCTTGTAACAGATCATTCCCATATAGAAATGTCACCCAGAGGCTTTTTAGTGGCTCCTCAATGCCACTTTCCCATGAGACCCCTGCCAGGGTCCCACCAGCACAGAGACCCCCCTGAACACAAAGAGCAAAGGAGCAATTCCTGCTCCAACAAACATGAGTCATCATTCAACTTCTATGAAGTAATTAGAGCTTCCTGAAACTCACTTTTCAAGGAGCCTGGGAAATCCCAGCACTGCTGCAGGGTGGGCTACAGCATTCCCAAAGGGGAGCTAATGTTCAGGCTGCAGATTGCACTGCTGTGACTCACCACACTCCAGAGGACTCCCGGGAACCTGGAATCACCAAGATCCACGTGCCAGGCGAGCCTGATCAAACCCATAGGAGTGCTGTGTCACAGCAGTATTGAATAGAGACATCTCACAGTTTATCTGGAAAACAACCCCCCCACAGTGCTCACTGCACAATATGGGCAGTCAGTGAAATCACTGGAACTCCAGATGTGCACCAGCCATGACTTACTCACACAGTTCACAGGGCAATTCTATACCGAGGGATGCTTTACTCAGTCTGCTGCAACACCCAAGGACCAGGGACACACCAGTGTGCAGCACAGCATCCCAGAAAGAGATGTTGATCCACACTGATCTGTCACACTGACGAATCCCTCTGGTGTCACCGCATGAACTCAAATTCTATTATAAGCCAATTTTGCAGGGAAGCTTCTGTTTACAATCTTTATCACAGGCTGTTGTTGAAGTAATCAAGTAAGAGAAAACAATTTCCATATTAGTAAAAACGAAAGGAATTTCTCTTTCTGCTTGCACAAGATATCCTATTGTTTCACCACTATTCATTTAATAAGATTCATTTTTAGTTATGAAACCTAGGATTTTCAATGAACTATGAAAGAGTGCTTTCTCCAAGAAGTGCACGTGTGAGGAGCTGGATGCCAGCAGAAAGTCAGCGCTCAGCCTCTGAGATCCAGCTGCTTTCTAGTGAAGTACAAGCATGCTGGACTTGCCCAGGCAGCACTGGCACATCCCATCACAGCCCTTCCCTGCAGAAACCCAGGTCACAGCAGCCAACCTGGCACAAATGCACTGGAGGCGCTGACTGATGAGCTCCAAAGTGTCTCTGGGAGTGGTGCAGGATCCCACTGACAGCCACAGCTCGTTCAAAGAGCTGCCAGAGGTGCTCACCTCACTCACTGTTTGCACAGTGACTGGAATTTCTAACAAACCCAGCTGGCTGAGGCTGACAGAATCCTCCTCATTACTGACACAGCATTTAAGTCGAAAATCCATGCACCTCCCCACTACCATTTTGATGGAAAGCATGTCTAAAACTAGTTCTAAAATCAGTTTGACTGACCTTGCTGTGACTTACCTCAATACAGTCAGCTCTTTATGAACACAGGTGGTTGAACTAATGCTGCCAACATTTAATGTTCAGAAATGTCTTTTTTTCCCCTCTAAATTAATATTATTTCCCCATGCTGTGTTTGCTGTTTCACGTATGCCTCTGCCTGCCAAGGAATTGTTAACTAATCACCATGAGATTCATTCTGTTAGCACACAGCTGGGTACTCGGTCTTGCGACATGTGTTTCTCAGCATTTCTTTGTTTTTCTTACCTATCTGTAGTTAGCAACAGAGGTGTCTCAATGGAGGACATCAGTATATGGAAAATGAAGCTGGTAAGCAACAGCAATTAAAACACAAACCTTCAGATTAATAACTAACTCACAGAATCATGGAATATCCTGAGCCAGACGGGACCAATAAGGATTGCAAAGCCCAACTCCTGGCCATGCACACAGCCATCCCAATATAACAGCAATATGATGATCTTCTTTCATGAAACATTTCTGCAATAAAGTGTTCAGAACACCTGCGTTCAAGAGACCAGCAGACTAAAAATGGGCAAATAACCTATTCATTAAAAGGATAAATTTGATTTTCATAATCAAACTCAACATTAGAAGAAAACTTGCTCTTTAAGTGGTCAGTCGTATAGCGGATTCAGTTCCAGCTGGCACGTATTAGTATTTCCTCACCTATGGAGAGGTCGTTCCACATAGGGAATGCCACAATTATTTCCAATTATTTTTAACTTCAGAGCAAACTTCTTCCACAACTCTATACGATAAACTAGAACTAGTCAAATCAGAGAGAAATAACAGGAGTTCTTGGGCAACAAGTCCACAGTAACTTCCTTTTCTCTCTTATGATTTCCAGCATAAGCCATGTACAAACACACTTCAAAAACCTAAACCATCTGATTTTAGAAAATCCTGCACGGCTGTTGTAAGGGTACAAATGGCATAATCACTTGTGGCCAGCTTCAAAGATACCTACTAGCCCCTCTCCAAGTACAGTAAATGACAAAATAAACATTTCTGCAGTGAACAAGAATCAAAGTCTAGGGAACAGGGCAGCAAACAACTGCTCCCCAGCAGATGCCTGTGACAACTGTCTGGCTGCTAAGCCATTAAATTCAGTGATTAACTTGCACCAGTTGCTTTCGGTTTCAATTAGGACCGCCCAGGGAACTGCTGGAGTCACCATCTCTAGAGGTGTTTAAAAAACATGTTGATTTAGCACTTGAGGACATAGTTTAGTGGTGCTGGTCGATGGCTGGACTTGGTGACCTTAAAGGTCCTTTCCAATCTTAACGACTCAGTGATTCTATAACTTAATATTTGCCCAACAAAGTTTGGCACAAGGTGAATGTTGTATGCAAATTAATAATGTTGTCTAGGTCATGAGACAGAAAGAGTCCTCAGTTACACTAACAGAAGTTTCAGTGCATCAGAGCTCAGACTCCAGTGCATTCCACTCAGGAAACTCGCCAGCCAGCGTCTGTACAGAATTGCCTGCAAAGGCTGGAGTAATTTATATTTGCTTAAAGAGCTCACTAAATTCAAGACTGATACAGAAATAGAATATGTATAAGAAAGCACTTCAAATAAAGAGACAGCTTTGAAGGCAAAGCCAAATCCAATTTCTGTTCACAATTCACAATCAACCAGAAGGCAGCTATAGCTGTGCACCCCAATAGGAACACCCAAACTAACAGCACAGAGTTTGTTCCTGTATTTATTGCATCATTCCTTTTCTATAATCCTAGTCTGACTGTATAGGTTCTGCAGTAATCTCTCTGAAATGCTTCCTAGAGCACAGAGCTTGTAACCCAACTCTCTTTTCTCCTCACTTCCAGGACACATATGAACCTGAAGGTAAGAGTTTTAAAAAGTTACATTTTGGTCTGAATACCAGTATATGATATATATCAATTGACCAATATAATAAAACATTCAGCTAGATGATGAAAACCCACCCTGCACCTACTAGCAATGCTTCTTTAGGAGGCAACCGCCAGCTCCAGTGTCAGATACCTAACAGCTGGAAATGAAGATCTGTGCAAATAATTTAAGTTCTAAAAAACGTACTAAGAACATTGTTTCAACAACAATTCTACTAGCGTAAGAATTACATCAGGCAAATCTGACAGCAGGCACCTGTCCTAACCTTGTTTGTCATCTCACAAAATTGTGATTGAAATGTAGTCAAGATCCTTCCCAGTTTTACTCTTCATATCTAGTCAGAATCAGGCAGCAACTACACAGCAAGCACTTGATTGTTACTAAATAAATCCATTTACATTCCCAAATTCATTGTTCAGTCCCCACTGGCAGCTCTACGGCAACAGCAAAGAGAAGGAACCAGACATCTTGCTGTTCAAAAAAATCATGGGATGAAACAGATTACCTGCCAGTTTAAATTCTTATTAAGAGACTAATGGGGCTTTCCCAGAGGCACTGTCAGAGCAACCAGGTGGAGCCAAGGCTGTGCTGTGTGCACAGCGCATTCTCACCCGCCCAGCACAGCGGGCACCCGGAAGATTTACGGTGCCAGGAGGGTCTGACTGGAGAGGGCCAACTGCATAATTTGTTACTCTAAAAAATACCAGGGCAAGTCTGGCATGCAGGTTAAGAATAGTCTTTGCACAGCAAAATTCCACATATCCTCTGCTTCTCCACATAATCTGCAGCAGCACTGAGGTTCAGCTAAGTCTACAGGCATCGCTCAAATTTGCTGCGTTTGAACAAGATGCACACAGTTATTTCAAAAAGCAGATTTTATTTTTATCTCCACTTATTCCTTAAATAAGGAAAGCCTTACACTTTGCATTTAGAATTTGAGAATAGCCCTGCATTCTGCATTTAAAACTTAAGATTGCCAGGTAACAACAAATGCTGAATCTTTTCAGATCACTGCAGTCTGAAATGAGCACCCAGTTCTCGTGTCCCAGTTTCAAATTCTTTAGGTAACACAGACAGCTCTGTCAAAGAACTGGGTGTTTTTTTGAAAACACTGTTTTTCTCTTTGCCATCTCCTTAATATCCAACATCTCTGCAGCCCCACATCAGGAAGACTGGCAGACCTCTTAAGAACACAGTTCAAATAGAAAAAAAACAAATGTATTTTCCAAAAGGCAATAAATAAGGATTTCAGAACAAATTTCATGCTGCCTAAAGCTAATTCAATAAAGCATAAAGTGATTCAAGTCCTTTTTCTTTTTGCTGCATTTCACCCGCTGTAAGAAACACCTCACAGAAAGAACTTCCTCATGTAAAAAGCTTTTTTACTATTCCTACAGCATGACACTTCACATTACAGATGGCATTTTGATGTCTGTACTATTTTTAGTAGACTTTTTACTGAGAGAACAATTGATAGTTCAGAATACTTTGGAACTTCCCTGTGGACACACTACCCACATTTGTGCACAAATACAGACTGATGAAAAGGTTCATGAAGACCCCAAAGATCCCATCCTCCACTGCCCCCAAAGGGCTGCCAATGTCTGATAAAAATAACTTCATTTTAATCAGTGTTGAACATCACAGTTTAAATAGTAGCTCATCTACACAACAGTTTTCATGCTCATTCCAAGTTCTCTCCCACTGCAAAGGCCAGAGAAAGTAAATAACCTCCTGCTTCCTACCAGGCTTGGCTACTACAGACTTCCTACCTACACCTGTCTTGCTTATATTTCATTACAGAATTTGTACTGATTGTTGCTAAGTCTATTAAAACTATGCAAATCACAGCATGGTAACAGAGTTTTCCAGTATCCAGAGAGTTCTAATTCTCTGTATTTCTGATAAGAAATTGCTGGAATAATACAAATTCTTCCAATGCTTCTTTAGGAGGCAACTGACAGCTCCAGTGTCAGACAGCTAACAGCTGGAAATGAAGTTTTAAAAAATGTACTAAGAATACTGTTTCAAGAAAAAAAATATCTCTGATTTACAAATAGTTGTAGCTTCAGGTTCAAACCACAATTTGAGCTTAAATAAACCCAGGGCAGACCCTGAACCCACTAGATCTGACCAACTTCCACCAATGGGGAGACATCAAAGGACAACCTGAACTGTGGCCACAGGGCATCTCACCTGCTCTCTGGGCTGCTCTGGGAGGAAAGTTCAATGTTATTTCCAACTCAACACACCCAAACCTGCATGTCAGCTTCCAGGTGATGTTATTTCTGCACTCTTGTTGGCACTGTGGAGGGTCCCTGGAGCACAAAACAAGTTGTCACCATGCTTTCAACACCTTCTGCGAGATATTTACTACAGTAGAAAGACTAACATGAAATATTCAAATTAATTAGGCCATTCAGCCACCCAAACAAAGTGACAGTGAAGCATTCCCCAGAGTGGTACCTTACAGCTGAGCAGACATACATAACTTTTCTGCTTTTTCCACTATAAACCCAAGCTTCATTTTGAATCTGGACACTTTAAAGGAATTAAAACACATCCTTGGCTGTAGAGGACTCACGTATTCTAAAACGTTTTGCAGAAAAGAAAAATATACCACACAGTACAGCATAAGCAGTGTCTCCACTGCATTGCTCTTCTGATGAACATTTTAAGTCCCACCCTAATTAATTCCTTTAGGTACTAGTAGCTTCTCCTAATGAGTATTAATTAAACTTTTCCAGCATCTCTACCTTCACCACAGAAAAGTAATTACTCACTGCTGCCCTACAGAGAGGGAAATAAAATCCACAGGATTAGGTTTTTTTAGACTGAGTAAGTAGGGCAGAGAGGAAAGCCTGCAATTTAGAGTCAAGTTATGTAGTCCGTAATTCCACAACATGACCAGTACTTCAGGCCCTGGATTGAGTAAAACTGTTTTCCTGCTGCCTGTAAACAAACCACTACATAGGGTTTAATAATAGTACCCAGGTCTGTCAAGGACATGACTATTTGCCTTTTTCAAAATGTGTTAGAGGACACAGCACAAGCTATTACCTCAGCTGTTCTGCATGGTTTAACCCCCAGCTGAACACACCCATCCACAGTTCACACCTTATCTAGCAGGAAATATACAACTAAAATATTTTTTAAATGTCTGGCATATTATTGCCATGTAAAACAAAAAGTACGTGCACAAGTGGCATCTGAACATGTCAGATCTTCAGTGGCATCCACAGTACCAAGCAGTTTTCATAAACAAGTCCTCCCAAAGCATTTCCAATCTAATCTCAGGCAAAGAAGATTAGTGAAATTACTGAGAGATAACAGTTGCAGTAACAGAGGCAAAAATACTTCCCTGGCACTTTTGGTCAGCTGATTGTTGAGGCATTCTTTAGACCAGCAAAGGATGAAACAAGCCATTAAACGTAATTCCCAGTGCTCTGCCTCTCTTTTACATAACAGGATTCTGAAATTCCTCCCCTGGCCCCACCAAGTACATGCATTAGGAGGAAATAATTTCTACAAACCTGAAACTTTAGGGCTTAATTATTTCCCGGTAGTTCTGTGGTTTTAGAGGAAATAAACTGGATGTTAATCCTCTTGCATTTAATGAATAGTACCAGCACACTCTGCTGCTTTTTTGCTGCAACAAGGTCATGGTAAACCTGGTGTATAACCAAAGCAAAGTTGCATTTCCAGGCAAAGAAACCTCAAAGAGGGAGATGGCTTAAGTGGCTTGGGTGTTATTGTTGTCTGTTCAGGAAAAAATTGGGTCAAAATAACTTTTAAATCCATAGAATTAAAATAACAGAAAAATTTCATGGATTTCTCATAGAAATCACTTAGTACAGGAGGGAAGTACTTAATCAGCGTATCAATTTACACCAAGTTCAAATTATTTATCAATGGGTTTATGCATTGGTTTTTGATAATGTCAGCAAAAGAAGAAGTAAGTTACATACATGCACCTCTGTACTCAGCTGTGGGACAAAGCTGGTAGGCAAAACCAGCTGCACAAACACCAGAAACGTGCCAGATGCAGCACATGGCCCTCACTTCTGCTTCAGTTACACCATTGTTGTGATCTTCCAAAAACTTCTGCAGGGAAAAGCAAAACAGGCACTTCTGCTTTGTGTTTCAATTAATTTTTAACAGAGGGATTTTCCTGCCCAGACTGTTTCACACTGAACATCCCTCCCCTGTTACATGCTGTGTGTCCAGAATCCAAAGTGAACACCCAAAACACCACACATGTTTTTTCCTGAAGTTGGACTAAACTACAACAACTACTGAAGAGACACAATATTTTTAAAGGGGTTACTAAACTAGACAAGAAAACACCTACTCATCTAAAGATCACATCATAGAATGCCAAAAGTGTTTGGGTCACTAAGTGAAGGGCCCTTAGAATCATCAGATATGGAAAACACACTTCCAGACTCCAAAACCCAGAATACTTCTGGTATTTATATAGCACCCCCAATCCATATACATCAGTCACAAGCTGCCAGGCTGATTGCATTTATTACCACAGATAATAATGAAACAGCACTGAAGTAGAACACAGTAAGAACCACCATTCAAGTGCACCATGATCTCATAGAGCTACAATTAAAAAAAAGGTTTTGTGGGGTTTTTTTTTTTTTGTTTTTTTTTTTAACAAGTAACTGAAGAGACATGGCAATTCAGAGCTTAAATTATTTCACTTCTTAACTGTATCTCAGGAAAATAATGTACAATGAATCAAGCTATACAAACTACACTGTTTAGCAAGTGAAGAGTGATACAGATTGGATAATAAACACACTAGTGATTTTCAATTTGAAGAAGTTACATTCAACTGAGAGCAATCACTAATTCATTAAAAAATTACAAACTGGAGAATCATACATATTGAAAAGTAGCTTTTCAAAAAGCAAGCTTTTTTAAAACCCAGCCCTGAGAACACACTTTAAAAGCCTCCTGTCAGAGTTACAACTAACAAGCTGGCTATGCTTTGCAAGCAGAATCACATTTCCACATAAAACCATTACTTTAACAGGTTGCATAAGCACAGTGATAGAAGCCTGAACAAAATGAACTGTGTTTCATACTGAAAGCTGCACCTGTACTAATGACAGAATGTGGCTGTGTGTAACTACTTGCATCTGGGGACAGCTTTACACAGGTTTTACAACCCCCCTGTCACCATTAGTGCCTTTACTGTCTTCTTGATACACCTTTCCTAAGATACTACCCTTCCCACCTAAAGGAATTGCTCCTGCTTTTAAAGCTAATCAGATTAGAAGCTATAGTATCCAACTTCTGCTGAAATAGCACCTGGGGGAAGATCTCATTCCCATCATGACCCACAGAGGGCCTCAAAAAAATCAATTTAACACAAATTCAAACACCAATCAACAACAGAGATGACAAATTACTAAATATTCTGATTTTTGTGATGATGTAACAGATCAACCCAAGCCTGCAATCTTCCTACTGCATTTTTCCACTCACCTTCTGTTCAGCAGAATTACATAAGGAATTGACTCACAAATACAGAGAATATTTTTCTGAATTCAAATCTAGTATTCTCAAGAATACGGTTGCTTTGAAGAAGAAAATTGTTCCCGTTCAGGAAACAAGAAGCAATTTAACTAACAGCCCATGAACACAACAAGATATTTCTTAAAAGGAAGCATTGTGAATTAAAAACAAGAAGCAGAAGAATGAACTTAAAGATCTTAAAACAGAGCAACAATGAAAACTAGAGTAATTTTTCTACCTGTCAATTTGAATGTACAATCCTTGTCACATTTTAAGATTCTTTTTTAAGTTTTGCAGCCAAGAAATAACTTGAAAGAGCTGCTTGGATAATAAAGCAGCACAGTACACAGCAAATTGTGTATCACTTGTTCACTTTAGGAAGTTTCCAAAAAGTTTAGTTTCAAAGTATCTGTTTTCTCAAAGCAAAATGGAACTTCCCTTAAAAAACTAAGGATACTGTATCTTCTGAGATAAAACAGAGCCATTTTCTACAACTGACTAGCATTTCACTACAGCCAGCCAAGAACTGAAGAGTCATACCTATACAAAAATCATTGAGATTAAATCTGCCGTTGAAATCATGACTTCTAATAAAGCTTCATCTTTATTTCATTCTTGGCTTCATTCACAGATAAAACCCTCCTGCCACTGCAGAGTAGCAGCAAAATTACTCTTCAGGGATTTTAAGCAAGAGCTCTGCTGGCACGGACACCTAGGGCTGGTGGGGGGTTAGTAAAAACTGAACACAAGCATATATGGAAGAATTTCAATCAAAACTGTCTACCTGCACAAGGAAAGTTCTTTCCAGGAATATTTGGAATACAAGTGTTTGATTGTACAGTCCCAGTGAAAATCTGATTCCCCTAAACAGGGGACCCAAAGAGGTGGGTTTGGAGAACACAGACAGCACCACCTGCCCTGCCACCAGTTCTAGACAAATGCACTATCCTACTACAAGGTCTCTCCTGAGAGACATCAAGGATCGGAACAGGGAAGAAAACAGTTCTCCTGAAGGGAACAAAAAAGTACAAATTAGTCACAACAGCCACATGAGGCCTCCTTATCATTTGAAATGACCACACCAAGAAAGAGCAGAATTAAGATGGCATTTCTGGCGCAATCATTACCACAGCACTCATCGCAGTAAGATTTAAACAAGTAAGTATGCGAAAGGGGAAGGCAATAAGGTCTATGTCAAGAGTACATTTATATAAAGAGGAATATTAGAAGCAAGATTATAAATTACACAAGCATCCTAATACCCAGTGGTGGTAGTGTTTAATAGTCCTCTGCATCCATACATTTAAGATGAAAGCTTTTTGTGCAGGGCAGTTCCCAAACTGATACAGGAAAGTTTTAGAGAAACAACAGCCTTCAGGAGAAAGCATTTCCCTTTCAGCTTTCTTTTTCAAGACAGCATCACTCAAAGAAACTGGGATACATCCATTCATTACAGCAGACCTATATGCTCTGGGCCTTTCATAGCATGGTCAAATGACTCAACCTTTCCTCTGCAGTCCAGAATAGGTCGGTTCTCCATTAACTCTCAAGCAGGGAGGGCAGTTTCTCACAGCAGCACTCAGTAGCCTCTACCCAACACCCACTAAGAGCTGTGGGACCTGAGCTGGATGCGCACATCTCCTCAGGCTTCCTGAGTAACTCATTCCTCTCTTCCATCGTGGACCTGGACCACTGCCAGCTTCCACAGAAACACAGAATTAGGGTAACGCCTTTCCTTTGACAGGCAAAATTATCCTAGTGTATGTACTCTGATCTCTGTTTCAACATGGCACCTTTAGAATTCATCTGCTTTTGTGAAAACTGCCAGGGAGTGTAGCTCGCCCTCCCCTCTGCCTTAATTGCTAAACATGCAAATGATTACCCCCACATGGAGGCTTTGTGCCTACCTCAAGCACAAGAGGAAATGTAAATGAACCTCAGATCCTTGGCTTCGAATATTGTGTCTCAAGTGCTGAATCCTGCTCTGAGTCACTGGATTTGTCACCATCTTCATTCATTCTGGTTCAAAGGAGGGACCCCCCACTATGCATAAAGCAAGTCATAACATTCCCGTTAACTCCTGCTGGTAACAGAGGCATTAGGTATCCAGGCATTAGGGATCCATCATAGTCACGTGAGAAAAATGGATCCAGCAATAAGTTGTCTTCTTATAAACTTACATTAGATTTTGATCAGGAAAGCTCTTTGGGAAGGTAAGGCCACAGACTCACAAAAAAATCCGTTTGATACAAGTACATCCACCTGTGAATCCTCTCATTCTCCACACTAATGCTCCATAATTCAAATAAAGCAGTAGATCTGAGGCACTCAGAGGTGTCACATCAAAAAACTGCAGACAATGGTTGAGCACACACAGAGCAACAACACACATCAGCTTTGGACTGGGGTGTACTGAACCTATTGGAAAATGCACGAAGGACTGGAAGATCACATCGGTTTTGTCAGTATGAGCTGGAATGTCCTCCACATGTTCCACTGGAAAAAAAAAAACCCATCAAAGCACAAACTGACACTCACCAGAGGCCAGGTAATCCTGACTGGAGACACGGAATAAATACCCCAGCCAGAGGGAGAGCTCCAGCCATGAGTGAACATCAACTCTGAAACAAATCTATAGGAAATCATGGTTTAACACCTTTAGGAGCACTGAAAAAAAAGAAAGTCCAAAGAAGACTTTTCATCCTTTTACATCTTGCTGCATTTATTGATTAAAGATCAGTTCTGACACAATGGAGCCATTTGCTCCAAAACCAAGGGACCAAACTATGTGCTCTGGAAACATTTCTCAAGTGGAAGAACTGTAAGACTCTGCCCATTTCCTCCCACATCCTCCTTATAGTGGCCATGAAATTATAATAACTGCCACAGAGTAGCTGGAACTTGTAGATATCAGTAGTTTTTCTTACTGTAAGTTTGCAGTCTAGTTTTGATGTATTTTGGTTACCATGCTGCTATGAAGAAAGAAGGCACTCAGGGTTGTACTGATGAGAATTTTAGCAATCTCATTTGCACATACAAACATATTTCTGCCTAATTCTGAATCATCATAGAATCACCATCTTAAAATGGTTTGTGTCAGAAGGGATCTTAAAGACCATCCAGCTTCAATGCCCCCACCATGGGCAGAAATGCCACACCTAGCTCAGGTTGCTCAGGGCCCTTGAATACGCAGGCAACGATAGATTTTATGCAATCACAGAATCATGGACTGGTTTGTGCTGGAAGGGACCTTCAAGACCATCAAAGTTCTACACCTAAACCACATTTCTCCAAGCTCTGTCCAACCTGGCCTTGAACACTTCCAGGGATGGGATAGCCACAGCATCTCTGGACAACTTGTTTCAGCACCTCATCAACTTCACAGAAAATAATGTTTTCCCTAAAATCTAATCTAAACCCACTCTTCCAGTTTGAATCCATTCCCTTTTGCCCTGTCATTACTTCCGCTTCCAAAAATACCCACCTTTCTTGTAGGTTCCCTTCAGGTACTGGAAGGAAGGTAGGTACCTACAGAGGATGAACTTAGCACTCAAATACCATGGATATGACTAGAGCATTCCATTTCACTAATGGAAATAGAAGACCCTGCAGCAGCACCAGCCTGTTATAAGGCTAATGCCCTAATCCAAGTAACACCAGACAGGGAAGGTCCTTGAGCACACAGCAGCAGTCATTTGACTGCATGTAAGCAGGCAATTAGCTGAAAACCAGCACTTCCCAAGCATGGCTAAAATACAAATGGACTCATTAGGATGAGCTGGCCCCTGGCAGCTTGCATGCACCTCCATACAAATATCCCACTGCACAAGTTGCCTTAGTTCTCTGTATGGCTGCTTTGCTCATCTAATCAAGATGATGATGATGAACTGCATACAAACTGAGGTACAGTTACCATCTCAAAATTTGTGTAGAATTTAAGTTTTATTTAGACAGCTTAGGTCCCAGCATCAGTCTCAAGCGCTGCTGGCAGAGTACTCTGGCCTTCCATAGACTATGCTGAGTCAATCCCTATTGATACTGGACCCGTGGATTTTCTGGCTAGTCTGCAGGCACCTGAGACCATCCTCACCTGGGACACAATGCTCAGCCCTGGCACATTGGTCTTGTTCTCTCTCTTCAGCTAATCAGGACGGACATTAGGAAGAAGTTCTTCACGGAACAGGTGACTGGTCATTGGAATGGGCTGCCCAAGGAGCTGGTGGAGTCACCATCCCTGGAGGTGTTTAAGAAAAGACTGGATGTGGCACTTAGTGCGATGGCATTGCTTGACAAGATGGTGTTAGGTCATAGGTTGGACTTGATGATCTCAAAGGTCTTATCCAACCTACCTGATTTTGTATTTCTGTAATAAAGACAGAACAAGAATGGGAAGGACAAATTTCTTCATCAACAAAATGGTCCATCATTTGTGATGTGCAGTTAACAGATGGCGTTCAAATTAACATTCATATCCTTCAAGTGTCTTATCAAACAAGCCTAAACAGCATCTTGAAATTTCCATTTTCAATTTTCTACAAGCTTGCAAGAAGTATCACAGACAGATTTTACTGCTGTCAACTAAAGCTGTTACTGCCTTTAATGAGGGACTGACTGTATTATGACTTGAAATAAAGCAGGCCAGATCCTGCTGCTCAAGGCCACCAGATCACCAGCAAGACTTCACCTGGAAGATGGAGCACCAAACTCACCCTTCTAAAATGCAGAGGCAGACTGTGGGCATCAAAACCTTACAAACACCCTACAATTCAGATTCAAGGAGACAAATTCCTCAGCGTCAACCCCTGACAATGGATCCCCTCAGACTTCTGTCCCAACAGCACCCAAGCCTGAAGAGCCATGGGGCACACAAAGGTCTGCTGGCAGAGCACTCCATGCCTTTCAAATGATGGTTTGAGTTCTGACTGGGGAAAACCATGAAACACAGGACCTTGAAATGCAGTGACACAATGACATGTCTTTGAGACTTCAGACATATTATGAGCCTACCATGGATCACTAGCTCCTGCCCCTCACTCCCTTAATCTCAATCACCCACACAGTCCAACACACCTTCCCAGATACCTCCCAAAACTTGGCAGGTTTGGATGGCTCTGGATCAAAAGGGAAGTCAAATTCCAAGTCATAGGTCTTCACAGAGAATGCCTTGTCAACAACTTTCCTAATTACATATACCCTGACTGGAAAACTGCCACTGAGCATCTGTGGCAACCTTGCAAAAATCCAACCAAAACCCAGTATGTTTTAAAATACTATATTTAAGGACACTAAATCTAACAGAGAAAATGACTACAAAAATAATCTGATGTGGTACATATGTTCCAGTATGGGAAAAATTGCTGATCTGAAGATTCAGTCTGGTATATTCCAAAAGTGACATAAAATCAGCACAAAAATGCTCCTTTTCTTTGTACAACTCACCAGTGTTGGGTTTACAAGCTCTGGATGACTATGCTAAGCAGCACAGGTCCTTACAAGACTCCAGCAGCAGTTTTCTTCTGTTGAAAAAAACATTCCTCTGTTTTAACCGGTTATTAAGCCATAGGAGAAATCTACTCTTGTATTTTGCAGCTACACTATCAAACCATGCTCACTCAGTAAGTCTCATCCAAGTCAGTGATACCTTATTGAAAGCCTACTTGAAAATCCACCTCACCAAAATACTCAGATTTGATTAAACCACCCAGCGAAAGCAGCCCACTCGCCTCATTAAGTGGTATTGGTTCACATGCCCAATATTCTCCTTCTTAACTCGAATTTTAATTAACTTGCTGGAATCACCAGCCAGCCTCTGTTGATCTTCTGGACCCTTTTCCCATCAGTTCTCTATATTCCCCACTCCTATGCCTTCCACATCACCCAGAATTTAAGGAACAGATAACACACTACTGTTAATACTTGATACCTGGAAGTCCTCATGAATATCATCTGGTTCTTGCCATTTTCTACTGTTAATTGCAGCATTTTTTTCTAAATCTTTTCTGCCAGTTTTGAGAGTTGGACATCTCTGTTATAAAAATTCCCAGCACAAGAATATCCCTACTTCCCTCCACAGTAAATACAAGAAATCCCTTTGAGCTACAGTTTCATCTTCCACAAGCTTTCTCTTTTAAAAAGAGATTATTTTCTATTTTAAACAATTTGTCCCTCCTTTTAAAATCCTCTTAGTTCACATCTAACTTGCAGCTGTTTGTTCTTTTCTATTTTCTCCCTTCAGAAAGGATTTGCAATTTTGTAAATCAAGACCTCTTTCAAAACCTACCAGGCTTCTGTAAGTGCTTTTGAGATGCATGTCTGTCTCATTTTTTGATTGTTGTTTTAATTTAGCAAGCTATATGAATCAGTACCAACAGCACAGTCGCTATATGGAAGATGACTTTACACAAGTGGCCAAACAAGGAAAACCCAACTTAAAATATGCGTTACATGAAGTCAAATAGCATTCAGCAGTTACAAAAGAACAAGGCAAGTGTTCAGCAAAGAAGCTCTATGAAAAATACTGTAGATCCCAAACACAGAAATCCTGATATCCATTGGGATTCAGAGAAAAATGTTTTCCCTAGACACCTTCTTATAAAGCAGCAGGCTCACATCTGGGTTGCCTGACCGAGAAAGCAGAAGGGACCTCTGGAGCTCATGAATTAACTCATGCGGCTGCAAGTACCACTATTCGGCATTTATTTGACATTTAACAGGCACGTCGGTAAGTATGATTTTATCACAAGCATCAATTGAGGCGTAATCAGGAATAATACAAATCTGTGGAAAAAAAGAATAGCCGAAGTTTGTTCTCAGCGCTTTTGTCTTTGCCAAATTTCCCATTTTATCAAACGGGAAACCAACAGGATGGAGCGATGGCACTCCGGTGCTCCATCCCGGCCATTCCTCACCCGCCCTCGAACCTGCAAGCACCGGATTATATAAACACCACGGGAACACCACCTGCACCTCCGAGAAGAGGACGCGGGCACCGAACCCTCCGGGGGCCACTGAGTCACCCGGAGCCCCGCGAGAGTCACACCCGCACAAACACCGCATCGCAGCGGCGCCAAGCCGAGCATTTCGGGCAGGGAGCGGAGCCTCGGGAGAGGCCACCGGGACGGGGCGGGGGAGCGAGCCCCGTCCCGGGGCCGCCCCAGGACTGCGGGACCGCCTCTCCCCCTGCATCACCCTCCTCAGCAGTGACGCCTTCCCGAACCCGCGGAAACTTTCCCAGCGCGGCGCCCGCACCCCGGTTTCCCCCCCGGTTCCCTCCCGGCGCCGCTTCCCGCCGCGGCCCTCCCGCCGCCCCGCAGGGCGCCGGCGCGGCCGGGCCTACGCGCGGCCGTCTGGGCGGCGGCGGGAGGGCCTCGGTACAGCTCTGCGGCGGAAGGCGCTTACCTGGGCGCACGGTCTTGAGGCGCACGGGCTCCCTGAAGTGCCGCACCACGGCTAGCGTGTCGCGGTGCGTGAGGCCGCTCACCGGGGTACCGTTCACCTCCAGCAGCACGTCCCCCGGCGCCGGCGCCTTGCCCGAGAGAAGCGCGGGGCCCGGCGTGCCCTCGCCGCCCGCGGGCAGGCGGCCCGCCAGGTACGGGAACTCGCCGCGCTCGGCGCCACCGCGCAGCAGATCGGGGTCGGGGCCCGCCGGGCCGCCCCAGGACACCACGCACTCCTGCACCTTGCTCAGCCAGTGCCGCTTCTTCCGCAGCGTCTTGGACATGCCGCAACACGGGGCGACGCTACCCACCCCGCGCCGCCGCCGCCGCCGCCGCCGCTCCCGCCCGCGCCGCCTGCCGCCCCAGCCCCGCCCCCAGCCCCGCCCTTCACGTCTCCGCCGCGCCCTGCCCGCCCCGCTGGCCCCGCCCCTGCCGTCCTGTCACGCCCCCGCTGCGCTGGACACGCCCCTGGCGCGGGGCGGGCGCTCCCCGGCGGCGCGGGTGAGGGGCCGGGCCGGGCCGGGCCGGGGACTTGGATTCAGCCCCGCTGGGACCCACCCCTCCGAAGAGCCGCGGCACGTTCCGGATGTGGCCCCCTCGCCCGGAAAGAGCCCCTCGGGCAGTGCCCGCCTAGCCCGGGGTGTCCTCTCAGCCGGGAGCCCCCGGCCAGCGCCCGTTGCAGCAGGGTCCCCTCTCAGCCAGGGCTTGCGTTTTGGAGAATCTGTCCTCAGCCAGGAGCTCTTCAGTCAGTGCCCATGCCAGGCAGGGTTTCCTGCAACTGTTCCCCAGCCAGCAGCTCTGTCAGGATCTCTCTTCGGACAGGAGTCAGGGCCTTCACTCAGCTAAGAGCCCTCAGTCAGCTCCCACCTAAGGAAGGGTTCACCTTCAGCCAGGATCACCCCTTTGCCAGGAGTGCCCCTTGGCAGCTGGGTTTGAGATGGGTGTGAGAACTGAGTTGGGGTGTTCACGATCCACTCTCATGTTTGCAGTTAGTGCCTGCACAGCCAGACAGGCAGAGGCACCATTCCAGTGTATTCCCACCATTCCCATGGCTGCTGCCCCTGCAACCAGTTGGTTCAGAGTAGCTTGAGCACCTCAGGCCAAAGCAGAGCTTGGAACAGTGGATACAATTTAGATATAAACATGCAGATACTTTTTCAATTGGAAAACACAAATCCAGTGGGTTTTCTCTTCACATGAGCTTGTTTGTTTAGCTGTGATTCATGGATCTCAGCATAGCAATTAACTCATGCCGTGTGCCAATTACACGCCAGGTATGCGCCGTGCACATCCCAGCATTTGGGAGCACAGCACAGCTGCTGAACAAAGGAAACACTAAAAACTATGAACCACAGGAAAGTTCATTCAAAATCAATATCACTGCCATAAAAGCTGGAAATTAATCCTTGGAAAGCTTTCTGGTTCAAATTGCAAATTTCACTGCCCAATCCTCAGTTTTTTTTCACTTAATCAGAGGCTGAATTTCCATTGCAAATCTCTTATGACGTCTACAATGTTTTAGGAGTGTCTTGAAGGCTCGAGCTGTGCCCAGTGGGCTGCAATCCATAAGGAGCAGCAGGGCTGCAGAAAAACCTGAGTCCTGAGGAGGTATAACCTTGCCACTGGTTGCGAATAAAGAGGTATGACTCAAATCCTGCTTTCCCTTCTGTAGGAGGAAGTGAAGAAGCTGATGCCTGCAGAGCCTAAAGAATGTTTGCTGAGTTGTAAAACAATGGATGCTTGTTCCCATTGCTGTGTCCCGGTGTTCACCTCAGTCTGGACAACAAGGTATGTTAGAAGTATCAGATTTCAACACTGAATTTTGCAGTGGTCAATAGCAGCAAGTGAAACCACTAAGAAACCTGCTCATAATAAAAACCAGTAACTTCTGCAACCCGGATTTTTCCAGTTCTTGGAGGCTTTTCTACCATTAAGGCTCTTAGTCTATGACTTTCACCAAAAAAAAAAAAAAAAAAAAAAAAAGAAGAATGCTTCCAAAGAAGTCGGAAGAACACCAATCTCATAATAAAACTATGCTTGCTGCTGTAAAACAATGTAATCCAAACTTGTTTGGGGACATTAACCGAATGATTCTGATACGTCTGAGGTGTAGTGCCTCAGGCACTAATGCAACAAGCATAGGTTCAGCTCATCATCTTCACTGCTATTTGATGCACACTGGGCCACCTGCCAACAGGCACAGAAAAACTGCCAGAGATAAATTTTCTTTCACACTTGCAGAGTGGAAGCAAGAAGGCTGAAAGCTTTGTGGTACTCGTGAACTGTCACATTGTTCGAAATCAGCCTTCAATTTTTCACATGGAAATTGTGACATCAGGCATGAGCTGTAATTTATGAGCTGCTGACTGTAGCTTTTGCCAGATGTTCCAGAGAATGCACAGAGTCCTGTGTAGACAGTGTGGCATCCCAAGGAAGAGTCGAGTGTCCTTTTGGCTCCAGAGTTGGGAGTTTGTCCATCCCCCTAAGCAAACCCCTCACCTTAGGAAAATGCAGTCCAGTCTTTTCACTAGGCAAGACTTCAAACCTTGGATTGAAATGCCCACTGTATTTACACACCTGAAATGCGAGGCTGCTCCAAAAATGTTGAGATATGCCAATTAATAACACTGGTAAAAAAAACAAGTCATGAAACTGCTGTTCTGCAATAAAAGTACTATTGTCTTTAACAGTATGCTTCCATATAAACTTAAAAGCCAAAGCAAGCTGCCTAATTGAAAGTTTTATGATGCCAGTAAGTTGGACAGGTTCGTTTTACATTACATAGACCATAATCCTCTTCTGGAACTGCTCATCTATCTGCTAGTTTCATTGTATTCTAAGAGGGAAAACAGTGTTGCTGAATGTATTTTCTCTGCATCACTTGTCAATCGCCCGTCTCCTCTTCAGCACCTGGTGTGTGAATGCTCTGGTATCACAGACTAATCCAGATGTGTGGCACTGCTCTCAGATAATAGCCACAGCCTGTGGGGCTCCTTGGAGCCCTGCCCCAGCATCCCCACTGTCACTTCTGCGGGGCTGGACCCCTAGGTCACATGGTGGTTTTGGGATAGCCCACCCCACTCAGCACATCCTACCCCATGGGACCTGCTTTACTGTTCTCCATGAACAAACTTTGAAACATGTACAGGCTGTTTGGGAACTGGCTGTTAGTTTTAGTCCATTTGTCCTGCTTTCATTCTTTGTTCCAGATTACTCATCACAGATTCCACACACATGAAGTGTCTGCACAGCCTTGAGTATGATTAGAAGGGAAGGTGCCCTGCACCCCCACCAGTGCCAACCTGCCGAGGGCTGAGGAATCATTAATATTTGGAGCTGTCAGTAAGTTAAAAGGGGCCATCAAAGAAATATCAGAGCTCCAGCATCCCTGGTTCATCACCCATCACACTGTGGCATCTGCCATTCCACTCTGCTGTTGCCATCAGTACATGTAGAATGCTGCAAGAAGAAGGTAATAAGCTATGCCATATCAGAATGAAGGACATAAACCACTTCAAGGCAGCACAGCTTTTGGTAGGAAAGGAAGCAAAGTTTGTTTATTACACTGCCAAAGTTCAAAGGCAATCAAAACAGCAAAAACATGTCAAAGTGCTGTTTAATTAGAGCATGAAGACACACTTTCTTTGTGGTGCTGTGTTGGGACTCCTCTGAAGTCCTTTTCCTCATGCTCAATGCTTGCCATGCAAATCTTGCTGTGACAGGTACGTCAGCAGTCCTGTGCTTGCAAGGAAGAGACCCCCACAGAGGCAAAATACAACATGCACAAATTCTAAATAAGAACAAAATAAGAACATATTTATCCTCAGCAAGGATGACATGAAAGCCAGTTGCACTGATAGAGAGCAGGCATTTGTTTATGCAGAAGGGTGTTATTTCCTGTTTTCCTGGTGACTGGGCACACAGGAGCTCTGGCTGTCTCACAGCACCACAACACCACTACGTGATCACAATGTTGTTATAGCTTTTGGGAGAACCAAGAAGTGATGGTTAACTCCACTGCATTAACTGAAAACAGAAACAGTTGCTGGGAAGCAGCAGTGGGCACAGTGTTCTTCCCTAACAGAGCCCTCATCTCAAACACAGGGTAACAAATTATTCAGGAAGCTCCATGCCTCTGAGGAAGCACAAACAAATCACAATTGAATAAGAGTGGTTCAAAGCCAGCCATCTATTTAAAAACTGTGTGGCTCTAAGATACATTTATCTGAAGGCAAACTTTTAAACATTAAAATTAACTTGTACAGAAGCAGAAGCTGCCATGGAACCAGACCTTACCGGGAATTTTGTAAAGCTTAGAGAATAAACCCAAGCCTCGAGAGAAGTCTTTGTCACCCTGGGCTGACTAATCCCTGGTGCCTGTGCTCCTCACCTGGGAATGGAGAATGTATCAACCCAGCAGGCTGTAGATGGGGATCAATGCATGCTTCACTGATGCAGACCTGCACCATAAGTCTGCCTGTATTTCACAAACACGTCACCACAGCAGGCAAATGAGAGGCAGTACTGGCAGGAATAGCATCCACACAGTGGTATGTCCTTCTTTGCTCCTCTTTCACAAATAAATAACCATTCTTGAGCAACGAAGAACTACTGGTCATTGCACACGATTCTATCAGATAATCACAGAATATGATCATCAAGTCCAATTCCTGGCCCTGCACAGGATAACCCCAAAATCCTACCATGTGCTTGAGAGTGTTGTCCAAACACTCCTTGAGCTCTGGCAGCCTTTTGACCATAACAAGTGCCCTGCCCTGGGGAGCCTTTTCAGTGCCTCCCTCAGGAGAAAAGAACCATTTTCCGATATCCAGCTTAAACCTCCTCTGACACTGCTCCATGTTGTTCCTTCAGTGCTACTATCACCAGTCACCAGAGAGCAGAGATCAGTGTTGAACATCTCCTCAGTAATCCTGTAAACAGCAAGAGTGTTGGGCTGGGAATTTTAGATGTTTGAATCAAGATTTTACAGTAAATACAGATGCTCTGCATGCCTCAGTTTTCCAGCTGCACATTCAACACTATTTTGCACCTGAAATATCACAAATCCTTTTAAGCTAACACTCAGGAAATGAAAGACACCTCAGTTGAAGGTAACCTCTGTTACCATGAGACAGACAATATGGGGAAAAAACTAACAAAAAATGGTTTGTTTGTTTGACAAAAAGAGCTGCCAACAGGTTAAAAGTTTGGGCAAGAGATAAGTCTGCTCCTGATCTGTGTTGTACTGCTTTGTACAATGACAGAGGTGTTCAGTTATCCTCAAGCTGGCCAAAAAAAAAAAAAAAGAAAAAAAAAAGGAAGAAAAGGAGGGGGAGGAGAGCAACAAACAAGGCACTTCTGAAATAGGGGAAATAATTTCCAAGAGCAGGTGTCGTGCAGGGTTGTACAGGACATACAGTCATATATTCTCAAGCACTTTTCATCCTTTTTGCTCTTTCCTCTGTGCCTCCCCTACAGGAGTCAAAACCTCCAGAATAAATTTTAAAAGTAACTACAGAGATTGCTCCACATGTGCCTGCTCTAAGTGTGGTTGGATGCTGAAGCAGAGCTAACGAGATGAACTAAGAGGACTTGTCAATGGGAATAAAAAAGCAGCCTAAGCAAATACCCCTCTGCTACTTGCTCTGGGATGCAGATGATGTGATCAAGCCAATGCCAATGAATGCAAAGAGGGGATAAAGGCCCAGTCAAACACTGAGTGGAGAGTCATGCTGTTGTGCAGAATTACAGCATGGGTTTGAAGTCTACATACTGGATTTAGAGCCTAAAAGTAGTAATGAAGTGCTTAAGTCTAGATCTAGAGCTTAGTGCTTTGAAGAATAAAGAAGGCTGGAGAAAAGCAATAAAATGCATGGCTGAGAGAGGCAAACAGGACTGAGGTATTTGGGAAGCAAGGACCAAGCATGACAGGACCAGGGGACTGTTGGCAGGGAGCTGCAGTGGCAAAGCCACTGCTACTGAATTACAGAATCACAGATCACAGAATGGGTTAGGTTGGAAGGGACCACACTGGGTCATTTGGTCCTACCTCTCTTCTTCATCAGGGTCATGCCAGATCACATCTCACAGACCACTCATCTCCAGTGAGAGAGACTCCACACCCTCTCTGAGCAATCTGTTCCGGTGCTGCATCACTCACATATAAAGAAGTTAATCTTCATATTCAGGTGGAACTTCCTGTGCATCAGTTTCTGCCCACTACCTCTTGTTCTACTGCTGGGCACCACCAAGACGAGCCTGGTCCATCCTCTTGGCAGACCTCCTTTAAACACTTATAGACATGGATGAGGTCCCCTCTTTGTCCCCCCTTCTTGAGGATGAACAGGCCTGGCTCCCTCAGCCTTTCCTCATAAGAGAGATGCTCCAGTCTCTTGATCAACTTTTAGCTCTAAATTTAATGACTGGGAATGGTGTGTGCTGGGAAAAAAACATGTCTAATGGGTGTCTCAGGCCAGCTGTCCTCTGCATGTGGGACCGACTGGCAAAGTAAGCTATTCACCCATTTATGAAGAATGGCAGAAGCTGTTGCTTTGGTGATGTTTTACCATTTTTACCATCCATTCAGCCATTTGTCCCCATTTGGGTGTGTTTCTGATCATCATCCACTAAAATGCTTCACTTGACCTTCTCATTGCTGTCAGACTCCTTCACCAGCAGTGAGTTAACATCTGTAAGCGGTTTATCTCTGTCAGTGGTTTTACATCTTTAATAGGATCTGAAATATCTGTAGCAGCCTTGTCAAGTTTTATAACCCTGTTCACAGGGATTCAGCCCTGTGGACCAGCTGCCGTGGTCCAAAAGCCTGTCCCAGTCTCTGTCTCATTAAAGTAATCTCCAGATTCTCTCTGATTCCTGCTCCTTTGCAGCAGTCACTTTCTCTCTCTTCACTGAATATCAGCTGCTTGAGCAGCTGGGGAAGCAAGGAGGACCAGTCAAAGCTCATAGAGCAGTACCACCAGTCCTCTGTGTTTGGGCACAAAATTTCTGGAGAATGCAAAAGCAAAATCTGTTTTCTTGAGAGTAGATGCCCACTCCAGTCAGTCATTGCCTCCCAGCCTGAGTCCTGCACATGAGGTTGGAGCTTGTCTTTCATAGACACCTTGAAAGATCTGAGTGGACTGGACTGGAACCAGTGACAGAGGACTGAGGCGTTGCCCTCTCCCGTTCCACCAGCCCTGTTGACACAGGAGAGGGCGTCTGAGCTGCAACAACACACTAACAATTCTCTTGACTTCTAGAAAAGAGGATGAAGGAGGAGCAGTGGAATGTTAGGAATTGAAAACCAAATCTCCTTCCCCCTCCCTCCCCCAAACCCCTGCATTTGGAGGGAGCACTAAGGTTACCTGTGTGTGCATCAGCCTCCTCCTGGGATCACTCCCTGGTGTTCCAGGTGTGATTTCAGACTGACACAGCCAACCTTTCTTTGATTGCTGTTGACATCACTGACTTTGTCACTTTGTCAGTCTTCCAACTGCTTGAACCTTCCAGAAAGCCTCATTTGAGCAGATCAGCCTTGCCCAGTTGAAGGATGACTGCCCTTGATATTCTGAGCAGCAGCTCATGCAGATCTGGTTATATTACTTGTACAAATATATCTGATTAATACATTCCTTGTCTTTCCATGTTTAGTATTGAAGCAGCAGCATGTGAGGGTTTGCATAGACTTATTTAGAAAAGACTGTCCCCATTCTTCTTTTTGAATGTTAATGATGTAGCTAGAGTCTCAGTAGATCTGTCATAAAAAATATTATCAAAGGAACCAAGATAAGTGCAGAATTATTTGCTGTTTGGAAAATCCAGACACATCACAGAAAGCAATAATAACACAAAATAACTTTGAGAGAAGTTTTACAGAGAGCTTTTTTTGCAGCCCCAGCTGTAATTACTGCTCACATTGAATAAGCTGCTTACAAAGGCTTTAAGTTAACTTACATTTTAGTGCAAGAAGTAGAATAATGCACTCTAACAAAAAAAAAGTTCACCTCAAGGCAGAGGTCACCTGGCTGTGGCTACAATAGAGGCAGAACTTTGAAAAAAATCTGGGTTCAGCACCCAACCTTGGGTTGGGACTGTACATGGCAGCTCACCCAGAGTTCCCCATGCTTGAAATGTAAAAGTCTCCTTATTTTCTGTGACTTCCAAATTATTCTTGCTGAGAAGTGCCACGGCTGAGCATCCACTGAGAAATAAATTGTTGTCTTCCCACTTCACTGTGTCCAGTTCTGGACTGGGTTCCTCCCTTTCACCATGGTTTTCAGAACAGTGCAGAAGCAGTCTCAGAACCAGAGCTCATGTACCAAAGTCACTGCTCCTCTGAGAACACTGGTGAGGCACCTTTATGTCATTTTTTGGGTTTTTTTTCCCTCCCGTATCAGCCAAACAAAAATCCTCCCACTATGTTATGACATCTGTAATTCAGGAGCTCCTGTCCTATTATAATTCAGTTATTAAGTTATTGCTCTAAACAGAGGGAAAAAGTTTGTTGTCAATTTTTTTTTCCTCCTAGCAATGTTTGTACAGCAACACATGTCACTGTAGCCAAAACCTGATTAATATTGCTGAGTTTTGTTAATAAGTTATCAGCAAAGGACAGTTTGGGAGTAAATGGGGTCTAATAGAAATTTCATAGGTTTACCATTATACTCCATCATTATCATTTAGAGGTAGCTTCTTTTGTAGTCATAAAAGAATAAAGACAATATGATAATCTTCAAAGATGACTATTCCAGCACCAACCTTTCCTCTGACTTATAATTAAGATGTCAAAGTTAATTTCCCTCTCACAAAGGGACTTTATTTCTTTGCTGATGCATCTGTTTTACAGATATCACTTCTCAACTCCCACTGCTGGGCTCAGCCTGACTAAAGGATGAGGGGAGGGAGTACACAGTGCTTCATCTTTCACTGTCAGCTCTCAAAAACAGCTTTGCAGAAAGAAAAGATTGTGTCCTGTTGCTGGATGTCTCCTGTGGGTTTGGACACTATCTGTTATTGACATAAGGGTCAGGAATCCTAAAATCATGAAGTCATTTAGGTCAGAAAAACCCTTTATGACTGTCAAGTCCAACCATTATTCCAGGACTGCCAAAGTCACCACTAATCCTTGTACTCAAGTGCCAAAATCTACACATCTTTTCAATCCCTCCAAGGATGGTTACTCCACCACTGACCTGGGCAGCCTGTTCCAATGATGGACAGCGCTTTTGGTGAAGAAATTTCCCCTAGTGTCTCATGTAAACCTCCCCTGGTGCAACTTGAGGCCATTTCCTCTCATACTGCTGCTTTACTTGGAAGAGAAGACAACCATTTAGTTTGGAAAAGACTTTTGAGATCCTTGAGTCCAGTGACAGGATCTTTCACTGGTCTCCAGTATGGCGTGATGCTTTTCATTTTTAGGTGAATGAAATAAGATCCCTGAGGCAAAGCTGTGCTCCCTGTATATCAGACATACTGAAATGCTTGCATACAGCAGCTTTTTGGTATGTCTGACACTAGGACTCACGCTGGGCCTGCCCAAGTGTCATCCTCGAGAATGCCCTCGTCCCTTTAAACATTCATGTGCTCTTGCTTCTTCTCATGTATTTTTATTACTAACAGGTTTCCCAGCTGATAACACAGCAGTGAATACATTATTCAGCTTGGATTGCTGACTTTCCTGCTGGCTGTCTCCATTACAGCAACATCCTCCAGCACTTACAAGTGGGGATCCCAAGATTCATCTGAGTATCCTGGCAGAACGTGGCTGATGCTGCAGGGCTTAATGGCGAGGGGCAGAGGGATGGAACCAGAGCCTGGGACTTCTATCCAGACTCCACTCAGCACTGGAGCACACGAGCCAGCGCACAAGCCCCTCCAGTCCTCTGTGAGCCCCAGGAGGGGAAGGAAGAGCTTTTCAGAGGAGGAGAAGCTCCTTGGGTCTGAAGTGCCACTTGTGCTTCTATTACTTTACAGAGCTGCTACCACTGTGCCACATCCCTTTCCCTCTTCTCCCACATGAACCATGAACTGAACAATTACCTCTGCATCACACAGGGGGAGTGTGAACCTTAATTCATTTGTGGGTTTCAGTTCTTTGTGCTCTCAAAATGCAGTGTGTTTAATTCCTTCATTACTTCACAGTTAATAGCATTGTTTGTTTGAGTCAGAGTAGTCTCCACCAAGCCTGTGCGATGGTTGGTTCCCAATTCCACATTATATGCTGGGCAGGCACAGACTCCCTGTGCTCCCTAAGACTAACTAACAATTAGGTTAGGTATTAGGAAGTAGTTCTTCCCTGTGAGGGTGCTGAGGCCCTGACACAGGTAGCCCAGAGAAGCTGTGACTGCCCCATCCCTGGAAATGTTCAAGGCCAGGTTGTACATGGCTTGGAACAACCTGGGATAGTGGTAGAGGTTCCTGCCCATGGCAGGGGATTTGGAATGAGATGAGCTTTTAGGTCCCTTCCAACTCAAACCATTCTAAGAGGCTGTAAACACCCACCAGTGGGCCTGAGGAGTTCCTAGGTGGGTTTGTGTCTGTGCATAGCTGTAGGTTGGGGAAAGGACACAGGAACATGGCCATACCTGCATGCATTGTCATCCATGTGGAAGAGGAATCTGTTTTCAATGAGTGGGGTGGTACAAGGAGAAGCTGAATTGCAAGCAGCCTTCATGTCCAGCTGCTTACAGAAACCAAGCAGGGCAAAAAATTAAACAGGCCATTAAGCCGCACTCCAGTGGATTAACATTCGTCTGTCTCACTTACACTACAGGATTTCAAAATTCCTTTGAAGTTTGCATATTAGAAAATCACTTTCCAAGCCACGTAACTTTGAGGAACAGCTGACTAATCCTTTAGGATTTAATGAGGTTAACTATCATGCACAGTTTTGTAGGGAGCTATCATTTGTATTTTGGTAGCAAAAATGAAAAACATTGACAATAAGTAATGTTCTGTAAAGACCCATAAAGGGATCATGGCATAATTTTGGTAACTTTTGTAAAAGCTTCAATTTTCTTCATAGAACAGAGGTTGGGCTTCTGATCTCGTTCAATTATGCCAGTTAATAGTCGACAGAACTGTTTGCTTTTAATTCTCACTGAAGTCAGTAGGATTACACTTTTCTGTTCTCCAGGTTCATTTATGGTTTTGTAGTTTCTTCTCTGACTCTTCAGAAACCCTTTCTGTGGACTAGCAGAACATCAGCAGTGTTTTCCAGCAGCTGGGGCTGGTGGCAGGGGGCACCCAGCACTGGTCTGGCACTGTTTGCCCAGCAGAGTCCAGCTCTGTCTCTGGCAAAGCCTGGCACTGAGCCCTCCCCCAGCTGAGTCCCTGGAATAACTATAGAATAGAATAATAGAATAATTAAATTTGGAAAAGACCTCCAAGATCATCGAGTCCAGTCTTCTCCATTTGGGAAGTTGGTTGTGAAGTATTTGTGCCTCAGGCGCCTCAAGACTGAACGATGAACTTAATTTGGTATTTACAGAACACCAAAGTTGCAAGTAACAGGCTGACACATAAATTCATTACGATGCAAATACAAGGACGAGAATGTAGGCTACTCAGTTATTTCAGCAATTAACTGCAGGTTCATGTTGAGTGCTGCCTGGTGCCATAAAGCAGGTTCCAAGGATTGGCTTACATGGGTAAACACAGCAGTGAGATTTTCCCCACAGCAGAGCCTTTGGCTGAGAGATGCAGACTGATGGAAAACAGCAGTGGCTGGATTGGTGGGAGATAAGCCCGAGTGAGACAAGAGGAGCAGAGCATATTGTCCATCGCCTAGCAGCCCAGCTGACAGAGCTGAAGCCTCTAGGGTTGTGAGCTCAGTGTATCAAAACTCATTGGGTATTATTGTTGCTGCACTGTCGCTGCTTCATGATTAAGCAGCATGAATATTAATGAGTTCTTATAGCTACTTTGAAAAGATCTGCCTGTTATGGCTTATAGGTCATGGTGGTGCTGGGAGAAAATAAAACTATATCAAACTGTTTGCCTGTTGCTTTTTTTTAATTCTCTCCTTCAGCTCATGGGAGCCTGGACAATATTCTGGAGAAGAAGTTTCCTCAGCATCTCTTCCACTTGTGAATAATTTGATGTGAAGCTTTGTCCTAGTAATAAGTGGAAAATTCACTGTGCAATTAATATCTCTGTCAGCCTCGGGCCTTCACAATCCTTGTCAAAATATACATTACACTAGTAAAAATTCCATACAGAGCAGCAAAGTAGAGAGGTGGCTGTTCAGGAGCTATGCATAGAGAGAAGGAAGAGAAAAAAGACAGGAAGTCTTTCAGGATTTACTGTGTATATAAAGCAGGAGAACACCATGTGTGTGTGGCACATCAGGACCTGGGAGCTGTGGCACAGGATCCTACATGGTGCTGAGCAACCTGGTCTGGGAAAGGAGTCCTTCCTTTAAGGGCCTTTCCAATCCAAACCATTTCATGATTCTATGAAGTTAATTTTGTTAATTGTTGTCCCTCATTCCCAGGGCAGTGCCATGGGGTGCATGAGTTCCATGTCCTGTTTCATGGTCCCGTTTCATTGTTTTAGGAGGAAGCTTCTGCAAAGAGGAAGCTTCTTCCCACAACTCATTCCCAACTGGAATTTAACAGACCTCCCCCATCTGTCAAATAATAAATAAGAACCTCTACATGTAACACTCAGTTTGTTAAGCAGAGATATAAACAAAGCCTAAATAGCAGCTGATTTAGGGATCAAAGTTGGGAAGGCAATGCTGCCATAGCTCCAGCACGTGGGTGGGATGAACCACCTAGCCCCATATAGTCAGGTTCCCAAAAACCATACCTACTGCCAGGCTTAACAGCCACCACCAAGAGCTTTCCCTTGTGGCAGTGAAGGGAAGGCTCTGAAGGACTACAGAAAATGCCTTATTACAGCAAAGTAATGTGCTCTGGTTTTCACTATCTCCACTCTGCAGACAGACCGATGTGGTGAAGCTGGTGGCACAGCAAGGACAGGGCCAGCACCGGCAGCTGTGCCTTTTCCAGGGAGAGCAGAGCCGAGCATTCTCACACACTTCCCAGACTAGCCTGGGAACTGGCTTGCACCAAACCGGGACAGGAGCCCGTGCGCCGACTTGCTGACAGCTGGAATGGGGCTGGCAGAGACAGCAGAACCGCAGGGCTCGCAGGGCACCACCGCACAGAGCATCAGTGAGCTGCTCCGAGCTCTTTGCACACCACTAACTCATGTATTTCATGTATTCCTGCTGTGGAATTCATACCTTTTTAGCATAAGATAAAAACTTTGTAACTGTTAATATGCAAGTGTTTATTAACGTGAGTCTGCCAGACAGCCCTTGGATTTGGGAGGAGCTCTTGAGAAAGAGCCAAAGTCTGTCCTCTGTAAGCAGATATTTTTTGAAAGCTCAGAGGCTGGTGGGTACCAGTCTCCCAACAATTCAACAGCTGCTAAGATACTGCTTCATCCTGGTTCCCCTGAAGAACTTCGAGCATCACAGAAGCAGAAATAAATAAATAGATAGTTTCCTTTACACAAGGTGGGCTGCTGGATATGCTGTATCGTTCATGTCTCTCTCCTGCACAGAGCAGTCAACCAAGCACAAAAAGGAGATAAGAGCATTTGCTCCCACAAGGAACACGGAGAAGATGAAAAACACATTTTCTGTTGTGTTCCATGCAAGGTTGTTTATAATGCCTGTGACTATTTTTAAACTTGAGAGGTGAAGGGCTGCCAGCTGCAGCCAGCCCTTGAGGGAAGGTGCATCTGGAGCACTGTCAGGTGAACCAGAGCAGACAGTTGTTAGCCAGCAGCCAGCACGGGGACATCGGTGACAACACCCTCCCCATCCCTATCCTTGGCAGGAGCCTGGCTGCAGGCACTGTCCTGGCAGGTGGCACCGTGCACCTGCTACTGGGGTGACACCAACGTTCACAGGGACAACATCGCTGCAAAAAACCTTCCCAAAGACATTGCTGGGGGAAAAAAGCCACCTCTGGGTGTAGAGAAGGAGCAAGGTCTGCTGTTGCTACTGCCTGTTCTGTAAGATCACGGCTGGCAGCATGGAGACAGGGGCAGGAAGAAGCCACAGGCAGGATGAAGGCATGGGCAGGAGGGAGGCACAGATGCAATGGAGGCACAAGCAGGCAGGAATATCCTGCTGAAGCAGGGAAGGATAGCTGTCTGTGAGGCTGCCCCAGGGGCCAGGGATGGGGAGCAAAGCAGAGAACATGGGAGATACTCAGCTCCCTTGGCAGGATGAGCAGCCAGCCCCTTACAATCTGTCCCCACTGCTGGCACACAGGAACTCCTGGATGCTGACAGCAGCTATTTTCAACAGGCAGCTATTTTCACTGACACAGTGAAGTGAGAAATTATTTCCCAGAGCCAGAATCTATCTCTCTCTCTCTCTCGTGTTTTGGGGAGATCTGAGGCCACCCAAACTCACGCTGTAGAGTATCATGGACACCTGAACAGGCTCCCCAGGGAAGCAGTCAGAGCCCAGAACCTGACAGAACTCAAGGAGCATTTGGACAATGCTCTCAAGCAGATGGTGGGATTTTGGGGTTGTCCTGTGCAGGGCCAGGAGTTGAACTCAATGATTCTTGTGGATCCCTTCCAGTTCAGTATTGTATGATTCCAGGATCACTGCAGTGCCTCGACCAAGCTATAGCTTTGTAAAGACCCTCCCTATGGCAATCCCAGCCACCACCAACACAGCTCTGCCTGGCTTCCCTGAGGAGCTACTCTGTCATTTCCTGGAGGTTTGATGTGTGTTTATCAAATTGAAAGGGATTGAAAAAGAAATTAGTATCATAAATACCCTAAACAAATCAGATCTATATAGCATGCTGTCAATATAGATAACATTATTTAAATAGTACGTTCAGAACTTTCACCTGTAAATTAAAACATCTTATTGAAATATATGCTGATTACAAGGCAAATGTCTTTGTTCTAATTATCTTAATTATGGGCTTTTAATGTCAAGAATCTGTAGAAATAAAAAAACTCATAAATGGCAGCATGTAACAGCAGTAGCTGCATCTGCTGGCACTTGGACTGGGCAGCTTGGACAACCTCCATTCATTGTCCCCATTTGTACAGCTCCCACCCCTGGGTACTGAACATGGGGGAGAGTGGCTGCTTGGGAGTGGGGAGAGCAGGAAGGTGGGCTGGTGCATTTGTAAGTAGTTAATTTAATTAGTTGATTAATTTCTCATTGTTTTGACCTACCCGGAAGGGACACAGCTGTGACTGCTGCATTCCTGAAGGAGGGTTGCCATGGACCAGCTCTGAGGAAGGCTCATCATCTGTGCCCCTTCCACCAATGGGTCCGGTGCTTAGGGCAGGAGATCTCACAGCCACAGGGTCCAAGCAGCTGCCTCCTGCAGCTTGTGCCTCCTCACAGGGCACTGAGCTCAGTCCATGGGCACTGGGACATTAGGCAGAGCCCGTTTCCAAGCGAAGGAGCAAAGCCGGTCTCTGCTTCTTAGTGGACAGGCAGCAATTCCCATTCTGCAATGACACATGGAGAAGGAGAATTAACTTGCATTTTTCTCTGGTTCACCACTAGCAATTGCTTTCTGCCCTTTGGGCTCCTGCTTCCACTCCCATTGCCTGTGCGGGAAAAACTAATGAATTTACACTTACTTATCTGTGCTCTATCTCCTACTTTTATTTTATACTCATTTTAGCTCCTTATCTTTCTTCACACTCTTTTAACTTCAGTTAATGGTTTCATCCTTTCTAAGTGAAGTTCTGTGCTGCTCACAGCCTCTATCTTATCTCTGAGAACACTAAAAGGAACCACCCACTTTGTTCCAAGCTGGATGCACCAGAGACCTCTTGGAGAGATGGGATGGATCTCACTGAGAATACTACCTGGATAATTAGTGGATAAAAACCCAGCAGTGGAAGACTTTGCTGAGGATGACACCTGTGGACCATCCTCAGCAGCAGGGCTGCCCCATCCTCCCATGCCAGGACACAGCAGCTGGGAGATGCTGATGGATGTGGGATGCTGATGCCATGTGGGATCCAGGCACAGGCAGCAAGTGGAGCCACACACATATGGAGACACATAGTGGACTTCATTCTCATACGAAACACACAGCCACACGAGTAAAGGTGGAGGGGCTGGGGGAACACCTCCACATCCCCTGGTGCACCTGTGAGCACAAGGGGGCTGCCAGCTCCTGCCATAACCTGTGATGGTGCTAGTATGGCTTCTGCAAAGCAAAAACGAAAAACATACCAGAACCAAGATTTATTTGCTTCCACATTTATGCAGGCATGACAGCTTTTGCTCTCCAGCTGTGCATTAACCTGCATAGCTTGGGAACATGAAGTTGTGCCCAAACAATTGCAATGGTACAATTTCTGATTGAATTCCTGGTTTCATGGCTGCAGATTATGAGACTCCACTTATTTTCCAGCATTTGCTGGGTAACCTGCTCTCCTGCCCCAGCTTAGGTTTATTCTTGAATTACCAAAAGTACTGAACATAATGCAGAACAGCTCAGCACTACTTGTTTGCTCTCAGCTGAACAGGGACATCTTTTTCCTGGTGAGTATTTCAGCAGAGCAGGAAATCACACATTCAAAAGGTTAAGGCTAATAATAATTATAATAATAAAACAAAAAATCTAACCAACACAAAAAAATCCCAACACTCATAGCCTGGGGAGCCATTGATTTTGCCCTCAAAGATAACTAAAGTCAAGGTGTCTGAAATACCACAGAGAATTTTCACACTTCCTTTTACAAGTAAAGCTAGAAGTCATTTTTTATTATCGTGGAATCACAGAATTATTTGGGTTGGAAAGAACCTAAAAGCTCATGTTGTTTCACCCCCTGCCATGAGCAGGGGCACCTTCCACTAGAACAGGCTGCTCCAAATTCTATCTAACCTGGCATTAAACACTTCGAGGGATGGGGCAGCCACAGCTCTTCTGGGCCACCTGTACCAGGGCCTCAGCACACTCACAGCCAAGAATCTCTTCCCAAAATCCCATCTTCCCTCTGGCAGTGGGAAGCCATTCCCCCTTGTCCTGTCACTCCAGGCCCTTGTCCCAAGTCTCAGTCCAGCTCTCTTGGAGCCCCTTTAGGCACTAGAAGGGGCTATGAGCTCTCCCTGCAGCCTTTTTTTTTCTCCAGGCTGAACCACCCCCAGCTGTCCCAGCCTGCATGCAGAGCTGAGGGGCTGCAGCCCTTGGAGCATCTCCATGGTCTCCTCTGGACTTGCTCAGACAGCTTCATGTCCTCCTGATGATGGGTTCCCCCAGGGTGGGAGGCAGCTCTGCAGGTGGGGTCTCACCTGAGCAGGGCAGAATCACCCCCTCCCCTGCTGCCCACACGATCCCATCAGCCCGGCACTCACGGGGGTTTCTGGGTCCCAGGACACGTGGTTGTTGCATGTCCAGCTCTCACCCACCACCGCCCCCAGGTTCTTTTCTCCAGGGCTATTCCATGATATTTTGCAGTGACTCTCATTGGGATGGTGTGTCATTGGAGTGTCCTGCCTGATCCCCAGCAGACTGTGTGCTCAGCTGTCCCACTGCCTTTAGAAATGCCCCTGGAGAGGGTCTCTGGTATGCTCCCAGCCTTGAAACCCATTTTGGAGAAAACCAGTGAGCTGAAGGGCAGACTGGTGGGCAGATTCAGGTTGTTTTTCTTTTCTAGCTGGACATATGGGTATAGGAAATCTTTAGAGACCTTGAGAAGGAAATGTACCACCCTTTAAATTACTAAACTGATGACATGGCTAAGAATAGCCTCTGAAGGGAGAAGGAAAATGAATTTCATGAGACATTCAGCACCTTTTCTTACTGTGCTTTCAATAGTCTTGAAATTTAAAAAGCAAAATATTAAGGTGTGTGCAGGCGAAGGGGAATGGCCAGTCACGCCGAGGACATTTGGAGGAGTGTGTTATTATGTAAAGCAAACCGGGAAAATGTTAGCAAATACCACTGCTTCCCTGGGGAGCCCTTCTCTTGCCAGAGTCATTAGTGCTCTGGCAGGATAACAGATCCCTCTCTGCTAATTCTCTAGGTCATAAGCAAATTAAGACAGAAAAGCTGATCTGCTATCAATCTACATTAGGCACAGGAGTCCAGCTCACCTGTCCAGCAGCTGCTGGTTTGCAGAGAATTTAAGGCTGGAATATCAAAGTCTTGCTATTAAACCGAGCCAGTTTTCCTCTCAGCTCAGGCAGGCTGGGCATGGAGCTCTGGAGCAGGGCTGCATGGTTCTGGCACTCCTTGGGTGAGAGCACAGCACAGGGAGAGCAATTCCCCAGAGACTTCCACCAGTGCTGCTTCATCCCATCTAGGAAATCCATGGCCATGGTGTTGCAGCTATGTTCCATGTCCAGTTGTGGCCCCACAGGGAGGGCTTGGATTCACCTTGGAGTCTTGATTCCAGCTCACCGTAGTGCAGCTTGCAATCTGGAAAGGGACAGACCAGGGAAGTTTACTCATGGGAGGTTGGAAACTCCTTTCCTAGGCAGGAAGGGGTGAATGAGAGCAAGAAGAGGCAGAGGTTTTGCTAGAAGCAGCCCAAGTATCTCCCAGCATGGACAGAAAGAGCTTTTGATAACCTCAATATAAACTGCTCAGTGAGATTGAAACAACCCACTCCCAGGGAGGATTAAGCCCAGGTCTGGAGTTGCTCCCTCCATGGACACACCACTCTGTGGATGAGTACCCTGGGCATGGCAAGTGCTGGGAGAGTGGTCTTCTCTGCCAGGGCCATTCCATGGGTGCAGAGAAGTTTAGGCTGGATATTAGGTAAAGGTTCTTACCCCAGAGAGTGGTTGAGCACTGGAACAGGGTCCCCAGGGAACAGTCACAGCCCCAAGGCTGCCAGAGCTCAAGAAGAATTTGGACAATGCTGTCAGGCACAGGGTGGATTTTGGGGTTCTCTTGTGCAGGGCCAGGAGCTGATCCATGCAGATCCCTTCCAGCTCAGGATATTCTATGCTTCCATGATTTCAAACAAAAATGGTGCTTGCTAAAGCTCCAGAGTCACATTTGCAGTGAACAGAAACATCCACCTGCACACAACACAGCATTTCAAATCCTGCCTTTAATCTCAGGTTCCAGTAACAACCTTCTCCCCATCCAATTACTTGTCTTACAGTTGACATCAAAATATTAAATTCCTAAGAACTAAAGCACTTTGAAAGTATAACCTACTTTTAAAGCAGACAAGATTTATAGTGGAAGCATTTACTTTCTAGTCCTTAACATTGTCAAAGTCACTGATGCCTCATCAGCAGCTCCATAAATGAGGCCTCCAAACACAGTGCCTGATTGGCATTTGCTGGGCACTGTTTGCTGGCTGAGCTCTGCTAATGGCAGCCTGGCTCAAGTCCCGACCTTCGGCCCAAAGGTATTGGTGTTGGCTTTGGTCAGGGTATAATTTCAGCACAGGAACCCCAGAAAATACCTTTGTCATTGCAGGGAAAGGAAGTCAAACAGCCATCCTGGAAGAGCTCCATCCCTGGAAGTGTTCAAGGCCAGGGTGCAGCAACCTGCTCTAGTGGAAGGTGTCTGTTGAGGGTTAGTTCTTTCTTTTTTTTCCCCTCTGTGGAATTTTTCCCATTGTCATGCTAAGATACCTGTTGACTGGGCCCTGGTGACAAGGGGGAGGGGACGGGAGGGAAGAAGCCCCGCGAGATTCAAACAGCCAGAAGAGGAAGCGGAAGGCTGGGCCTCGGCCCATTTCCCCCCCGGAGTTCGGACGAGAAGGACGATCGCTGTCTGTGTCCCATCCCAGCGTCGGGAAACCACCATCGGACCCTGCCCGGCTGTCTTCTCGCTGTGAACTACCACCATCCAGCACTCTGCTGATCACCGGGACCCACACCGTGAGCGGAGAGCTCTCTCTCCATCTCTCTCTCCCCCTGGGACAGCGCTGCCATCACCCCCAGCCCTCCTCAGAAATTGCTGCACTAACCTACATGGAGAGGCATTAACTTTCACTTCTGAAACAAGGTGCAATCAGTTGGGCATAAAAGAACACCAAGTGATGCTAATTACCCTCTAAAAGATGAATATAATTAAGCCAGAGAAGCAGAAAATTACCTTTGTGGGGGATCTGCTGCAGAGTTTAACTGAACAAGGACGGTAGCTGGGTTGACAATGAAGAATTTGTCTTTTAACATCAATTCACAAGCACCTTGACTATCACCTTTTGTTTGCTCCTGGAAATCATCCAGAGTTTTAATTAGCCACTAACTGTTCCCTACACATTCAGCATTGGTCAAGGAGCCCACTGTACTGGTTTCACATCCCTCCCCCAGGCCCCTCAAGCTGCCTCAAGGCATTTTGGTATCAGTAACTGCTTCCGATAGCACATAATTAATTCATCACCGAAGAACTCTGCTCCTTGCAGCCTGCCCAAAGATCACGGAACCACAGGACTGTTTGCATTGGAAGCACCTTCAAGCTCATCCCATTCCACCCGCTGCCATGAGAAGGGACAACTTCCACTTGACCAGCTTGCTCCAAGCCCTGTCCAACTTGGCCTTGAGCACTTCCAGGGATGAGGCAGCCACAGCTTCTCTGAGCAGCCGGTGCCACTGCCTGTTCCAGAGATGGGCAGCAGCCTTCCTGGGAAGTCACAGTTCTTGGAGCTTTGCCACCAAAGCAAGCTCCAGCCCCACTCCTGGAGTGTTTGCACTGGTACTGCTCTATACCAGTGCTCCTGCTTTGCAGAAGGTCGCAGGTCCACATCAGATGTGATGGTGACAGGGCTCACAAAACAGAGATCCACCCCAGGTTTGCTCCCCTGCAGCCCTGAGGAAACCTGTTCATCGGGATGTGCTCCAGCTGCTACTCAGTCCAAGTGCTTTCTGACTCCAAATCCCTCCGTAGTACAGGTTTTTTCTCTGGCTGCTGCACCCAAAGAAACCTGAACCAACTGTCGAGGAGCCAGAACCCAAACAGGACGACTTTGGGGCTCTGTATGGCTAGCACGTGTACAGGGATGTGCCACGAGCAGCCGGTGAGAGCCTTCAGCACAAGTGATTTTCAAGACTGATCAACCATGGTGAGTTGCAGTTCTTGCCCTTCAGATCACAGCTCTGAGCTCAGGGATGCACCCAGGCCAGACCACGCCCCCCCCCCCCCCCCCAGCACAGCCCACTCAGGACTGGACTTAGCCATAAAAAGCTGGAGGTAACAGGGAGTTTTACCCAGTGCAAAGCCACACATATTCAAGACCTCAAGGAGTTTCTGCCCCACTTGTTCCAGACAGGTAGGAAGCACACAGTACTGTGCAGCTCCTGGGACTTTTAACGGTAATTAACAATGTATTCTACTCAAGTCTTGGTGGTAAGGGGCGAGGAAAAGCTGTCTGCCAGGATCTGGAGCAAGAAGACCACTAGAATGGCTCTGATGTGACTGCAAATGCTCCTGAAATGAGAAAGATCCATCTCTCTCAAGGGCCGTTGCATCAAGAGCCTCCTGCTTTCCCTATTGCTCTCTGAAGTTCATATATATAAAACCTTTTTGCTCTCATCAATGCTACTCCTGGATTTATGCTTATGAGAAAAGTTTATAGAATGTGCTGTGGAAACAGAAGATTTTAAAAAGCAATTTGAGAAGCAGTGCAGGGAATGTGTTCCCAAGAACTGCAGGCACTGCTCTCACTGCTGGGCAGGACTTGCTGTACCTGCAGCACCGACTGCTTGTTCCAGACTAGTTTCAGCTCTCTTCATTTACAAGATGCATTATTTACCAGCCTGACATACAGCTCATTTAAAAATCAGATTTATCAGCAAAATAGTAGAGCTTGCTATGGTGGCTTCCAACAAGAGTGTTCTGCTGGGCTTATGCTGACTTGGCAGTTTTCTGTCCAATTCATCACCAAAGGGCGCTAGCACAGAGTCCTCAGCCCCTCCCCAGCCTGGGGGCTCTGCTCACAGCACCACTGGGATATGGACCACTTTGGACTTTGGGCTTTCACTGGAGGAGAAAGCCCATACCGAGAGAATGGCTTTCATGGAAGCACAATGGACTCCGTCCTGCAAAGAGCCTGGATCCACAACCAGATCCTGTTTGGGCAGCTGGATGCTCTGCTCAAGGGACCGTCAGTCTGTCCTGCTCCACAGCACCACAAATCAGGGTCAACACAGTTTGTCACATGTACCAGTGGTGGCAGCAGGTCCTGGTGGAGGATCCATCCCAGGATGCAGCACTGTCACCAGGGGTGCCATTCCTGTGCCCTCTGTTGGCAGAACCCTGTGTGGCTGCCTGGGAGAAAGGCTAAAGGAACAGCTGAGCATTGGCCACTCTCCTGTGTGGCATGGGAGGGTATAAATGTGTTTGGGAGGATCCAGGCAGTTCCTGTAAAGCTGCATCCTGGAACGTACCACCTGCCCTGTGCCTTGTGGATCTCTGAGCTGCCGCTTCCCACACCTGGGAACGGGGTCTGTCCTGCTCCTCTAGTTCTGCAGCAGTCCGTGGTCTGTTGTACAGAGCTTTGGGGGTGGGAAACAGCTCACACCAGCTGAACCACACTGCTGGAACTGTTCTGGTGCCGAGGACATTTTAGCACATCATGGGAAGAGTCAGTCACTTTGCAAAAGTGGGACTGTTCATGGAGTGAAGTGTAACTGGAGTTCCTTGGTCACTCAAGATCCACTCTGGGAAGGTGATATTGTGCTCAGAGGAGCAGTGTCTTTCCCCTGTGTGGTCCAAGCCAGCACCCTCTACCCTTTTCCTCCACCTCCAGCTCCAGCTCCTGGTACCAGGTACTCCACTGGGCCATTAGCCAGAGCCAATCTTGAGTGGGAACAAACCAAGACCCTCCGAGAGCAGCAGCAGAGCCATGGGCACAGGAGCGAGAGCCAGGGCCAGGGCCAGTCACGTCCGGGCTGCACACGGCCAAGGGGCTCATAGCCTCTTTGTCACACCTAAGCCTTCACCCCACAACCTGTGTGTGGACGCTCACTGCTCCAAGCACCGCGGCCCTTCCTGTGCAGCCAGGTGCAGGAACATGCTGTAAACACACATGAATATTTATTGTTCAGAGAGACAGTTCTTGCCATGATGCAAATTTCTTTCCCTCTGACTCCCCAGCAGGACCCAAGGAGACTGAATGAAATGGGAGCTCAGATGTGGACATGCACGGCTTGCCTCTGTCCACAGCAGCCCCCAGCCCAAATCAGCCAGGATGGCACATTTTCTCTGCCCACTGTCCCATCCTCACAGGGCTTGTCTTTCAGCCAAGGCGGACACATGCCTCCCAGTGCCACACTACTCACCTGCAATGGGGACAAGCACAAAGTGGGAAGATGGGTGCCCTGCTCCCTGTGAGTTGCAGGAGGGGAAGCGGGGATGCTCCAAGCAGGATCAGCCCCCTTCCTGCAGCAAGCTTCTCCTCCAGGAGAGGTGCCTGACAAAAGTTTCCCAGTGTCAGACTCACCTTGCTGCAGCTTTGCTTGGTTCTTTTCCCCACCTGCTCAGACCAGAGGCAGACTGACCTCCCTGGGAGCACCCACAGGTACTGACAGGGCCGAGCATTTCTCTCCAGCTCCTGCTCCAGCTCACAGTGGAGTCATGTCCTCCAAAGGTAGTGCTGCCTTATCAATAATAAAAGGCAATTTCCCCAGACAGAGCCAGGGGATTACTCAGCCCTTCTGCAGCTGACAGGATGGGAAGGATTTAAGAAGATGCAATTTGACACTAACACAAAACAACAACAGCATTAAGGGAAGAATAACGGCAAAGACATCTGTCAAAAACCTTGTGTTCCTTAACCAGGAGCAAGAAATCAGAACAGTCAGACCCAAGCAGAGGCTGAAAGGGAGGGCAGGAGTGCAGCAAGGAGCCAGCTACCACTGGCCATGGGCCATCCCAGCCACTGTAGAATCTCAGCTTTGACATCTGGACACAGAGAGGATGAGAGGACCCTGGTGTCACCTCAGCCAGCTCAGCAACTTGCCAGCTCCATGGCCACAGAGCCCAGGGAAAGGAAAGGCACCACTGTGCATGACACAAGTAATGTTCCACATCCATCAGGGCAGGACCTGGTGTCATGAGCCCACAGCAGACACAGGACCTGGGGAGAGCCAGACACGAGGGTTGCATTTGGCATGGCTGCTGCAGGCTGGCTGCAGAGGGGGATGGAGCAAGGCAAGATGCTTCTGCTTCAGTCTCTGAAAACAAACCAGAGGATTTCTGATGGTGTTAGAGAGATGAAAGGTATCCAGAGGAGATGAGCTCCACGAGGTTATGTCAGCTCAACAACCGGGGAGCTGGAGCTCAGGAGCTCCCAGCAAGGATTCAGACGCCTGCTGCCAAGAGGGGACTACCAGCCCCATGGGGACAGCTCTGGTGACACTGGGGAAAGAGGGAATGTGTTTTAGCTAGCAGCACTGGCAGGCCTTGGACCTCATCACAGTCATGAGAGCTGAGCAGGGTACGGCAACCAGGGCTGGTAGGCAGGCTCCAGAGCCCCCTTTCCCCCCAGATCCAGGAGCAGGGAGACATGTACAGAGACACTGCTGGTACCGTGGTACAGCACGGCCAAGCCACTGGGAGACCTGTCTGGGTGAGGATGGCCTTATCTTCCCTTAGAAGGGGCACTGCATTTATGGGTGTTTATGTGTGCTCCACATGTAATTTGAGCCCCTGCTCAGAAATTCACCAAAATTCAAGTCCCATCAATGGAGCTGCCATGGAGAGACCAGCCCAGCACAGCCAAAGCTACCAGGTCCTTCCCAGAGAGAAGCCAAGCAGCACCTCTCCAGTCCGTGGGAATGCTGGTGTCAAGCTGTGTAGAGAGCATGGCATGACCCAGACAAGGATCTCATTAAGAGTCTGCTATGCCTCAACACCTAAAATTTTAAAAATGGGGGTGTGAAAGACCTCCCATTGAGCAAGGATCCAATCCACTTTTGAATATGGGCTGGTGTCATGAACCACATGAACACTCGAATACAAGAATCAGAATCAAGACTTGAAGGGTGGTTGAGAGGGAGAGAGGCAGTGCTGCTGGACTGTTTCAATGAGCTATTGGGCTCTGCTGAGCAAGGGATTCCCACTAACCAGAAATGCTTCCATCCTATTCCCTTACACAGACCTTCTCCTCCAGAGAAGAGAGTCTCCTCCACAGAGTCCCAGTCTCTCACTAAGGACCTTGGGGATCCCCCAGCATTGGAATGAGGGTCTGACTGACAGCATGGTGAGTACTGCAGGCAAACACTTCGTGTCAGGGATTAGGGGCACCCTGCCTGAAGCCTGTAATCTCCATCGTGAAGCCACACAGGAGCAACACATCCTGCTGTCTGTCTGAGGTTCTCCCCTTCACCTGGAGCCAACGACTGGGCAAGCCCCTGTCCCCTCTGGAGCCAGGCCCTGGCAAAGCCCTGTACTCATTTCTCCCAGGCTGGATGCTCTGGCTGCCTCCAGGCACTTGCTTTAGTGTAAGTCACTGTGGGGTCATGGCACCCATTATATAACCCACTCACAAACATTGCAGCTGCTTTGGGCACCCCAACTAGTCCAGGCAGGTGCTGCATTGGGAAGCAGCAGAGGGAAAACCTCTCCAGAAAGTCACTGGCATGGCCCCAGCACCACCAAGGAGCTGCAGAGTTCTGCAGCTGTGGGCAGTGCCAACACAGGGAGGAAAAATACCAGATGCAAAAATGACATCCCACTTGGACGGACACTGAGAACCCCTCACTGTCAGAAGCAGCATCCCGAGGTTTTACAGCCTGGACATGGACCCCAGAGCTCTGGAAGCAGAAGCTCAGCCAAAACTTCTCTGTCGTAGCCATGTCAGAGCATCTGAGGGAGAGGGGACACCTCCTGTGTTATGCAGGCTCCTAGAGCTGCTGCCAGTCAATAAAAACCAGTGAAGCATTTGATAATGTGTATGCCTGGACAGACAAACAAACAGGACTTAATGAAACCTTTCTTTTAAAAATCTGATTTTTAATTTAAATGCAAATTGGGTGCTGCATTAGCTGTAGGTCACTTGCACTGACACACTGCTTAATTAGCAGGGATGAGGCTCAGGAAGCAACAACACAAATAGTTGGTCCTTTCCTGGGCATTCATTTTAATTAAAATATTTCAGGACAGGATCAGTCCTGTTCTACGTAACAGCTTCTCACCGAGGTCAGCCAGACCTTTCCCAAGCCATGCATGCTGCCAGGGATACTCTCAGCAGGCTGTTAGCTATTAATGGAACAGGGCACATTTATTTCTGCATCTCAAAATCCCCTTTGGCAAATCACAAATCACAGCACTCTGCTCAATAGATGCAACCGCAGCATCCAGCATCAGGCAAATGGTGTCAGTGATAAATCTGTGCAAGGACAGCAGAGATGTTTCCAGCTGCTGGGGTGAATTACATGGATAAATCTTCAGAAGATATATTAAACATAATGTGAAATCAAACCTTCCAAATGATGAGAAGAGCAGTTATCCCGTGTTACATGCAAGTTATGTGCAAGAGGATCTTGTTCAGAGAAGATTTGCCTTTGCCAAGAGAGATGAGCTGGAATGAGAGCCCTGATCCAAGAGAGAGGATACTCTGATCCCTGGTTGGGGCTCCTGGCATGGAGCTTTAACCCTTCCCTCAGCCCAGGTCTGCCCTGTGTGAGAGAAATCCTGATGTGAAACATCACCAGAGAGGAGAGGGCAGAGCAGGAGGGACCCTGTAGCTGTGCCTGTCAGTAACCACTCAGTTCAATCAGTGCCATGTCCTTCAAAGAGCAGATAAATGGCAACTCACTGGGAGAAAACAAGATAAACAGCGGCCTTAAGAGCACTCCATTGCCCTCCATATAGCAACCCCAGCCAGGGCTGCCTCTGGGAACAGCAGGGAAAAGGCCCATGGATTAAAGGACATGCTCTGTTGCTGTCCCTTCTCTGTTGTACTGTGTTCGACCCATTTCCATCCTGGTCAGCTCAGAGCAGATCCAGAACCAGCCAAGTCTGACACCCAAGGAAGCAGTGGGGGGAAGCCTGGAGCCTGGTGTGTGCCAGGTCTCCAGGGGCTGTTCCCTTCCTCCCTCGGTGTCCATAAACCGGAGGGCACAAGCTCACTCATCCTCCTCACAGGTGATGGAAATCTCATCTCAGCTCAACGGGAGCTGACCACCCCTTTTCTCACCTGGGGAAGCCCAGGTGAACATTCAGGGCATGTTCACATGCCCATCACTGCAATCTCTGCCATCATCCGCTCTGTGTTGCTGGGACTTGGTGCTCCTACACTGCCAATGTCTGGCTGGAGGCAGCTGATGCTCTCTGGGGTGGCGACACCCACTGCTGGGGGTCACCAGTGTGCCCAGTGAGCCACTTCAGGGCCAAAGCCATAAAAACTAGGATTTGGAGCTTATTTGTTCCCTGCATTCCTGTCTGCCTGTGAATATGTGGGTTCATTCTGAAAAAGGACCCTCCATATCTTCCAGCCTCCTACATGTAGGGAACAGCAATCTAGAGTTCAGGGAGCTCCCAATACAGGTGACAGTCATGACTGCCTTGGGATTGGAGTCCAAAGTCCCCGAGGCTGGGGGTCCCATGGACCCAAGGACTGTCCTGTCCTTCCAAGTCAGCTATTTGCTTATTCCCTTGCTAAGCCCAGACCTGAGGGACATGGGGATCAATTTAGCAGAAGGTGAAGACATCAACCCAGAAATAAGGGGGTAACTTTTCCAAGTGGGTGTCTGGAAGTACCCCAGGGACACATGGGGCTGCTCCCAGAGGGGGCTTCACCCAGCCCCCTGCCCCTGCTCACTTCCCCATGTCACACACCCCTGCCCACCATGCTGTGCTCATCAGCTCCTCCACCTGTGATGCCCCAGCTCATGCTCATAGCACCAACCATCACACCTGAGCCTGGAGACTCATCCAAAGGGGCCACAGACTCCTGCGGGAGGGGAGGCAGGGAGGAGAACCTGCCAGGCAAGAGGGAAGGTGCTTTAATGAAGCATCCAGTATTAAACCACTGAAGGATTAAAGAGAGGAAGGACTAGGATCCTCAACAAAAACCCAATCATTAGTGAAGCCCAAGGGTAAATGCAATTGTTTTCTGTTTTTTTCCTGTCTTTAATGACCCAGTTTTTTACTCTCATCAGCACCAGGCTTGTGTTAATTTTTAAATATGCTTGGGTAACTGAGAACATTAACTATTCATGATCTTACCTGCAACAGCTGTTGGCCCTTACACTGTTCCAGGGGGAGCTGAACTTGCTAGGGAAGGCAGTAACTGGTTTTTCCTGAGCATCTTGTTGAAATGATCACACGGGTGGGGTTCCACAACACTCCTGGATAAATCAAGGCTTGTGGGGCAGGTTAGGATCATTGAGGCTATTCTCCTGCAATTGAGATGGTTTGAAAATACTTAAGAGAACACAAAGCTGGGATCTGGGGCATGCTGTGGATACTCTGAATGTTTCAGCTCCAGGGTAACCCCAATATGGTTTATAAACATAAGGAGGTGCTCCTGAGGTGGCAGGTGATTCTGCTGTCTGCTGCCCAGCCAGGTAGTGTCCTAGACCAGGCAGAGGCTGGAAGAATCCCTGGTTATCAGGAATGTGAGCTGATAAACCACAGAATCATGGAATGTTTTAGGTTGAAAGGAACCTAAAAGCTCATCTTATTCCACCCCCTGCCCATGAGCAGGGACACCTTTTAGTAGACCAGGTTGCTCCAAGCCCTGCCCAGCCTGGCCTTAGACACTTCAAGGGATGGGGCAGCCACAGCGGCTCTGGAAAATCTGGTCAAGGCCTCAGCACCCTTACAGGGAACAATTTCTTCCTAATATCTAATCTAAGCCTTCCCTCATCAGTTTAAGGCCTTTCCCCCTTGTCCTGTCACTACATGCCCTTGTGCAAAGTCCCTCTCCAGAATAAGCATGGAAGTCAGTGTGTGTCTAGGATGGAGGGAACAAGGCACACACAGCCCTTGGAAGCCCTCTGCCTGCGTGTACACACCTCTGTCAGCAGGGCAGGGGATAAGGCAGCTGCAGGGTCTCAAGTTAACCTAGGAAAAGCTACATGGTGCTAAGATCTGGGAACAGGTACAAGAGTGGAGAACACAGGACAGAGCACAGGAGAGCAAAGGTGATTAATTATCAGAACATGAACCACCAGAAGAACGCAGTGAGAGAGGGTGTTATTCAAAGGAATAAAAAGCTCATGCTGGTTTTCAGGAGGTATTGGGCTAGCAGCACCTCCTGCAGCCAGCACATGGGACATGCTCCCACCAACTTGCGCTGACAATTCCTTGCTGGAAAGAAAATTTCCTTTTCAGAGGATCCATGGACTGCAGGACGGCAGCATTGGAAAAGCAGGGAAAAAGTGTGGGGAGTACAGTGATCTGCAAGGCTCCTGGCCCAGAGTCAACACTACCATGGAAGAACCACCCCTCCCCCATTTTTCAAAAAGGGTACAGATATTTCCTGCAGGAAAATTGAAATGAGAATCACAGAATCAGAGAATGGTTGAGATGGCAACACCCTCTGGAGGTCACCTTGTCCAAATCTCAGAGTCGCAGGACCATGTCCAGTTGGCAAAGTTCACTTTTTCCTCCTATGAAAATTAAATACCACAGGACAAAATATAATTATTTGATTTGCAAACTAACAGTTACACTGAATGTTCAATGTATACAGCATTTTATTGTTTGAACATATGTTACAATGGACATATATTACATATGCTATACAAAATATACATTCTGATGTGAAAAAAATATAAATAGACAATAGGAAATAGCAAGAGGGAACAGAAGCAGATTTGCTCTTGCTGCTTCTGACCCCTCAGTTCCTGTACCGGTAGTGCTTTGGCATTGATTGAGGCAATTGCTTGTTTTTACTGAAAAAGGAAAGGCCACTCTGTCCCCTCTGCAAAGGGAAAAGAAGATGCACATGATTTTCTCCTCCAAGTCTACCAGAAGCCTATCAGAAGTTTTTCCACAGTGCAGCAAAGTTGTCACCTACTTACAAGCATCAGCTATTTACAACCAGCTTATGGACTTTAAATGCTCATGGAAGGATGTAAATGCCTTAATTCAGGATTCAGCTTTTATAGGCCACTCTCACAAAAGTCAGAGCAGCTTTAGCTGTACTCTGACAGCAAGCATAGTCCTGGTCAGACAGCAATGATTTTAAAGCCCTGGTCCAGCTGAAGCAGGTCTCACCTACCTAAAGGGAATTCCCTTGCTTGTGGGAGTTGTACCCCAAGTAGTCCCAGGGTCTGATCAATGCCAGCTGCACTGTGACAGAACTGTGTGAGCTCAGCTCCTACGAAGAGAGAGGGGAATTAAAGAACTAGGAACAAGCATTTGCCAAATGGTGGTGAGAGAGCAGCAGCAGCAGGAGGGATGCAGTTTTCCCACTCCAGGGAATCACATATGCCAGCAGCTTGAGTGGCTGCCTGAGAGCAGCCCAAAAGGATAAGGCTTTGCTGCTGCTGTAGTTTCATGGCATGGCCTTTCTCATCTGGATTTAAACTGACAGTGCTGGGTCCCTGCAGCAGTGATCACTTTGGATTCAGAATAAGCACTGTGCCTTAAATGCTGTCTGGGAAGTAAAAGTCTGGAGAAAATAAAAACAGAAAGAAATAAATTTCAGATTTTTTTTAGCATTTCACCTGTCAGAATACAAAAATTTACACCCCTGTGTTTCTCTCTGTTTTACCCAAAGGTCAAGGACAATTGGATCCCTTTCCCACTAAAGCTGCTGTCTACCAAAGCAGCCACGCTGACTTTGAGAACATGGGAAGAGCCCTTGAAAATATCTGCTCATTTGCAAAGATTTGACTACTCTCCCTGTCCAAAGAGCCACGTCAAAAAACATTATTATTCCCAGTGTTTCCCCACTCATTTACTCAAATACTTCACCAGTCTCTAAATTCAGCTGTGATTTTGCATGACTAGACCTGACAATCGAGTCACAAACCCTTCAGTCTAGGAATGGATCAACGGGAATTCTCACATACCTACAGATGAGCTGGGTCAAAAAGCTTTATAAAAGTATCACACAGATGGTTTTATCTGGGTACAAATCCTACAGCTCCAAAGCAGGCAGCAGTGACCAGGAAGGAAGTACCTCACTCTGAAGGCATGACCACAGAGCACAACGTACCCCACTGGAAACCCACCCCAGGACTCTTTCAACACCTTCTACAAAAAGGGGCATTCTTTCCCCCCACAAAAAAGAACTTTTCAAGAAGTGTTTATAATGTCATTGTTCTTCCTCATTTTGTCAGGCACATCTCACTGGGACTATCAAGTCTGAGCAAGATTTTTCAGTAGCAAGGGGCTCCCTGCATTGCATCATTTCGCACCTGTCAAATATTTAAACATTTTGACCACACTAAGGTTTAAGGGAACTATTAGTTCAGCAATTTAGCCTGATATTTTACAACAGAAAAGGACCAGTGTTTTAAACTCCATATGCCTTTGGCTGTGCAGAAGAAGTAAGTATTTACCAAGTGCTCTCTCAATTTACCTCATGTTTTTCATCACCACATTCTTTTTAAAAGTTAATTTAACTGTCAGCTAGGAAACATATGGAGACCCTCTCAACAGACACAATACAAAGGGGGTTTTTATAGATAAAAGCTTAGATAAACCTTGAAATTCTGCTAATATCATGAAATGAATCAGCTTGAAGCCAGGTCAGCCAGGCACACAGTTGTAGGAAACAATGAAATTCATCAGTATCACAGTTCTACCACATATCTATAAGTAAATGCACTTCTTTTCAAAACAAAGACAGCTCTATTCCCTCACAAACAAGCTTTCAGTCTGTCCAAGCCCCTCATATGGCTTGATACGCAGCTGTCAAGGCTAACAGTATGATGTATACTTTGGCATAATAAAAAATAATTTACATTACAGCAATCACATTTATATGCTTAGTGTATACAAAATATTTATAAATGTGAGTTTATTTACAACTAGAGTCCATTATTCATAGAAGAAAACAAGCCCCAGACTTAGACTGCCAACATACACCTGCCAACAGTCTAAGGAAGGAAAAGCTGGCCAAGAGTTTTACGCTTACAGTTCCGGGGAAATTCCATGAGGAGGCCCTGATGGTTTGTTCCCAAGTAGACAAAGCACTGTGAAATAGCTACACACGTTCTTGAGAGCTTTCCAAAGCATGCACCACCACAAAGGCTGCTTCCAGCATCACACAACCCATGTTTCAATGCTACTTTTGTAGACTGCACTAATTATCCACATGTTCTCTGGTGCACATTCTCACTTTCCAGTGGAGAAATTACACAAAAAAGGGCACGTGCCACCTCCTCCAAGAGAGCCTGACTGTTTAGTACTTGCAGACACATACACGAACATCTTTGGCCTTGGGGTTAGTCCTGAGGTAGTAAATACAGTCAATCTGGATTTGCTTTGAAGGCTTTGCGAGTGTTTTATGTGGTTTCATTGTGGCCATGAAGGTTCTGTGTCCTGCTAAAATCAAACTTCTCCTCCCGCAGTCTGTGGCAGGGTCTGGGTGACGCCAGGTCCCGGTCACTGCTGGCGACACCGTGCGGCTGAGGGGCCTCAGGGGCCAAGGGATGGTGCAGGAATGGTGGGTGAGAGCAAGCCAGGTCTTTGCTGCCTCCCCACAGAGGAACCTGCAAGGGCTCTGAGGGAGGAAAATCAGAAGATGAACAGGAGCAAGTTCATGGAATCAAAGAATATCCTAAGTTGGAAGGGACCCTCAAGGATCATCGAGCCCAACTCCTGGGCCTGAGACACCCCAACAAATTCCACCCTGTACCTGAGAACATTGTCCTAATACCCTCTAAGCTCTGGCAGCCCTGGGGCCATGACCATTCCCCTGGGGAGCCTGGGCAATGCCTGACCTCCCCCACTGGAGGAAGAACCTTTTCCTGATACCTAATCCAAACCATCCCTGACACAGCTCCAGCTGTTTCCCTCAGGTGCTGTCAACAGCTCACGAAGAGCAGAGATCAATCACACTGATTTTAAATAGATCTGAGCTCTGTGACTCGGCAATTACAATCGTTCTGAGCTGATTTTCTGTTTTTGAGAGTATATTTTACTAGATACTCTCCTTTTCCAGTAATCTCTTACAGTAACCAGGAACAATCAGAGCTTCAGTGTGAATTTTTAAAAAGGTGATCTGAAAGAAAGTAAACAGAAAAACAAACAATTTAGGGAGTTCTTTGAACCTCAGGTCAGCTCAAACAGAAAGGCTATTTGAATTTCTTATGTGAAGCTCAAACTTTTGGTTAATACATGTCCTTGAAGTTATATATAAGCAAAGGCTCAGATTCCACAAACTCAAACTTGCAAATTAAGAAATTCCGTCTTTTTAACATCACCTTCTTCAACCTCAGCTACTGGATGCAAGCTGTTTGCTGATGCAACATGAGCATTTGGAGAACAAGGGGTTAATAAACATAATTCCACAAACTCCTTGCACTTGAAGGATTAGCTGTGTGTCAATAGTGAAGGGCAGCACAATGAAAGCCAAAGTTATCAGGGTATACAAAGCAACAAAAGTGACACTCACCAAAAATCTGCTGGGAAGAGATTTTCTTATCACTTTTTTTGTCGTGGTTGGTAAGGAAGACAGGCACATCTCTGTCTCCTAAGAGATTACCCAGAGCACTGGTTTCGTTCTGGGTGTGTGCTGCATACATTTCCTTGGGCACCTGCACCATGAGATTTGGGAGTGTTTGATCCAGGGAGTCCTCCTCGGTGATGAAGGCATAGGGACAGTACTCTCGGGTCCGGGAGTAGATGTTGGCATTGTCGTAACAATCTGAGCAGATCACTAATGGTGATGCACCACCTGATGAACAGAATGGAAAAATAAAATACTCTCAAAAAGGATGAGGATACCAGATTTCCATAGGCTTTATGTCCTGGTAGGATCATTTATTACAGCAGCACAAAGTGAAGGGCCTTTTTACAGTGAACAAAAGAGTACTCAGCTTGAGAGGTCACATGAGAAACCCCCCAGATTCTCCCCATCCAAATTCTCCATAGAGGTGTCCTTCTGAAGCTGACCAGGGGAGCCATGGATATGTTCCCCTATTTTCATGAGCAAAGAGTTCCATGTAGGTCCAGCCAGCATGGGCACCATGGTGAAACAGCCTTATCCAGGATTTAATCCTTAAGCAGGATTAAACCAGGATATCTGCCCACATCCATCTTGGACCTGACTTGCCCCTGCATGCCCACACACATCAGAGCTGATGATAAACTGGTCACTTAGATGAGCTGCTTCTCAACTCCTTCCTGATACAGACTCTAGTGCAGTGGGTCTGGGCTGGAGGGATCATGGACAGGTGTGAAAAGCTTACACTGAGGATCAATTTTTAAGCCAGCCTATATAATGAGTGATGAGTCCTTAGCATTTTGATGGCAAAGAAAGCATCTCTGTAAGCTCAATGACACGAACCTCTAGAAAACTGTCCAAACAAGGTAGGGAAATAGTGTGCAGACCCCTTAGTTAAGATTGTAACAAGCCAACCAGATGTCTGGCACAGGCAGGAATTTTATACCAAGGATAGGAGGCACAGATAGTCATCTTCCAAGCAAAATATATTTCCAGTCTTCTGCCTGGGCTCTTGAGATGCCAAAGGAGAGAAACAGGATAAAGATCTACCTTGACACTTAAGCTGTGAGGATGAGACTGTGCATTGGCATCCTGCTAAGGCACTGCCAACACACCTGAGGGCTTTGCTTACCATCTGAGCCTTTGTGCATGTAGCTGCCAGCTGGAGGCATCAGCTGCTGATGGCTCCCTGCCTCCAAGTTACTGTAGCCTTCCTGAGGCTCAGAGAGTGTTCCCTGGGAGGACAGGTAGCTGGGAATGTCAGCAGGTAGGTTCATCTCCTCTGCAAGGCAGAATTAACATTGGCAACATTAAACAGTGTGAGGATTTCAAGGTATTATCAGACCCATTCCCCACATTAACAAGAATATCCAGAATTTCAACTTGCATGTAGATATCTTTTTTCTACCTCAGTAATTATGAATCCAGATGGCCAGCTCAAAGCTGACAGGGTCAGAAAGAAAATTTGCATCTATTATTCCAGGCCCTGAAAACATTTCTAAGTTTATTTGAATATTTATTTCTGAACTTTACTGTTTTCCCTCAATGTAGGACAAACCTAGTGTATAAGGAATAGAATTAGCACACTTCTGGTATTTAAAAGAATCTCTAAAATGGAGGAATTTGAGCAAATCCCTGAAGGGATTTTAGAAGGAAATCTTCAGTTCTTTAATCTTATCCATTTGTAAAGAATCCAGAAATTTCAAGTTTTGGATTAAAATCAGGACCAGAGACTGTTGATTTTACACTTAACCTGTGTTAGTGATGCTGTAATCTTCATTCTTCCTCCTCATGTGATAGATGACGATAACCCACACCAAGGACGTTCCCACCACGCAACACACGACAACGATGATCACGATCCCCACTGTGATCCAGCCGTCCTCCTCATGGACAACGGAGCTCTGCGAAGAATCGCAGTTGGGGGAAGCCAGGACATTTAGGTAAATATGGCCACGCTCAGTGCCCAGTGTGTTGGACATGATGCACGTGTACTTCCCAGCATCCTCCAGTCCTGCATCCACTATGATGAGCAGCTGGTTTGCTGCAGCGAAGAAATGCCGCTCGGTGACTGTCAAGGGCCCATCGTCCTTGGTCCAGTTGAGGCGAGGGGCAGGACTGCCACCAGCTATGCACTGCAGGACAGCAGTTTCACCTCGGGTCACTGTCCTGTCCTCCAGGGGCCTCATGAACGATGGAGTTTCTGGGACAAAAAGTGGAACTGTGAGAGAACTACAAAGAATCATCGAATCCTATAATGGTTTAGGTTGGAAGGGACCTTAAAGATCATCCCGTCTCATCCCCTGCCATAGACAGGGACACCTTCCACTAGACCAGGTTGCTGCAAGCCCCATCCAAGCACCTCAAGTGCTTCCAGGGATGGGGCAGCCGCAGTTGCTTTGGGAAACCTGTGGCAGTCCAGTTTTAAATTTGGCCATGTTAGAAGTCAGTGTCTTAAAAAAATGCTGCACTCTGGAAGGAACTGACCTTCCATTATTACTCAGTGTAGTTCACAGGATGGGTCAGCCTGGAAGAGCCATAGTGGGTCATCTGGTCCTACCTCCCTGCTCAAGCAGGGTCACCCCAGAGTACACAGGGCAGGATTGCATCCAGATGGCTCTGGAACACCTCCAGTGAGGAAGACTCCACACCCTCCTCTCTGGGCAGCCTGTTCCCACACAGTAAAGAAGTTCTTCCTCACATTCCCACAGAACTTGCTGTGCATCAGTTTCTGCCCATGGCCTCTTGTCCCATTGCTGAGCATCACCAACCACAGCCAGGTCCACCCTCTGACCCCTCCCTGCAGATATGGACACACATTGATGAGGGCCCCTCTCAGCTGTCTTTTCTCAAGGTTGAACAAGCCCAGTTCCCTCAGCCTTTCACAGTCATGAAATCATTAGGTTGGAAAAGGCCTCTAAGATTATCAAGTCCAACCATTCACCATTTCCTTGTGAGAGTGATGCTCCAATCCCTTCATCAGGGGACAGTAGCCTCTGCTGGACTTGCTCCAGGAACTCTGCATCTCTCTTGTCCCGAGGAGCCCAAAACCAGACACAGCACTCCAGATGTGCCTCACTGGGGCTGAACAGAGGGGCAGGATCACCTCCCTGACCTGCTGACAATGCTCTCTCATGCATCCCAAGATCCCCCTGGTCTTCTTCCTGGTAAGTTTGTTACCTGTGACTAAATTTGCTCTAAGACAACACAAATTACTTGCCTAATCTACACTGCTGGACTAAGATATACCTCTCAGCTCCCTGCAACGATCATACTAACTCCAACTCCACCAGGCAGCTCTGCAACTCAGCTTCTAGAGCTTCACTGTGTAAACATCACACCAATGTTTGTATTGCTGCTTGCATTTTAACTTCATTCTCCACCATTTCAACTTGCTACTTATAGCGAAGCCACACTTCCACTGCAGATGTGCAGCTGCCAGCACAGGCCAGTCACACTTACCCAGCACAGTCAGGGTAGCATTGGCTGAGAGTCCCCCAGCAATGTTCTGGGCCATGCAGCTGTAGATCCCCATGTCTTCCATCTTCACATTTGCAATGAAGAACACATCGTCCTCAGGCATGACGTGCATCCTCCTCTCTCTTGCAGCAGGGAAATCTGTGCCACCATCTTTCTGCCAGGAGATCTGTGGTGGGGGGTGGCCCTCAGCAGCACACTCCAGCCGGGCCATGGCCCCGGTGCGAATAGTGAGATCCATGGGAGTCTTCAGGAAAGAAGGGAGCTCTGGATCAAAGGGGACATGGATTCAGCATTTTCAGTATCAGGTAAAATGCAGCAAAGGCTCCACAGCAGAGAGAAAACTTGAAAACATATCTGAAGCATTCCATAAGAGAGAGGAATTCTTCTGAAGAACTGCGCAAATTTTTAGTGGCCATTTCTGAGAGCCCTTCTCCCAGAATTTAAATACAGTATCTACAGTATTCATAGAATCATGGAATGCTTTAGGTTGGAAGGGACCCTTAATACAATACATGCTCAAGGGCAAAGACACCATCCATACTCCCAGGTTGCTCCAAGCCCCATCCAGCCTGGCCTAGAACATTTACAGGGATGGGGCAGCCACAGCTGCTCTGGGCAACTTGTGCCATGGCCTTGCCACCCTCGGAGGGAGAAACTTCTTCCTAATATCCAATGTAAACCTACTCTATTCCACTTTAAAGCCATTAGGTTCCTCTAAGATGATGTGAAGATGATGATTTCTCATGGGAAGAATCCAGGGAAAAGCCTTTGCCACATTTTCCTTCCCTGGTAAAAGGGAAGGTGAGCTTCCATCTCATGACCTCTGCTCTGAGGTACTGTGGGGACCAGTGATCTGCTGACTGATGTAAACATCGTCTTCTTACCTCCCCTTCCCTCAAAATAAAAATAATTATGATGGCTAAAAATAAAAAAATACTTCACTTTTGACTTTAAAAGTGTTTTTGCCACTTATTTTCAGATGAGTTTTCCCCAGTTTTACAAACATGTGGGAAAGGTGCTGAGTTCAGAGGAGACAGTGGAGGGAGCTTTTAGTTTAAAGAATTCCACCTGCAATTAACTAGATAAACAACTAATTGTGTTCTAATAAAGCACAGAAGATAAACTGCCACTTTCAAAAAGTGAATAGAGGCTTTTCATCCACCAAAAACAAAAATCACCTATATCCAGCTTTATAAAATGACGTGTGATACTTCTAAATCCCATTGATGTTTGCAAGAATATTTTGGGCCAGGTTTAGTGAAAAATAGACTTGTAGCTACTTAAATTAAGTTTTAGGTTTGTTTCTCCTTTTTTACCACAATTACTTACCATTGACAGTCAGCTTGGCTTTGTTGGAATAATTGGAGCCAAAGTGATTGGTGACAATACACTGGTATTTCCCTTCATCAGTGAAATTCACATTGAAGAGGTGCAGGATAGTGGTGTATTCCAGCACCTCCCCACTTTGCTGCTGGTACCTGGCAAAATTCTCAACCTCTGCATCATAGAGGACCTCACTGTCTTTGCGCCAGGCCGTGGCCATGGGTGAATCACTGCTGCTCACAGCAGTGCACATCAGGGTCACGTTTGTGCCTCGCAGGGCCACTGTGGTCTCTGGGTGGACTTTGATCTGCGGTTTAGGGAAATTATCTGAAAAGAAAAGCACCAGGATTAGTACTTTCCTCTTAAACTTAAATTAATATTGCAAGAAAACACATTCAAAGGCTAACGTAAGCACAACCAAAACTTTGGGAACAGATGTCCTGCTTGAAAAATTCAGCTGTTTTGAGCTGGAAATCAAGCTGTGAAGGAGGCAGAAGAATCAGCACTGAATACAGTCAGTGTGGAAGTGCGGTGCTGAGCAGCCCTACCTTCTGTGCAACTGTCTGAAACTTGCTATATTTAGATCAAGCTGCTCAGCTGAAGAACCAGGCCCTTTTATGAAGGACTGAGACTTACTTTCAGATAGTTTAAATATCCTGAAGAGCCTTGAAGTTGTACAAGCACAAAGCGTAACAAGCTGGCGGTTTGCTATCTCTTCCCACTTGATGAAATACTCAAGCTGATTTCCACATTCATTATTTCAGCAGACACTCTCATGGACACCCACCCTGGTGGTACTGGAGAGGAGAAATGGGTGTGTGCACCTACATGATTATTACTGTAACCTTTGCCACCAAAGCAATTAAAGAATTGCATATACACAAATAACTGTTATAAGATTGCTCACCAGGAAAAGGAACCATCAGACTAATTCCAAGCCTGCCACAGACATCACCAAGACTCTGGGCAAAGAGTTTGAGACCACTGTAAACATATGGAGCACCAGAAAATGTGCCAGAGCCTGAACTACTCTAATTTTTGCCCAGAGAACCTGTGACTGCTCCATTCCTGGAAGAGCTCATGGCCAGGCTGGCCAGGGCTTGGAGCAACCTGCTCTTATGGAATGTGTCCCTGTCTATGGCAGGGGGTAGAACTGCATGATCTTTAAGGTTCCTTCCAACCCAAACTATTTTAAGATTCTGTGATATCCTGCTGGTATGGGCAAGGACCAGGAAGAAAGTGTCAAAGAGACTTTAAAAAGCTAGAGGTAGCCATAAGCAGGGAGAACGGAAGCATAATCCATTTTTACTAGTAAGCTAAATAAAAAACAATGCTCAAGAGCACTACTCCCTCAGTTAACTTCAGTGCCCAAACACCACAAAACAGAGTGAAGAGATTCAGAATTAAACCCCAAACTCACAGCAGACTCTGATGTACATGGGCCCCCATGGGCACCACAGCCAGGACCAAGTACCTCCCCAGCACTACAGCTTGATTTCAGCTACAAGACCTGCATTACCATGCTTCTGTATCAAAAGTCACTAAAAATACAAACCACAAACAAAGTCATCAGGGTCCACACTCAGAAGGCTTTGTCCTGCCAACCACTCAGGGTGAGCACAGCTGACACTGACGGCCTTCAGCAAATGGCTCTCACTGAGCCACTGGGGCAGCCATTTCAACTGGCAATCACAAAGTAAACTGCTTGTATTCAACACTCTGCAGAAACAGGGCAAAACAAAAGGGTGACTGAAGTTCATTTCACATGCATACGTGTGATTTCATGCAGCAAAGCAACTTAAAGCATACACATACAGAAACATCAAATTTACAGTATTATTTTATATATATATGAGTATTTATTATAGAATCTTAGCTATTTATGCTAGAATCAATCCCTCTATGTCAGCATTAAAACCTTACATTTCATTTTAATCCTGAAGAATATAAACTCAGAGTTTCAACTTCTAAAGAAAAAAAATCCCAAAACCACTAAGCCTGTCTTTACAATTATCTCATCCCTTTTTAAACAACTGAAAGGAACATAACATTGCAGAGCTGCTCCATGTTTCAAACTTAACACAACTGCCATTATGAAATAAGCAGAAGCCTCAACTCTCATTTTACTGCCAGCTGAAAAATATTTAAGGCCAAAAGTGATTTCATACAGGTATCAGCTGCAGCTCATTTTCTCAGCTCTGCAGAAAACCTACCAACAGGAAACAATGATGGGTCTCTTCTCACCTACCACCTGCTTTCAAAGTTTCCTAAGTATTATTACTCATTGCCTGGAGTGCCAGACACCACCTCTGAAATGACTTCAAGACACTGAGGGGGCTGAGTTTTGTTTGCCATACTCCAAGTATTAATATGACTGACTTGAGACAGTCCAGCATCTAGCAAGAAGTGATCTGCCCTAAGATGAAGCCAACCATGGCAGAAAAGAGGCGCCAAAGCAAGCCAGGATTCCATCCTGGTTTTTGCCTGTACATATCAATGACTCACCACTTTTAAAATACATCAGAGAAGGCAAAAAAAATCTTTAACACCTGAAACTGTCTCCTCACAGTGGCAGACCTTGAAGATCTTAAGTCCATCTGGCCAAGGTTAACTAATGGAATAACAGTTTTAGACCAGATTACAACAGTCAGAAATTTTATCTCACAGAAAGGACTGCATTACAGTAGGATTACTCTTGGGTGTGAAGGTCACTTCACATTATATTACTTCAGATGTCTGAAGACCACAAGAGACCCTATCAGCTTAAACATCTGCTGAGCACATACAAAATCTTGTCTAGCTGTGAATTGCAAAGCCTTTCCCTAGCCCCCAAACACAGGAAGAAAAAACACAGGGTTTGCTAATCCCCCTGAGAGATTGCTGATGAATTGTTTTGTTCACTGCCTACATGCAGTGCTGAGCTTGCTGCAAAATCATAGGATAGGAAAAGTTTAATGGTTCAGTACTGCAAGAAAAAGTTAACTCTTACTAACTTCAATTACGGAAATGCAGGCGAAAATTTTATCAAACCTTAAATCTAAATATGCTACTACCAACTTTGAGTTGATAATTTACCAGCATTGCTGCAAATATTTCATGATGAAAGCATACACACTTCAGACAACTTCAAACAACCCTACAATGGCTGAAGAATTCTTTCCAAGGTAGGGCTTGCATTAATTATCATGAACTAAATAATTGTCCTGAACTTACAGCTCCTTCAGGTGAGCCTGGGCAAAGGCATTTTCTTGGACAGACATTATTTCATTGTTGCTTAAATCTCTGTAAGTTAAACAAAGAGCACAATAATGAGTCATTTGCTGCCTTCAGTTAAATTCTTGAAAATCTCACAGAGAACACAAGACTGAAGTTGACAAATTAGGAGTTCTGCAAATTAAACTACTTACAGATGTTCAAGTCCTTCAAGACCAGAGAACGCTTTTTTGGTAATTGACTTAATTTGGTTTCCTTGCAAGATTCTGAAAATAAAGACCCAGAAACCAGTCTGAATGTCAACATAAGTTCACAAACAAGACCAAAAATAAGTTCCCTATGATGCTTAACTACATATTTTTTCCTAAATCTAGCTGACATACAGGACTAAATACTATTTTTTTAGCTTAAAGGCTCAAGCAATTTTCCCTGAGAACAGGGGTTCCATTTCTATTTTCAACTTAAAGAGACTTGGACTAGAAATGTGTCAGAAGATAATTTAAGTCAGGAGGATGAAACAGCAATAAGTAGAACTTGGGAGTGAAGCAATAACTTCCTAATACCAACCTGCTACCACCATGCAACTTCCTGGACTGCACTCTCACACCAAGCTATTTTTTATAAGCAACTACACAGGATGGAGCTTCCTACAAAGCATGTGGTACTGGATGAAAAGTGCAGTCTAAGTATCAAGAAGTTTGTTAATGCAGCGGTGTTTCGAATTTGCTCAAAAATATTTTGTGTTTTGGGGTTGTTTTTTTGGTAAATAGCAACTTTTTTCACTTCTTTAGTTTGGGTAAAATGACAATCATCACACAGAGGGAGGGAGGTATTCAATAATAAATGCACATATACTTAAGCTCAATCTCACCAAACTGGTGCTGTAAGGAAATGCAGTGCTACGTGGATCTGATGCTCCTGAACCAGGAACCTAGGACTACATCAAGAGGTTGTGGCACACTGTGAGAAAGGCTTTCTGCCTTGTGCCATTAATTTACAATAACTTAGTACTTTGCACTCTCCCTCTCTGCAAGCCTGGGAAGTGCTGTTGTTCCCTTAATTTGTAATACATACAGTTTATCAAGCCTGCTGAGTCCCACAAAAGCTTCATTTGCATCTTCTATGGCCCAGGAGATCTCATTGTTCCGCAAGTCCCTGCAGGAGAAGACATTTCTTAGAAACAAGCCTTGGAACATCTTCGTGTCCAGGGCTACTGGTGAGCTGGGAAAGACAGGTCAGGTATAGGGCTCTGGCACAGCATCACCTGGAAGGTCTCAAATCTTTTACAAATCTTTTAAGCTTGTCAAGAGATGAATTTCTCACTTAAGAGGGGCAAAAGGGAAAACTTCATGGGAAGTGCTGCAGTCAGCACCACCAACAAATTCTGCAGCACAACTTCTTGATGTGGCATTTAAGGAAAGCCCCGGTCTGACCAGAACTTTTCATGTGATGAGCAATTTGACAGGATCTGGGAGAGGATCCCAGCAAGTTGGTTCATGTAAGGGAATTAGCCAACACACCAGCAGCATTAATCTTCACAAGTAACAGGCTTATACCAGCATTAGCATATTAAGGGATTACGCCCAGGTTATAGTGTAGGCCTGCCAGGCACACCATGGTGGATTTTCAAAATGAAGTTGATACTCTGCTCACAAACCTCATTATCAGCTAATGGGATTTCTGACTGACCTCAGCACTGCCCTTCAGCCCCTCGTGGAGAAGAGAGGTCTAAACAGCAAAAGTAATAGAGCAATACAGTTTGGACAAGATTAAATGCTCTTCAGAGAGAAGATGAAATAAATTCACTTGCATTTTTAGCCTGAATGGCATAGACTGAGCCAAGAGCATCTGTTTTGAAACCACCATGCACGAAGACGAGTGTATCTAAAGGAAATCACACTAATAAAAGTCTGCCCTGTGTTTTACCAGATACTCTATGCAACAGCTAGATGAAGCACCCAAATGAGTCAACTGACACAAAAGTAGCTGCATACACAGGCAACTGTATATATCACTCATATAAACACCTCCTTCCCTGTGTTAACGAGGGGAAAATGAAGTATCTGCTTTCCCACTATGTGAGACTGCAAGCTGTAGAACACCATGGTGGAAGAAACTGGGATCAGTCTCCAGGATAACACCAGTGGTAACACACAATTTTCTTACCTTGAAATACAGAAGTCTTTAAAACCACACACAGCAGTCCTTCCAAAATTTGTATTTACACACTTCCAAGTTTAGCACAAAAAGAAAAGAATTCCGTATTTCATGCATCATAAGGTCTGAACAAATATGGCCTTGAAACTTGCACACATTAAATCTTCTCCTCTTTGAAAATTATTCAAGCTAAGGTACCCAACATGAAGCTGAGCTAATAATGACTACATGAATAATATGCAATTTTATTTCCAAGTTGCTAATTCTTGTGATTTAGAACACATTTCTAGAATTATCTCAAGATCTGCTTCAGAATGTTATAATGTGAGAGCTGGAGAATAAAAATGCCAAACTGCTCCTAATATTATGAAGTAAATAATGTGACAATACATAAAACTTCAAAATTTCAGTGCTATTCTGAGATACATCTGTAATCCTAATTTGCAGTTAATGAACAGTTTTACAATTTATTCTTCTACACTAGAGTGGCAGGAGCTGAGCATACAGAAATACATACACCAGCCCAGCACCAAACAACCAGCACACAACCAACAATGGAACTAAAACCACATGGTATCTCTTGTTTTTTGAAGTTTTTTTACACTCCACTAATCAGACCACTCAGCAAAATGAGCGAGCAGCCCAAAAGAAAAGCCCCTCATTGTGTGAGAGAGGAGCCAGCTCCTCATGCCTGGCTGGGCACTAATGCTTGGAGCCTTGTTAATCACCACTGCTCTCCATCCTGCACATTCCAGTCCCAAAGCAAAAGGGCCAGGCCCTCGCTATTGACACCCCTGAAAGCCCAGGAAAACCTACTAATTAATCTGCTCTTGTTCTTTTTCATGCAACTCTAAATCTAAGAAATTAGGTTTAATTATTTCATTAAAAGGTTGCATTAAGGTTAACAGAATATGACTGCTTACATAAATCTCTCTGGTGAGTTTGCTTATTTAAGCACTTATTTAATGAAGTGACAGAGGGGTTATAAATTTTCACTCCTTTCTCAAGGAGTTGTTTAGGATAATTACAACTGTTCAGATCTACTTGGGACAGGACTGGGATTTTTCAGAAATACCCAAGATCTGCCACAGAAGGTCCTGGCAAGTGCAACACCATGCCCTCAACAGCAAGGAGCAACTCCACACCCCATTACATTTGTGAGGTCAGCACATGAGCAGGATGGGCTAAAGGACATTTTCTACAACACAAAAGGGTTCAGTCCTTGATTTCTGAGGTTCCAAACCTAAGGAAATCCTCTAGAATAAAGAGCTCCATGCTATTTACTCCACAACTGGATACACAAAGTACCCACACCTCTCAGAATTGGCAGGACACACATCTGAGCACTCAGCATCACTAAGTCACTGTTTCTTACCACCTCTAAAATTGAGTGGTTGGTTTGTTTTAGCTGGGCTGGAATTTTGTCATCTTAGCAAGCCAAAATATTATCAGTCCTACCACACCCGTGGGCAGGACAGCACCAACCATGATCTCAGGCTTCCACAGAGCAATACCCACTGTCTACTTCCAAAAGCTCCACTTAAACTAAAATTGCATTAAACGGAAATTTCTGTTTGAAGTTTTCTGTACTTACAAAGTTTGAAGATTTGTCAGACCTCTAAAGACACCGTCAGCAATGTGATTAATGTGATTGTCACCCAGGTTTAGCTTCTCCAGTAAGCCAAGTCCCACAAAGGCAGACTCCTTGAGGCGAGTGAGCTGATTGTATGACAAGTCTCTGGAAACATTCAACACACACTTTAAAGGCAAGTAGGGGGATTAATTATTAAGGTACTATCTGACTTGATGAACTATTGTGTTCTAATTTCTCTAACAGAATACTTATAATTAAAATACATCATTACCATGGGCCTAGCAAGGAAATGGGGTACTTCCTCGGGCAATTCATTCTTGCCAATCAATCACTGCAACATTCCAAAAATCCCCAATGAATAGCAGCCTAGGACTTACAGCTCAGCAAGTCTTTGGCAGAATTCCCATGCATCTGGGCTGATCCTGGTGATGGCATTCTGGCTAACATAGAGTTGTTGCAATGTCCGCAGCCCATACAGCCAGCCCTTGTTTACTTCTGTTAAGTTGTTGTGTTCCAGTTCTCTAATGAATTAGACAGAAAAAACATTTGTCAAATAGACAATCAATGAAACATCTACTTACAAAATTTCACCTTGTGGATCTCAAAATAATTTACTAACTTTGAGCCTTAGACAACACAAAATGCACGATTCTTTTAATTCCATTGAAATTTTTAAAATTAACTAAGGTATATGAAGAATTGAGTAAATCAACTGAGTAACCAGCTTCAGTGGCAGAAACAAAACTATAATCTCTGTTCTCAAAAATAACTTTATAAAAAAGAAGTTTTTTTGCTAACATTGCATCACACATCCTTGTGTTCACACTGTCAAAGTCACAGAGGAAAGAACAATCCCATGTTACAGGGACTGCAAATGAAAACCAGCAAAAAGCAACTACAGAGGCAAACATTCTTGATTACCATGTGGGAAGAAGCTGGAAAGAAGGCCAGTATAAGGAATCACAAGACTGGTTTGTGTTGGAAGAGACCTCAAAGATCATCCAATTCCAACTCCCTGCCATGGGCAGGGACACCTTCCACTAGACCAGATTGCTCTATTCAACCCATTCAGCTTTATTCCACCTGGCCTTGAACACTTCCAAGAATAGGGAACTGTATCTTTCTACTTCTAAAATAACCAGACACGACATAAAAATAATGGGAAAATACTCTTTTCCGATGATTTCGTCAGTATCTCAGCACAGCCTTGATGTAAGGGAAATCACACAGGACACAACTCTCCAGAGCCATTTTCTTTTTGCTAAAAAAATTCCACAACCAGGCATACTCACAATTCTTCTATATTACCCAGGCCAAAGAATGCTCCATCCATTAGTCTGCTTATCCCATTGCGCTGCATTTTCAAAGATTTTAAGGATTCCAATCCTTGGAATGTAAGACTTTCCACTATTTTAATCCGGTTCCTTTTCAGTTCCCTTTCATAAAGATGACATTCAAATATTAAGACACCTTGCAACAAGCACCACTGTGTGAAAGTCAAGAACATGCTGAGATTAACAGCTCAGCTGCAAATGTTGTTTTGATGTTTTCAAGACTGTTACTTACAGAAACTGCACATGAGGCAGTCTGAAGATCTTTGGTGGAATCGTACTAATCCTATTTCTGTTCAGTTTTATCACCATTAGTGAGCTAGATAAGTTATCAAGGCAACCTGCCTCTAGAGTAGTTATTCTGTTGTTACTCAGATTCCTAAGGAAGGAAGAAGGAAGGAGATGTTTCAGAACACAGAGAATTTGATGAATATAATAGCACAAGCACCTCAGAGCAACCACTGATTAACAGAACCCAAGACTCTTGTACAATCAATCACATGAGAAATCTGAATTCTGGGATACCAAGCTAAATCCTTTTTCCCAAAGGAATCAGTGTGAGGAGCTAGTTTCTACTGCACGTCCATGTTTCAGTTAGAAGTGGTTAACCCAGTGTCCCTAGTGATCTACTCAAACAGGGCAGAAATTATACCTTGTCTCTGAGAGCTTATGTACCTGCATTCTGACAACAGCAATTGCTGTTTTCCACGTTATTTGGGAAAATACAGTACAGATAGGTAAATGAGGTCTCCAACATTATCATTGTAGAGCCAGGAATCCCAGAGACAGCAGATCACTCATACTTACAGGTATTTCAGTTGCATTCGTGGAAAGGAAGAGGTTTTAATTTCTGAGATAAGATTAGAACTAAGATCTAGATTTTCCAAAGAAAGGTAGACCTGGAGTTGCTCAGCATTTATTTCTGGAATGGTATTGTGCACCCTGAAAAAGATAAGCAATAAATATGATTTTCATAACATCTCATCCTTCCAGTTCCACAGCTGAAACAGAAACAGGATTCTGTGTATCAACAGCACTAGTGAGCTTCATGAATGGGGCATGCACCACATGCTTCCAAAAGCATTAATCCCTAAAGCAGTACTGCAAATCCAAGAGCAGTTTGCCAGCATGCCATATGAACAGATTCAATCTCTGAGGCCTATAGCTGAGCTGCTTCTTGTGGGAAGTGCCATTCCTGCACTGAATCCCACACCTTCAAAGCTGCCTGCCTTGGCTGACTGCATTTTATTGGCCATTAGGGTGACTTGATTGTCTGATTTGTATTTCTTTAAAGAGTGATTACATATTCCCTGATGCTCTTTACATGAGCAGTATTTCAAGCAAAAAGATTATGTTTTCCTACAATTTGATAGCAGAACTCTAACATGGTTCTCCCATTTGTTAAACAAGAAAAAGGCAGACGAGCTATTACTTACAATGAAAGAAGAGTTATATTGGAAGTTGTTTCTCCAAAATACGGAATTTCACTTAGCTCATTGTAATTCATTTTCCTTAAATAGAAGAGAAAAAAAATTACTGACACTTCAAAGAGGAGAAAAATCTTTTTGTACACAATATAAATAATTAATATCAATTAATAATTTAATCATTTAATAATTTCACTGTATTATTAATACTTAGTAGTTGACAAAAAAGATTCCACAAGAGCTTAAATACTGATAATTTGAACAGTGAAACATGCTAGCTTTTCTGATTTTCACGGATACTATTACTTCTCCTTCATATAAAATCAGCTATAGCCAAAACAACTACTCCTCATTTCTCTTTAAAAATATTGGTCCTCTAATCTTTGATGGGAAAGATTTCCGCTCACAACAGAACAGTTTTATACATAAAATGTGCTGCCAACATTGAGCATCCATTTTTAATTAACTTGCACTGAATACTTGTGCAAGTCAGACCAGGTATCTTGACATGCAATAAAACGTAATTAGAATTAGACAGATTATCTTTAGACTTTTTCCTCATAAAAAACTTACACTTCTTGGAGAGTGTGGACATTCAAATCAATGCTCCAATTGGAAGATAATATATGATTATGACTTAAATCCCTAGAGAACAAGAAAAAAACTATTTAGCTCTTGGAATGATAATAAAAAACCCTCAACATATCAAACCCAAAACATGTCTACTTCATGCAATCTCAAATTTGAAACTGTATTTATGTATTTTATACAATTGCTCCTTCACTTAAGCAGTTGTTCTGGTGGTCATTCACAATAAAAGTCTGAACAGTTCTACTTCTCCGAATCAAAAAACATTAATATTAAAATGCAAATTAGCATAGCTCAAAATATTCCCATTGACAACCAGGTTTGGACAAGCCACAGCACCCACAAGCTGCTCTGCTCCTGCAATAGCTTTCAGCCTGTGCTTGACTCCAAATACAACAAGCACTGAACTTGATCCTACAAAAATTACTAAGTCCAACTCCTGGTCCAGAACAGATTCACCCCAAAATTCTACCACGTGCCTGACAGCATTGTCCAAACACTCCCTGAGCTCTGACAGACTATTTTTCACCTGTAAGACCAAAAACTCAGAGACAACATAAACTGGCAATGGACAGACTACAGTATAGTTAGAGTTGTTAACTTTCACACAGCTTCAGCGTAGATTCCATTCCAGCAATGAAATATTAAAATCCTGGGTGTCACAGCAAGTTAGGCAGTTGTTAATGTATTTTTTCAATTACACCAAGATGCAAATTATACAGATAGAGCAGCACGGGTTTGGAAACAATTAAAGAAAAAAGAATTAAGAGAACCTGGAGAACAGCTGCAGCCAATTGCAGAACTATTCTGCAGCTCTGCTTCCTCAGATGTGGTTATTAAGGCAGCCCTAAACATTAGGAAAAACACAAAAACAACCAAGTATGAGCTGCTCCTCAGCAGGCTTCCCACCTCAGGGGGCTGAATACTCGAGACACTCTCTCCAGCTGCCCAGACTCCCTTGAACCCAGCTCAGCCCCAGCCTCTGGGCATCCACAGGAGCCTGGAACAGACAGGTGAAGGGAGACACGACCCCAAATCCCAGCAGCAGACTTCCCAGCATTTGTGAAACATGCAGGCACCCAGCCAGGGCTGAGCAGTCTAATCTTGGAGCAGTGTGTTTGAGCAGAGGGGGAAGTGCTGAGCCACGCTGTCTCCAAAGAACCAGCGCGCAACGGACGGAGGAGGGAGAAGGCACGCGGAAGGTAAGGCGCTGCTGAGGTGTGCAGGTATCCACTGATGAGCAAAACCAGCCCATGGGTTCTGAGCCAGAGCAGCCTGTGTGTCAGGCACAGCTAGCGGGCACTCACATAGATCTTGGATGTCAGATTAATACGCAAAGAAAACCGAAACTTGATTTTTCTAAGGCCTTTGGGAAGAATATAATAGAATACCTGGGTAGGGAACCTACAACAACCTTCTGGTCCACCTGCCTAACACCAGAACTGACCAAAAGTTAAAATTATTCAGGATACCATCCAAATTTCTCTTAAACACTGACAGCCATGGGACCTGGGTGATGAGGACGTGCTAACATCCAGCTATTCCCCCCCCAGAAGCCTACTGTCTAATCACGGAGTTAGCAATTAAGATTTTAATTCAGAAAGCACAGGAAAATATTTTTCTATTATTAGTCAGATCCGGACTACAACAAAGTTTATATTACAGTAAGTCCTCTTTCAAGAAATTGGGTATAGTTGATATTTAAAATGGTTCTGACATTATTTATATCTACATTCTGTTACTGATGCTTTTCTTTTCCAAACAGACCAATAGATCACAAAATACAGAATTAAATACACTGGCTGATTTTCTGTGTGTAGAGATCATTAAATCACACAGCTAAGATTCCTGCTATCCTGGACAACGAGATGCAATCCCCTTGCTCTGGAAAAGCCAAAACCAAAGAACCCACCCTTTAAGCAGCCTTTGCACTGTAACTTGAAGGCCCAAGCTGTGCAGAATACAGAGCAAATATGCAAATTTTGTATTTTAGAAATTTATCTGGTATTATATATAACATAATCTAAATATTCATTTTGAGCTTAAGTGGTACTCATTTCTTAAGTAAATTAAACAGAACACATATACCAAACTGATTATGGATGATGAAGAATTATCTTAATTCAGCCAAGCTGAGCATACTGTGGCACTGCAGAGGTGTTGATGCAGAATGCAGGCAGTCAGCTGAGCTCACCCAAAAAATCTACCGTGAACAGAACTTGCTGAACTAATTAACTGATACCTGAACTACTTTTACTCACCATCTCTCTGGTTACCAGGTTATATAAACACACTACTATGGGACTGAAGGCAGTGACCACCAGTACTGTGCTTCCTGCTGCCCCTACACACAGGGCTGGCAAATTTCCTCTAAAGGAATGTTAAGAGATAGACATGTAAAAAAAACATTTCTTAACTCCCTAACTTCACAATGCTTTTCATCACTCACCAGGTGAGCCACAAAACATACATAACTTCAGAGGAAAAATGAAGTTAGTTGCCTGAATACTTCCATCATGAAAACCAAGTTCTGCTCTGCTGGCTTTATTAAAAACAAAAAGTGAAAATAAAACCAACCTGCACATACACACTGGAAGCACCGCCTGCAAGTAGTTTGAGAATTAGGAAAATGAAACATTTTTAGTCCTCAGTGCCAGCTGAAATGGTATCACAGAACTAATAGAGAAAAGCACATCTCACATTTTCATGTGAGAAAAAAATTAGGCTTTGATTAATTTTAAACAGCTGGTATACATTATAACTCATTTAGATTCAGAACTGCTAGAGCAGTCCTAGTGAAGAAAAAACATCACCCACGCTTCATGTGCCAAAATGCTGAAAGCCACAACAGAGGACAGACACAGAACAGACTGAGAGCAGCTCTGGGGATGTTGGTGGATGAGAAGCTCAGCAGAAACGCGCATCTGTCACCCAGAACACAACCCCTGAGCCCTGGGCTGATCCCCCAGCATGAGAAGTGTGTGTGTGGGGGGGGGTGGGTTCTGCCCCTCTGTCCCACTCAGGTGAGACCCCACCTGCAGAGCTGCCTCCCGCCCTGGGGGAACCCATCATCAGGAAGACATGAAGCTGTCTGAGCAAGTCCAGAGGAGACCATGGAGATGCTCCAAGGGCTGCAGCCCCTCAGCTCTGCATGCAGGCTGGGACAGCTGGGGGTGGTTCAGCCTGGAGAAAAAAAAAAAGGCTGCAGGGAGAGCTCATAGCCCCTTCTAGTGCCTAAAGGGGCTCCAAGAGAGCTGGACTGAAACTTGGGACAAGGGCCTGGAGTGACAGGACAAGGGGGAATGGCTTCCCACTGCCAGAGGGCAGGGTGAAATGGGATTTTGGGAAGAGATTCTTGGCTGTGAGTGCGCTGAGGCCCTGGTACAGGTGACCCAGAACAGCTGTGGCTGCCCCATCACTCAAAGTGTTTAATGCCAGGTTAGATAGAATTTGGAGCAGCCTGTTCTAGTGGAAGGTGCCCCTGCTCATGGCAGAGCTGGAATAAGAGGAGCTTTTAGGTCCCTTCCAACCCAAACCAGTCTATGATCCCCTTATTATTGTTTGCAGCATGCCAGATTGCACAACATAGCACAGTGTCAGCTGTGCTTCTTCCCACTGCAGGTTATGCCAAGCAGTTTTGAACACACCCTCTATCAGCTTGAACAAAGATACAAGTATTTGTTGAAGCCTGAAAAGTTGTTCTTCAAACAGCACGGTTATCATTTTGCTTCTTAGCCTATTGATGAACCACCAACTCCATTTCCGAGATACTGACAACTTTCCTGACAAGTTCCAGTATCTTTGTACCTCTCTAAACACCAAAGGTTTCACACACAAGTTGTTGTTCTATGCTGAAATGTATTTTCTTAAATATTTGAATAGAATATTTAAAGAGAATAACATGTATTCTCTTAAATATTTCCAGTTGCTGATTGTGCAGAAAAAGGAGAGAACTACAGAACCTCAAAAGGGCAAGAAGGTGACAAGCTTCCTTGGACATGTCCAGTTTTTAATACAGATCACACTCCCAAGTCCTGCTAAAGGAATTCCTGGAGCTAACTCCAGTGATCCGTATGTCTATAGTACCTTCCCAACAGGCTTAATTTTCTCTTGGTTTGGAACAATGTAATTTTTTATCAACTGGGAAGACTAAGAACTCCAAGAGGGACTAAGAACTCTGTGCACAGAAGTTTTGATCTCCCTCATATCTCAGCACCTCTTCCTCCCAAATATGCTGTAGCTAAAGGTGACAAAAGCAACAGTGACTGTGACAGAAGTCAAGGAAGGCTTGACCTGTGTGAATACTATTTAGCACACTGTCTTACTGAACACTTGGGAGCAGAGACCAAGGGTGGCTCTGAATTGCTTTGTGGGATTTCTTTAGAAAAACAATGGCAGCAAATGTCATGGGGAGTCTTCAATGAGGGAAAAGGAGAGAGCATCACTGAGTTGCACAGCAGCAGTGGGATGCAGAGGAGACCAGAAGCAACAGGAAGCACCACAACACAGCCGAGGCTGGTGCTTGAAGGAACACTTCCAAGTGCACTCCTAAAAGACAACGTCCTAAAGCCTAATTTAAAACAACTTTAAGTCCTGGACTGAATGGCATTAATAAGCGACTTACTAACCAAAACCTGCCCGTGCTCCACCCTCCTCTCACTTGTTGCCATCACAAAGTAGGGCAAGACAAATGTGAAACTGCGCCCTGGGACCCCGGCACACGGAGCCTTCGGGGCCAGACCCTCCTCTCCACGGCGCTGCTCCCTAGAGAGCCAGGCACCACGGCCGGGCCGCTCCACCCGCAGCGCTCCGGGCGAACATCCCGCGGGCAAAAACACAGAATCCGTTGGGTCGGAAAAGACCTCCAAGATCACCGAGTCCAACTTATGACCAAAACACCACCTTGCCAATCACACCATGGCACCGAGTGCCACGTCCAGTGATTCCCTGAGTACCTCCAGGGATTGGGATTCCACCACCTGCATGGGCAGCCCCTTCCGATGTCTCATCACCCTTTCTGTGAAGAAATTTCTACAGATGTCGAACCCGAACCTCCCCTGGTCCAGCTCAAGACTCTGCCCTCTTGTCTTATCGCTTGTTAACTGGGAGAAGAGCCCGACCGCCACCTGGCTGCACCCTCCTACCAGGGAGTTACAGAGAGAGGTGAGAACACCGAGCCCCGAGCCCCGCCGGCCGTTCAGCCCGGGCCTCGCACCGCCCCTGCCGCCGGACCCGGGCCCGCAGCCCCCGCCCGGCCGAGCCGTGCCCACAGCCCGCCGCCCGTCCGGCCCCGCAGCCCCGCCGCGCTCACTCACAGCCCCGTGGTGCCGGCGGGCAGCGGCGGAATCCTCCGCGGGCCCGGCCCGCTGGGCAGGCGCTGCCGGCTGCAGTCCAGCAGGCCGCGGCGGCACGAGCAGGGCGCGGCGCACGGCTCGGCGTCGCCCGCCCGCGCACACAGCGCTGCCGCTGCCAGCAGCAAGACCAGCGGCCGGGCCCGCGGCAGCGCCCCGCGGGCGGCCCGCACGGCCGGCCCCGCTCCCCGCATCCCGGCCCGGCCGCGCCGCCCCGCCCGGAGCCACCGCAGCGCGCAGGCGCCGAGGGGCGGAGCCACGGCCACCGCGGGCGGGGCTAGAAGGGGCGGGGCGCGGGCGGGGCGCACGGTGGCCCCGCCCAGCCCCGGGCGGTTAATCGGCTGGGAGACAGCGAAGGGCAGAGCCAGGGGAGCGAGGCACCGGCACCACCGGCACCACCGGCACCACCGGCACCACCGGCACCACCGGCACCACCGGCACCACCGGCACCACCGGCACCTCTCGGGAGCAGGGCAAGCGGGGCAGAGCTACGGCCACCAGCCCGGATCGCACCCTCGGCCTGCAGAGAAGAGCAGGCCATCACAAGCCTCTCCCCCACCTTCAGTTTGAAGGTGTAAGGGGCAGGGCCAGGAGAGGGTGGGGCGAGCACAGGCCCCACCCAGTCCCAATAACAATTGTTCTGTCAATGGGCGGGATGGCATGACCAACTGTTGTCTCGTCCTAGCGGACCCATTCTGTGTCCCCACATGTGGGAGGGGGGGCCTCTGAAACCCATTTGCCCAGGCAGGGCTAGTGCTATACACAGAACACCTCCTGTGTGCCCAGGATTGCCCACAGGTGTTTCAAAGGTTGACGCTGCTTACCGTGCTAAAGTGGGCACAACCCCTGGCAGAGCAGGTAGCAGTGAACATGCCCGAGGGTACAGCTGGAGCGACCCTTCTGGAGGTAACTGCAGTCCAGCCGTCAGTGTGGTTTAGGACGGAGGAGGCACTCGGTCCCTTTCCTGTCCCCGGATGGGACAAGACGGATGGAGTGGTCAGGGACTTGCCATGGAAGGACTTGAACAACTCCCTGAGATGAGCAATCTCCCCGTTCCCCAGCACAGGTCGATCCTAGATCCCTAGGGTAGGTGCAGGAGGTTTTGCTGCAGCCCAGCCCCGCTCATCGCCTCGGGCCACTCTCCTCTCCCAGCACCGGGACTGCTTCCCTGAGCATTCCGAGGGGAAGCCTGGGATCCTGCTACAGCAGTAGGAGGCCCCCCGCCCCTGTCAGGAGCATCGTCGGCCCGGGCATGTCTCCCCTGGCTGGGTGGCAATGGGGACTCAGCGCATCCCCCTGCTGTCTGCAGCTTCCACGGTGGGTCCTCCACGGCGAGATGCTCGGCAGGCTCCGGCCCGGAATGTTTCCCTCCCTCCCAGCGCTGCAGCGTGGGAAGGCTCCGGATGTGCCGGAGCTGTCTTCGCCACTGGATGGCACACGAGCCCCAGCAGAGGAGCCTGGCTGGCCTCGGGGTGCTGAGCCAGCCGCTGCCGGCTGCGGGCCGGGGGTGCCCGGAGGCTGCTGAGAGGTGCGGGGGTGCCCGGAGGTGCTGCCAGGCTCCCAGCCCCTCCGGTCTGCTCCCTCCACGCCGCCCGGGACTGGGCTGGCTGGCTCGGAGCGGGACTCTGACCTTGGCTGGGCAGTATCTGCCGCACCTCCGGCTGGGCGTCCAGCTGCTCCTCAGGAGCGCGCAATTTTCTTCCTGCCCAGCACTCCCTCCAGATAAGGTGAGCTCACCTCCCTGCTCCTCGCAGGCTGGAAATTCAGGGAGGCTTTTAAACCTGCTGGCCTTGACGAGCACGGCCTGAAACGAGCTCTTTATTTAATATCGTTCTTTGTGCCAATGACACTGCTGGAGGGGAGAGGGTGCCAGCCTGGCCAATAACTCACATTAAAATCTCTTCTCTCCCCCTAATCTCTGAACAGCCACTTTTCTGTCTGCCCCTGTTGCCCTCTCAGCCCTGTCCTCATCAGCACAGAGGTACCTCAGCATCCGTTTCCTCACTGGGACATCACCAGCATCCAGGCAATGCAGGGTGGTCTTATGCTGTGGAATGCTGCTGTGGAATGCTGCTGTGGTAGTATGGGGCAGTGCCAGACTGCTCAGGCTGTGGCTTTCCTGTGTGGTCACCCTGCCCTGGCTTCTCCCTGGTGCTGCCACCTCATCAGCTGTGCTGCAGGTCCCTGTGGCCCAGCTGTGCCCAGGAAAGTGAGCGGACAGCCAGAGGAACAGACAGGTTGTCTCTCTGCTGCCCTTGGCCCCATTGTTCTCCCACGGCCACTGTGTCAACAGAAACTGGAAGAGGAAACAGGGGCTAAGGAGATGCCAAGACCCCTACTGCTCGGGGAAAGATAAGGAGGGAGGGGGCATTTACGGACTGTCCAGGGGTGGCGGATGCAGGAGGTTCCCCTGCGGTGCAGGAGAGGGACAGCATTGTGTCCCCACACAGCTTTCCATGTACCATGCTGAGTGTGGGCAGTGACTCGAGATGCATGGGATGCTCAGGTGATGGTTTAAGCCAGACGTTTAAAAACATGGAAATGATTTGCCTGTGAAACTTTGGAGAGGACTGGCACTGTGGGGAGGACTCCATCACTCACAGACCCTACTGATGGCACAGAGATGGCTGGGCTCTGGCTGGGGTTCTTGGAATGTTCCTGTCTTCTCCAGTCCATTCCCAGGGTGTCTGCACCCAGAGCCCTGAGAGATGGGATGCAAATGGGCCATCCTGGCTGTGTCTGCCATGGCCCCAGTATCCAGGCCACTGCACTTCCTGGGAGGAAGGGATGAGTGCCAAGTGGCACTGCTGCCTCTCCGTGGCACCCCCGGGATGCAGCAGTAGGCTGCTGCACAGTAGACTGTGTACCTGCTCCAGGAGCAGGACACTAACCTTCCCATATCCACTTTGCCAACAAACCAGGACTGAACTATGAACTTTGCCCTTGAAAGGGGTGACAAAGCCCAAAGAGCAGTAGCCGTGGGCCTGGCCAGGGCTCACAGGTCTTGCTTGCTTGGAGCACGCACAGGAGACACTCCCACTGCCACAATCTCCTTCCTGGCTCCCAGTCCATGGGTTTGGTGGCCAATGGATCACCACTCTGTAGCTGCTGATGCCAAGGAGCTGCTGTGCCTGTGTTCTGGACCTCTCCAAGTGCATCACCTGCATGTCTTTGCAGACAACCACTGTCTGTCTGGGAACCAGAGCCAAACCTTGGAACTTCCAGCCATGTGTGCTGGAGCTGGGCACTGGTGCCTTGTCCAGTCCCCCAGGTTTGTAATTGTGTCTCCTCAGGGTCACATTCACAATGTTGTCAAAAGCCTCCAACACCCCCACAGCCTTCCGGGTGCCCTGAATCCACACCCTCCCAGTCATCAAGTTCTTCCCAGGAGCAGTAAGGACATCTCCAGGCCTGTTTTTCCAGGGAAATCACTGAGACACAATAGCATCTTCAGCTGGAGCCTGGCTTGGCTCCACTGACATGTCGCCAACACCTAGAGCCCTTCCTTTCCCTCCCAGCAGTTTGTTTTGTTTCCTTCAATGTTTATAGGTCAGCTGGAGTCAAGAGAGCTAATGAGCAGGAGCATGGCCCAGGAACTTCCCAGGCTCTTATGGACTGGCAACAGGCTGGGATGGAGATGGGGAATGCTCCAACAGCACGCAGCTGATTTGGGAATCCCTGCATTTCAAGGGTGGTGCAAGTCCAGTTAAGAGATGATGCGGCTGATTTGCTGTGAAAGTGAAAGATGCTGGTCTTCATAGAGAAAGTCTCTTATTAGGCTAAAGAATTTTAGAAACAGTTTAATATTAAACACCGTGTTATATTAAATAATAAAATAGAAGGGTTATTTTGTAACCTTTAGGCTATATTCAAATTTATGTTCTCACCATCAGACCAGATCAAAGGATTTCCTGGGGAATTTATATGAGGAAGGTTTTTGGGATATACACTTGTGATGCTGCTCTATTGGGGCAATCAGACTATGACATCAATCACAACTCTTGCTTGTTGTCACTCAGCATTATTTCTAATGCAGGAACCAACCTGCACATCTGTTCTCTGGTGTAGAAAAATACCAGATCGAAGCAAGGAGACTGTGACCTCTCTAGCATCTCTGATAGACCACTGGGTGTGCCCAGTTCAGGGGGAGGTGAAATGCAAATGCTGCTTCCCGGTCCCTTGCCTGGTAGGTCCCACTCAGAGGACACAGGGATCAGGCTCAGGAGCCACAGCCACGCAAGTGAGCACCAGTGTGAGCACAAGGCCTTTGCCTGCCACCCATCTGCCCTGCAGCCACACCACCTCCCAGCACTGCTGTGGCACGAGCTCCTGGAACCAGCATGGGATCCAAAGAGCACGCCGACGTCAGAGCCAGGACAAAGTCTGGCAGGACACTGAGAGGTGTGAAAGGCAAAGTGCTGTCACATGTGCCTGGTCCATGTGACTGCGTTGCCCACAGTGTCTGCCCGGTACTCTGCACTGGCAACACGTGGGGCCAAGAGAATGTGTCCCACCATGCGTGTCTCCTGAAGCAAGCACAGGATCAGGGAGAATCATCCACTCCTGTGGCTACTGAGTACCTGGGACATGCTGTGTCGTGTGTCCCAAGACAATGGACACATTGGGTCCATCCTGGTCTCCTGGCATGACCGTGCCAGTCCCTGGCGGGGTGTGGGGCTGAGTGGGTGCATGTGAGGAGCCCACAAACCCCAGCCAGGGCATCGCCTTTCAGGGGGCTTTGTCCACACCACTACTAATAATATCAAGGTGTTCTGCCAAGTTCCTTCCAGCAAACCTATGAGTTCATTCAAAGTGACAGAGGACCTGATTTATTATACTAACGAGCCAACGATAAATAAACATGACCTGAGAGAATCCCAATCCCACAATTCCATTCTTGTTCGGCTCCTTGGGGAAGATGAAAGGTTTCCTACAATTTACCAGTGCTACCCAGAATCTCCCCTACTTGATCTGCCAAAGCTTTCTCCTGCTGTCGAGCCTGGCATTTGATTTACTTGACAGAAGCAGCTTATTAATTGTACTAATGAGGGGCTCAGCAATATGGAGCGGTGGAGAGAGTCCAGTGTGGCTAATAAAATGCTCAAAGCTGAGCAGAGCATAAGGTCACCATGTTGCCAGGCTACTGGCTAAGCTGCCTGGAAAACGAATATGTGAACCAGTAGGTGACTCTGGGAAAAATATTGCTCCAGAACTCACATAATTAATAGGACAGTGATGCTTTATTTTCTTAGGAAGAATATAGAGCAGGGAGGGTGTGAGTGCACGGGCGTCGCAGCTGAGCGGCTGGGGTGGCTGGGGGCTGCGGTAGCTATGCTGGGGGTGGGATAACAGGGTCTCCTCCTCTCCTGGCCTTTTCCCAGCAGCCATTTACTCCTCCTCACTGACATGCAGGAGCCCAGAGCTGGGGTCCAGGAGAGGCCTGAGGAAGGTGTCCACAGTGTGACAGTTTGATGTGGCCTGAAGGGAGATTTTGGATATCTGGTAACAATAAGGGAACTGCCCCATGTTTGACCTGAGCTAGTTTTCCCAAATACCACTGCAGGGAGAGATAAACAAGGCTAATTAGAACTAACGATAACTGTAAATTTGGCAAGGGGATGTTCTCAGGATCTCTGATCTCTTGAGACAGTAATTCCCACTGGGAGTTTACCACACAGCCCCCAAGGGTTTATAGCAATAAATAGGAATATTTTTGCTCCACTAGGAAGGAAAAAGGAAAAGAAAAGGACAAATACTGATCTTAATCTCTTTATTTGCAACTAGTTTTGTAGCCCCCATTCAAGTTCTCCAAATTGCACCTCACCAGGGGAGCTTATTCTCATACCAGACTGTTATCTGAGCAAAGCCCTGGAGCACGAGTGTCTGCCTAAAGCAAACACTGGGAAAAGGTCATTAATCTTTCAGGCTCGTGTGGGACTTGCAGCTGTGGCACTGGGGGCTCCCATGTGCCCCCTGTGCTGTCTGTGAGGCTTCATGTGCTGCCAGCTCTATGCTGGGAAATGTCAGCGGGGTCTCTGCACACAAAGGGATTTCCAGGGGTCTGGAGTGTCCCCCCAGCACAGAGCTGCAGGCCACTGAGCCATGTAATGGGTGGGCACTGACATTTTTCCCACTCTATCAGCAAGAACAGCCTTTCAATCTGCCATCAGGTGGGCTGGGATTGCCTTTGGGAGAGACGGGTTGATGTGGCTGCAGTGGCCGGCGAGTGACCACCTCGGAGCCACAGAAAAGACACTCAGACAATTCGTCAGAAAAGTCTCTTACAAAATGCGTCATGGTAATGTCAGGAGAATGAGGCAACATGACAGAAATGGCTTTTCCTGGAGATGGGATCATGGAAGATATATCCATCTAAACAGAGAGGCCCACAGAGCCCCTCCAATTGCTGAGGGTGTCCCTGGCTGTGTGGAACTGGATCCTGGCCCTGCTCCTGGCTAAGGACTGGCTCCTGGGGAGGTGCTGGTTGCTGTCACACTGTCCTGGGATAAGCCAGCTGCTGTTGCTCACAGTGGTGGGGTGTTGGGGCAGGCAAGGGCATGGGGTGCTCCAGACCCACATTGCTGAGGCCTGGTGGCAGGGCTCAGACATCGCCTGCGAGGTGGTAGCGTGGGAGCAGAGGTGGAGGGGCAGGAAAGGAGAACAGGCAACCTCTCTCCATGCTGTGCCTCAGCCCCGGGGCTGCCAAACAATGGCTGGAAAGGTGATGGAGCGATGGGAACTGGGGGGGTGGGGGGAGGACAGGACACGGTCCAATTGCCCGTGTGCCTCCATGCCAGATCCGGGCAGGCTTCCTCCTGCTGGCACTTCCCTCAGGCCGCAGTCTCATCCCTGGCCCCACAGCTCCCCATCCCACAGCTCCCTGCGCCATGGCTCTCTGCTCTCCCAAAGACCCGCCAGCCCTTCCCTTCCCAAGTCTTTGTTTCATGTCTCTGGAAGCCAGTGGATCAGAGGCTCAGGTTTCCAAGGTAGAAAAGCAATTTCTTTCCCTGCAAATTGCCCTTGTTTTGTTTTGTTCCTGTCTCTTCTCACACAGCCTTAGAAGCCAGGGCTGCTGCCACTGGGGCAGCTAATAGGTGCTGTGGTAGCTCTCCCTGGCACCCAGAGCCACCCCTTCAAGTATGAACCCCCTGTGAGCTCTGCCCAAACTTTCCCATGGATGGGGGTGGGAGCCAGGTACCTTTCCCAGGGAGCTGCTTGCACTGTGGGCTCAGCAAGGGCGAGCTGGCCAAGCACAAAGCTGCAGCTCAGAGGGTGGGTGGACAGCATAGCAGCAGAGAGCAGGGCCACAGTGAGGGTTCCTGGGCTCCAGTATCCAGATGGGACACAGCCCCAGCCTCAGCATGGCCTCAGCTCTGGCTCAGGTAGGATTCTGGTTTTCTTCAGACAGAAATGGGTGATAGTAATCCCCTGCTCACCCCAGGGATCCATGCCTGGGGTCACAGCTTCTGAAACCTCACCGAGACCCGTTCAGAATTAGGGACGTACTGAGATGCAGACTTTGCTCCAAACAGGCTGGTCCATGGATTCTGCCCTGTAAAGTGAGAGCTTTGTCTGAGGTCCCCCACGAGGGAAGTGAAACTAAAGATTTAGTATTGTGAAGGTTCTGCCAGCACTGATGCAGCCTGCTGTTCTGCTGCCTGGGGCCTGGCAGACCATTCCACAGTATCCTGCCCTCACTCCCACTGCCCCCACACTGAGGATACCGAAGGCCCCTCTGCCAAGTTCCTCTGCCTGGCTCCTCTCGCCAGCTTGAAATTCACTTGGGAAAAAAATACTTAGACTAACAAATAACAACCCTGGCAGCTGGCCAGTGATTCAAAGGCTCCAAAAACGAAGCTGAAATTTGCAGCTGGCCACACTCCCTGTCTGACTTGGCAACAGCGCTGGTGTCTGAACACCTGCCAGGGCCAGGAGCGACCGTGGCGCCCGCACTGGAGCGCGCCGAGCTGGCCGCAGGGCATCGTGCGTGCCCTGGCACTGCTGCTCGGCCGCTGAGTGCAGCTGTACCTGTGCCCTGGGCTTTATTCTCACAGAAAGGGATCTTCTGGCTCCTGGGAGCAGGAAAATGACCTGGAACAAAAAAATGTTTGCAAACACCACCGCTGCTGCGGGAGGCAGGGTGCACGCGGGAGCTCTCTGGGTTCAACACCGCAGTGTGCTCAGCACTCCTGCATGCTGTGGACCCGCAGCCAGCCAGACCGGCCCTTTGCCGCACCCTGGGCAGGCTGGGGTCACTGCCCGAGCCGTCTGAGCAGCGGCTCTGCCGGGACAGGCGCTGCTGGGGCGGTGAGGGAGCCGCGGCTGCCAGGGCAGGGGGGTCAGTCCGGTGCTGGGGAGCAAACAGGCAGCTGTGAAAATGCAGCAGAGCCTGGCAGAGAGTTGGGACTCCTGTAGAGAAACACAAATCTTGATGATCTTAAATGACAAGGAGGCAGAGAGGTGCAAGGGACTGGAGGAGCCAAGCAGGAGGCTGTTGGAAGAGCAGGGCACTGGGCTGCAGCCCCTTGGCCTCCCCACGCCCAGGAAGGGGTGTCATGTGGAAAGGTAATTGGATCCTGGGATTTACTGAATGATACTGTGGATTATTTCACAACCATCATGTCACAGTGTAATCTCGTTATGGCATTACACAGTTTTTTTGTCTGAGACCAGACAGCAGAGGAGGGGTCATTTAGCCAAGGGTGGCTGGTGACAGCTGGGACCTGGGATTTTCCAAGACACACAAGAGGCTGGGACAGGGTGCTGAGGCTTTGTGGCAGAGAGCTGACCATCTGGGGAACACTGGCAGGTGGCAGCATGGCCATTCCTGCCCTGGTGGTACTGCGGCTGAGGTTCTTGCCCCCAGCATGGGCTTCTAGGATAGAGGCAACAGGCAGCCACGCAGCTTGGAATGCAGCAGAGATGCTGGGCTGGTTCTGACAGATCTCAGACACTTAGAGGGAAATTCTCCATCCTGGAAGACTTGAGCCCCGGGCATCCTAGGGGAGCATGGTCAGGGCATCCCACAAGGCAAAGGGGACTGGGATGCTGCAGGATACCTGGAAGCAGTGTCTGCAGCTGCCACTAGCCCTACAACAAATATCTGCTGCGAGCCCAGACCATATACCTCCCCTCCCACTCCCTGCACCACAGTTGGCTGCTTTTCCAAAGCATAACAGAGGCTAATCCCATCTCTGAGACAGTGAAAACACAGCTCACCCCCCGCGAGGTGTGTAAGAATAGCAGATGAGCTGGGACAGGCAAACAGCCTTGACCACAGCTTCCTGCCACAGGCCCAACAAGATGGAGCTGAAGGAGTCCCTGTGTCTCTGCACTGGGGCATTTGGAGCCAAGTGGGGATTCATAGTGCTGCTCGGAGAGGAGGGCAGCCAGTGCAGGGGTCTGAGACCTTGGCCCACCTGGGCTGGTACCTGAATCTCCAAAGACAGAGGGGTGTAAGGAAATTCTGTCATACTCCTCCTCCCTCATCTCTCCAGCTCAGGACAGGGAAGTGAAAATCACAGGCCATCATCTGAACTGCCACCACCCAAGACATGGCACTGGGGAAGGTGTGATTAATCATGTTTGGCGCTTGTCCCCTAATGAACTTCCACCCAGAAGGTAAGTATTTGTACCCGGCAGCAACAGACTTAATCAAAAAAAAGCTTTTTGAGGATTTTTTTTGTGCCCGACTGAAACACCTAAATCTGAAACACTGCAGATCAACTAACTCTCCCACAGGAGCTTTCCAGCAGGTTAACTTTGAACTGGGATGATAACAAATTATCTGCTAAACACACATGTGGAGGGAGCTCAGTGCCAGTCTGTCTGACTTGTCTTCAGATGCTCCTCTAAATTCTAATTTTCTTTGACATTTTGTATGACTCAGTTTTGTTCCTTTAAGCCCTGTAAACCAGGGAAAGGGTAGCAGTGCCTTTATCCTAAGATGAAGTATGACCTCTTGCTTTAAAACAAGAGCTGGCTTTATTTATCCCCAAGCCCAGCTTGGGGAATAACAGAAATGTTTGCTGTCCCACAAAAGACTGGATTATCAGCTATTATTAGAGAGGTAATGGCAATTTAGAATGAGCTTATTAGGCACATTTAACCCTCTTCTCTGATTATGGAATATCAGGGATTTGTAACTGGGGTTTTTGCAACTATTTTTTGCTGAGGGTTTTTGGAGCCAGCACAGCACACCCACCCTGTGCCTATGTAGCTGTCGAGCCAAGCGTGGTTGTGCCACCACGATGGGTCAAAAGTCAGTTTATGAGGCACCTGTCCAGTTGAAGAAGAAGCTATGGCTTGCACAAAAGACTCATTAAATTGCTTTATGTAACTCCTCCTACCTGTAGAGCTCAGTTACTAGAGCGTGTGTAAACCCAACACAAAACATCACGTGGAGAAGGCAGGACTGAATTTGCTGGTGAGAGCTAGTTTTGATGGGCGCTTCACAGTGTACAAACCTTATCTCCAGAAATGCTGACTTGGAAGCCAGGACCTGGGCCCTGTAAATATATTTTCTTCCTCAAAACAACCTTCTTTCTGCTCATCACTATGAACAACACTATTTCAGAGAGGAGTGGGATCTAATCTAGAGTGTGGCATCTGCCTGTTGTGGGGAGGTGGAATGAAATTATCTGTAATGACCCTTCCAACCTGAATGTTTCAATGATTCTGTGACGACCTGCAGAATGGGCAGAGCAAGTAGGGTGGGTGGGCAGAGTGGGGAGACCATCCTAGTGGGATGGGGTGGGAGGAGGGTGCTGACAAGTGGTGGACGTGGCAGTGAAGCAGCAGCTTCCCCAGGACAAGCCACCTGCATCTTGACCTGAGCTTCGCTACTGGCAGGGCATGATATCCCATCTCCATGGTAGCAAAAGGCAAAGTCCCCAAAACTTGTTCTGGGGTAAGGGCTGCCTCCAGTGTCAGTGTACTTTGGTGGTGCTGGACTTAGGCCTGTGTTTGTGCAGGGAGGGCACCTGACCCACTTCAGAAAGAGCTGTCTCCAAGCAAGCCAGCCATGGACACTGCTCCTTGCTCCCTTTTGCCCAGGGTCAGAAACGATGCTGGGTTGGGCCCTAGGAGGGAGCAGAGCCTGCAGGGTGTTCTCCCTGCTCAGAGCTGGGGCCTGCTCCCTGTCAGCAGCAAGCCTGTGTTGAGGCATGCAGCACCAGTGAGCTCCTCTCCAGGGATCTTTCCTCCAAACAAGCACGGTCAAACAAAACCAGGGGGACAGAGGTTTTTCCTGACATTGTCAGTCCAGGCTCTTTGGGAACAGAACAAGAGTGGTTTTGGAAAAAGGCAGCACAAATATGTATTTACATATGCACACAATAGGTTGTGCGCTCACAGTGTGGGATGGGAGCACACCGTGGCCATCCTGCCACTGGACCCTGCCAGCAAGGGGAAGATGGAAACAATGACACACTCAGCCACGAAGAAACTGCCAGTGCTGGCTCTGCTGTCTCCCCTGCTCACCTCCATGCAGCTGGATGGGCTGGGGGCTGGGCATTTGAAGAGACAAGCAGCTGCACAGGCAGGCTGGGGCATTGCTGGCAGTGTGGTGCAGATACCACCTTTCTCTCTTTTCATTACTGATGGCCAAGCTCCCCTGAGATGATGCAGGACCAAAAACGTCAAGTACTACAGAGAGAAGCCTGGCTTTGTGCAATATCCCAAGAAAACAGCTGCTATAGATGCTGCAAAGGAGAAACAGAACTGGAGCACAGCCCAGAGCTCCAGCTCATCCCCATGGTGATACTACCCTGAGCTCACTGAAAGTAGCATCCTCTCAGAAGCAGCCCAGTCAACAAACCCATCAGCAGTGGAAACTGATCCTAAAGATGCCTTGTGTGGAGAGGGAGAGATGCTGGAGCCTGTTTGGAGATAAAGAGACATGGCTAGGAATGCCACCAAACTCTTGACACCCAGGGATCATGCAGGGCAGGCTGAAACCAGGAGGAAACAGCCTCTCTGGGCAGAGATACAATGGAGAATGAAATGCAGGTGAGCTAGTGTTACTGACATATGAAGTTATTTGGTGCAGGATATGGTTAAATTATTTGCCGAGCCCCCACCTTTTCCTCCCCACCCCAAGAACAGGAATAGAGTCATTAAAACAGCATGTTCTGGGACAGTGGAGATCCCATGGGAGAGCTGGACACAGCAAGAAGTACACCCACCGCCGTGGCCTGACCCACTACCCTCACCTCTTGCCTCAGGGGTCCCCACCTCTGCCAGAAAGCTTTTGGATAAAGATGATCCCAGCATCTGGTGTATGTAGCAGAACAGGATCTTGTGCTGGTCAGACTGGTTTGGGTGACCCCAGCTTGAAGACAACAACAGTGTGGCTGGGATGCAGTTAGGTGTTCATACAGCAGCAGCACCTCTGTGTCTCCTCCATGGTGATGCTCCATTCCAGTGAGTTGTCACTCCCTGGGGTGATATTCACCCACCAAGTCCCTCGTGCCAGAGAAAACACCAGCCCCTTCCCCTGTCTTCACGGATGCACTGGCAGCACTGGCTACAGACCCCAAAGGATGAGCTACTTGCTTGAGTGAGGGCTAGTGCTGCCAAGACATGCTTGTCAGGAAGCCAGCACTTGGGAAACAAGGAAGGAGAATGTGGAAAGAACAAGCCACTGCACTGGGAACATACGGGATAGCAATCATATAGGAAGGACAGCAGCCTACACACTCCTTGAAGAGAGAGCAGAGACCCTCATGAGTGAGTCCTCACAGAATTAGTATTGGAAAAAGGACATTGAACAGCCTCACTTTCCTCTGGCCCAGGAATGGAGGGGCAAGAGGAACAGAGCTAATGTTTCTTGTGCCAGGTAAGTTCCTTGGCAAAAGGTGATGTGCTTGTGCAGGCTGCAGCATGAGAGACCCATTGAACAGAACCAGGGAGCTCTTACCCCAGAGCATGAGGAAGAGGCACAGTGCAAGGGACAAGGGAGGACTACAGCAATGGTGACATCTCAACTTTTGCCGTGTGGTCTCCATGTGGTCAAGGATCCCTTAATTCTAGGCAAGCTCTCCAAAGAGAGATTGCTTTTGCTGGAAGCAAAGAGCAGGAGTGGCAGCTGCCAGAATGCAGCTGGATCCAGCACAGCCTTCTCTTTCTTAGGCAGGATGCAGCAAAGCCAGGTCAAAGCAAATGCAGCAGGCAAAGCTCTCTACAGGGCACAGTTACCCTCTTCCCATCTGGAACAGCAGGACCAGCTGACTTGCTGCCATTTGCCTCTGACTGCCCCCACCCCACACCATCCTCCTCACTCCTTTTCCCCTGGATGTCACAGGGAGGTGGCAGCCCCTTTTGGTCCGGGCTCCTAAGAAAGACTACAGGAGATTATCCTCCTTCTGCTGGCCTCACATCATCTCATGACCCAAATCACTGTCTCACCACTCACTCATCACACGGTGCCCCAACAGCTGATTTTGATAAGGAATTATCTCCACTGCAAGTATGGGGCTCTTTGTGCTGGCAAATGCAGGTCTCCGACATGGCCACAAGTGTCAGGATCCAAGGGGGATCTTTGGGGGGACACAACCTTGTTAAGTGCATCACTGGCGGACGTGTGTGTGAGCCTGACACAGGCGGCAGCAATGGGAGCCCAAACATGTAAAAGTGTTGACTTAAATGAGCATAAAAATGAACATAACCACAGAGGTCTTCCATGGTGTTAGTGGCCATTTTGAACATCTTAGCAAGCCCTTTCTTTCTATTATAATTATGTCTAGATTATTTTCTAAACAATGACAGAGGCTGTAACACCAATATACCCCTGAACAATGTCACACGTTTATCATCCATGCAAGAGAACTTGCACATTCTGTGAGGATAGCAATCTGATGCCTTCGACTCTACTTCCATTGTCATGGGGTAAACTCAGAGCCTGGAAGCTTAGTTGAAGTCAAATGTCAATCCAAAAGTTCAGAAAACCCTTTTTCAAAGCCTAGTCAGGAAACTAGGATGGATATCTCAATAGAACAGATCTTCCCAAGAGATTTCCAATAATTCCTGGATTTGGACTCATGGTGTTACTTCTCTTATCAAGCAGGACGTGTATTCATGACAGATGAGGACTAGACTACATCTGCTAGAGACATTAATTCCAAGAGAAATCAGAACTAATGATTATGTTTTGAGATTACTAGAGGTCCTTTGTCTTTACAGTGGAACACAGAAAACCTGAGTTTGTACTGCTCTGCTGAGGCCTCTCTCACATTCTGGAAATGAAATGGTTTAGCTGTCCCGGATGCTGACCTTGATTAGTGTCCACCACAAATGCAGTGAGAAGCAGGACTGCGAGGCTGCTTAGTGTTGCTTTTCAAGGACAGCTTTGTTGCCCAATATCCTGAAACAATATCCTGTTTTCCTCACAAGAAAAAAATTCCTAATAGGATTAATATTAAATCCGTCTTTTAAAAGAGACAAAAATGCAGCAGCACAGAGCAGGGAGGACTCCTTCCCGTTTTCAGTAAGATGGAGAAGCAGCAGGACCAGCAGGAACAGGAACAGCAGAGATGTCCTGCAGCTTCTCACCTGCCCTTCCAGCACATCACTGCTCTGGCAGCTCCCTGCTCACTTGACCTCTGCCATCTCCAGCCTCTTGTTTTGCACATTACTCTGAAACCCACACACTGGGACATTGCACATCAGTACCAGATGAAGGACATGCTCTCTGGCTTCATTCATCCCAGCAGCAATAGGTCTTCTCAAAGGAAACTGGAAGACCATGTGCCACCTAGGATTCTCCATAGCATCCAATTGCTCATCCCCAGTGGAGCAGAGGCACTTGAGCCTAGGTAGGATCTTAACAGCAGAGCCAAGTGGCACTTTAAGTTTGATCCAAAATTGCACCTTTGAATTGCTGTTTATCTTGTTGTCTAAGGAAAACAGAGCACGGGCCTCTCCCTGCTCAGTCACCCAGGAACAGATGGATCAAGAGATCTTCCCACCCACTCACTCTTTGAGTTATGGTGTCTCACCTCAGAAGTGGGTGAAAGAGTTGGTTGTAGTCCCTGGCCTTTTATTGAGTGCACCTGGTCCACTCAATGCCTCAACATGCTCAGAGTACACCCGTGACCATGCTTGCCCTGATGGAGGAGCAGTGGTTCCTTTGATATGGAAGCACTCACACCTCCTCACAGTTGCTCTGTCTCCATCTGTGGGGTGTCACTGTTTATTCCCTTCTTTTCCTTCCTTGACTCACAGCTGAACTACACCACTCTTCTTTTGGCTGTGAAAGAAATTAGAGCATTAGACATTCGACCCAGAAGTCAAGTAGCACCATTAGGCTTTGGGAGACAGCAGCCAGAGAGAAACACCCCCAGGTAACAGTCCCTTTGTGCAGGACTTGGGACATGAGGGGAGTGAAGAACATGGGATGCACGGCTGCCACTGGCTGATTTGCATCCAGAGATAAGGAGCTAAGGAGCTCCGCTTGGGACGGGAGCCTCTCCCACACACCGAGGTGTTTGGCACACAGAGCCCGGGGACTGTTTCACCCCGCAGAACCACTGTGAGTGAAATGGCGAGGGCATCCAGCTCCTTCACAGCTCTGGGCACAAAGGGCCAGCTTAAATAACTGCGATCCACCACGAACGTCCGCCCTGGCAGTGTCTTTACCTTCGTGGGAGCACAGCTGCCAGCGAGGGTTGGCGATGCTAATAAGTGTTGTGGTGGACACAAAAGCGCAATCGTCAGGCAATGGATTTCAATTGTAATGGATTTTTAAGTGCTGATGGGTTTTAATACAAACACTGTGCAGCATTCTGCACCTGAAGGGGTCCAGGACTACCGGGGGTAGGGCCAGGCACCCCACGACTGGGGTCAGGACTCTCGGGAGCGTGTCCAGAACCCCCGGGAGGGACGAGGGTCCGGCAGTGAGGGGCAAGAGGACCCCCACCCCGTTCCTGCCCAGCGAGTGGAACTCCTGCGCCGAGTCACTCCGTGGCACGAGTTCAGGGAAGTCCCGCGCCGCCGCTGCGCCGGGCGGTGTCATCCGGCGCGGCCTCCCGCCACAGCCGGCTCCAAGCCCCGTCCCGCGCCCCCGGGGCGCGCAGGCCCGGGGCGGTACGTGCTGAGGCGCACGGCCCGGCCCGGCCCGCCGGCCCCGGGGCTCCCTGGGGCGGGCAGGGGTCGGGGGCCCGGCGCGTGGCGCGGGAGGGGCGGAGCTCGGCCGGGCACGCCCCGCCCCCCGCGCCCCTCCGCCCTTATAGCGGCGGGGGCGGGGGTGGCCGCAGTCGGCGGCGGCTGCACCCGCAGGTAGGTGTGGGTGGCCCACGTGGCGCGGCGGGACGGGCGGGCGGGCGGGCGAGCGAACGAACGAACGGGGGGTGGCTCGGGAGCAGGACCCCGGCTCTAGGGGCCGCACGCGCTTTGGCGGCTCCGCGCTCTCCGGGGCAGCCGCTCCCGGCCAGGCTTGGAAGGTCCTGGAGCCGGTGATGGTCCCTGGCCGTTCTCGGGGTGGGGGCCGCCCCCACGGCCGGTCGCGCAGCCGGTCTGTTCGGTGGCCGGTTGCTTCCACACTGGCGTTTCTGGCTGTGTTGGAACAGCCGCTTCGGTCTCCCCCGCCCCCGGACTGAGGGGGGAGCCATGTTTTGTTCCCGCTCTGGTATGGCCGCGTGGTGAGGATCCTACAGTACCTTGCCCCGACCGCCCCTGTCCCTCTCTCACCGGCAGTAGCGCCCTGGGGTCGGGGTTTCCCCGGCCTCCTTCTCCCGGCGAACGGTGAGGATGAATGGTGGTGGCCTCGGGAGACCCGAGTGGCCCAGTTGCCCCGAGGTAGGGGCTCCCTGTCCCGAGGAGCTCCTCGTTCCCCCTGCCCGGCCTCTCAGGCTGCTCCCCTGGCGTGTTTGTGCGGCCTGCGGGGGAATCTCCGCACCATCTGAGGGTGCTCGATAAGCGCTGGGGTGCAGGGAAGAGGTGAGCACTGTGTGTTTGGCTCTTGATAAAGGCAGGGAGCTGCGTGGGAACCATGTCTTGGCAGTGGGTCTTCGGTATGGGTGTGCACGGGGGTACCCGCTGTCCCCACGGGGAGCGATGCACGTAACATCGCGATGCTGCTTGTACCAGCCCTTCGGGTGATTCCTCCTGGTAGGTGCCCAGAGCTGGACCTCGGGCATTCGAGGCTGCTCAGCTGCGTGAATCACCGGAGTCCTTCAGCACCGTGATCCCCTGCTGACTGCGATGTCAGGATGGACTGTGGAACCGTGCTCTGGCTTCAGGAAAGGCGCCTTTAGTGCTTGTTTCTGCCTTGCTCAGGGAGGAGGTGGTAGTAAGGTCTCGATGGCCCCATTCATGTTTGGGCTGTGCATCCACCCTCTGGTGTGTGAATCATTCAGCCAGCGAGGTGTTGCGGTGACCAGCAGCAGAAAGCCGGGGCTGCTGGGGTTCACTGGTGGCCGATGGTAGCTTGCACTCGCTGGGCAGCAAGGGGCTGTCAGAACGCTCCTAGAGCCAGCACCTACCAGCTCTGGTCTTGGGGTCTATGCTGGTTGAAGCCTGCTGGCTTCTGGCAGGTGTCTGGCCACGGGGTGAGATGTGTGGGGAGCTCAGTGGACTGGGCTCCAGACATGCTGCTGAAGTGAGTGTTGTAGGGTGGGGCAGGAGTCCTGCAGCTGAAGGGTGCACAAATGCATTATGAAAGTGAACGACACTTCAGGGTTTGAAAGTTGGCTCAGGCAAAGGGATGAGTGTGAACAGGAGGACCAGAAGGAAATTGTGAATTGTATCTGTGGCAGGAGAGGTGGGATTTGTGTCCTGAAACAGTAAATTACTGGAGTGCTCACACCCTGGCCTTTAAGGGTGGACCTTTTCCACAATGGTTACTCAAGTTCTCCATCTTTAAGTTTCTTTTGAGGAAAAAGGTGGGTTTTCTTAGTTACATCACAAGGAAGTAATTATAGTGATTCTGATTTTTGTGCCTTTCTGTGAGCCTTAAGTCTTTTTGTGATGCGCAGGCATCCCATTTTCATGCTAACTGAGGTAATTTAGTGCTGTTGGATTCTCCACGGTGTGTCTTTGCACTGAGGTTTCCTTGGCTGTGTCTGGAAGGAAAGGGAGCAATGCTGAGAAATGGGCCTGGGCAGGGAACAGCTGGGGTGTGCTGGGTGTAGAGAAACTCCCCATGCTCCTGATAGTGCCTTTATTGAGGAGTTTTCTTGGTCTTAGATGAACTGCTACGGTGATGGACTTCCTAATTACAAACAAATTATATGGCAAATTTCCCTGCCCCAAAGTTGTGGGGGTGCCTGTGACTCTCCTAGCCCCTTGGGAAGGTGTGAAACATTGTTCCCTTCCCGGAGGTGTTACCTGGAAAAGGCATGAATGGTCGCATGTTCTTTCTGTTGGCTCCTCTTTGGCACCGTTGGCCTGATTTATCTAGCAGCTAAGGTGGAAAATACCCAGTGACTTTCATGCTGTCATTTTATATCTCTTTTATGAGGAGTTGAAAAGCTGCACGTAGGCTTGGGAGGTGCATCTCATTAAGCCCTGTAGTGCAAATCTACTGTTGCACTTTCATGGCTTTTCCCATTTCCTCCTCTGGAATCAGCCTATAACAGACTCTTTAAAGTGGGAGTCTCTCACCAGTGGTATCGGTATGATTCACTGTGTCCTTAGAGCTGCTGCAGAGCAGTTGTTCTGTAGCCAAGGGCTGTAGTTAATTACTGAAACCACAATCACCAGAGTACTACAGGGCCCACGGTGTGACCTCTTCTCCTGCCTCCATCCTAGTGCTGCCTTGGTCCTGGTTTGAGGGCTGGGTCCTTGGTGTGAGTGTCCCACTTCCATCTGTGTACTCCTGGGTCCTTGGTGTGACCTCCTCTCCCACCTCCATCCTTGTGCTTTTGGGTCCTTGGTGTGCATGTCCCACCTCCATCCTGGTGTTTACTCATCTGTGGTTTGAGGGCTAGAAGGCAGCAATAATGTGGCAGTGGTTGGCATCAAAAGTCAGACTCTTGTTCTTAGGGAAGGGACAGCCAGTTCTGTTTGATGGAGACCGCTGTGACTTTTTGTGATTTTTGCAGCCCCCTGCTTTGCCAAGACACCCAGAGTTGTCTCTGGCTGGCATTGCGGGTCTCTGATGAAAGAATGCTGATGCTGTTCCGTACTACATTTTTCTCATTCTGAGGATTTCCGGGTGAGCACAGGGTGTCCTGGGAGCGTTCCTGAGCACTGCTGGTGCAGGGAGGATCAACTCTGTGTCGTGGCAGAACGTGGTTTTTGCTCAGGGTGTGACTGGGAAACCCTGTACAGGGGCTTGAGCACTCGTTGTCCCCTCCTGGGGCAGGGGCTTGGCTGGCAGCTGGTGCAGTGATAATCCCTTTCACTAGGGATGGGGGGACAGTTAGAGAGGGACTCTAGGTGGTGTGCTGCATGCTGAAGCTGGTGTGAGCCCAGACTATGGGCAAGAGCTGCTTGCTTCACGTAACATTCTTGTAACTGGTCTGCAGGCCCTAACTGGCTGCAGGGTTTTTGGGTTAGAGGGCTCTAGAAGAGCCCTGACTATAGCCAGGCTCTGGTGTAGAAATAAGCTGGGCTTTCTCCCTTGGGCTCGCTTAAGCTTGACTGCATGCTTTCTCATACCAGTAAGATGCACGGTCCTTACTGAGCATTACTGATGTTAGCAACCAGGCACAGCAGCCCCAATAGGAGCTTCCCTGGTGGACAGAAGTAGCTGCTCATCTCTCTGGTTGTTTGGCTTCCCCCAAAGCAGCCAACGAACTATCCCGCCATCTCACTTTGCAGGGCAGCTTGCAGCCTTTCATGCCCCGTGCTGTGCTGGGAGCATTTTGAGTGCTGAGGGGCTGTGTCCACCAGAGAGACTAATTGTGAGTATCCAGGGAAAGTCTGTGGTCATGCCTGCTGGGGTGAGCAGGATCTGTGCCTCTGCGGGCTGAGGCTTGTGCTGCCAGTGGGGGAGCTGATGGAGGGCAGCTGGCAGTGCTGTGCCCTGTGGCGTCTGTCTGTCTGTCTGCACGCCAGTGCCGGCACACCAGGCCGGCAGACCGGGGCATGTCTGGGAGTGTGTTGGCCATCCCTCATGGGAAGAGGCACTGAGCGGGCTGAGCTGCTTCTGGCCAAAACCTTGAGCTTGCCTGTGCGGGCTGCTGGCCTTGAGTGAGTCCTGCCTGTGCTGCTGACCTTGGCTCACCCTGACAGCAAAGGCTGGGGTTGAGCATGGCCTCAATTGACTATTGTCCTGGTGCAGAGCCCTTGGAAGCTCTGGGGAGTCACGTAGGCTATGTGCTGCCAGGGTAAACCCGGGCTGTGGGTGCCCGCTGGAATTAGAGTTCTGTGCATAATGCTCTAAACCCACTTAAAACTGGTGGAAGCGGTGTCTCAACTCTTGACAATCTCTATTTCATCTTTCTTCAGGCCAGAAAAAGGCTGAATTTGGAGCTATAGAGTGTTATCAGCTATGAAGAGCTGGCGATTGCCAGCCCCTTCATTTCTCCAGCAAGAGATTTCAGTTTAGTTTCAGGGATCAAAAGGGATGTTTAGTGCCTGCCAGGTTGGACGAATGTCCCATGGATGTTTATGGCCCTGTGCTGAGCACTGGAAGAGCCTCTTGTGGTGAGCTGGGCTTGGGAGGTTGTGCATGGAGGGGTGGATATGGCTAATCCTTCATCTAATTCTTTGGGTTGGGCTGATGGGAATGGGCTTCTGGGTAACAGCATCCCCTTTCTGCTGGGGGTTTGAGGGAAGACCTCCCTTGGGGAGTGCGATCTGTGCTGCTAGCAAGGGACAGCTTTGTGTCCATCCTGCCTGGCCTAGATGTTTGTGTTGACATTCCCAGGCCAAAGGCTGGGTTCAGCTGACAAAGGCACAAGGGGCCCAATTGTCCATTGGATAGCTGGGACATCCCTGGACACCTTTTTGCTGTGGAGATCCTGCTCTGGACAAGCTTATGTCCATCAAAAGCTGGGGAAGCACAGGAGGAGCAGGAAGCAAAGACAGCAGGGATGGGATGAGCCACTGTAGATTTCACCTGCTAGGATGCCAGATGAACTTCTGCTGGCAGCAGCACAAGCCTGTATGGGCACTAGGCTGATGGGTTGTGGGAGAAAGATATGGCGCTCTCTGCCTGTCATGCTGCTTAGGAGCAAGAGCTGGGGCTCCCTGCCTGCTCTGCTCCAGGGGAAAGGCTTTGTGAGCTCAAAGGGTGGCAGATGCAGCTGAGTGTATGCCCTGTGTAGGGAAGCCTTGAGCTGGAGGGATGTGTGAGTAGAGAGGCAGAGGCATATTGTGCCTGGGCAGGGCCTCTGCTTGGATGGAGGAATGTCCCTCTTCCTTTGACCCTAAAAAGGAGCCGCGTGAGCCACTTTGTTAAAGGCTTTGCCCCAGAAATACTTAGGGGGCATTTGCAGTGCTTTATAAATGCGAGCCTCTGTCTTTCTGTGCTGGAGTCCTGCCAGTCTGAGCTTTCAAAAGTGCAGCAATTTACTGCATTATGTAACTAGAAGTCTTGAAATTGTACTGTTCTGGGCCCCTTTGGAGGAAGGATAGCTGCTTGTGGGTGGGACCTGGGAGACGGCAGGGCTTTAGTCTCCTGGGGGATCTGTTTTGAGGTGATACCATCCTCATTGCCTCAATTCCTGCTCTCAGTGTTGCTGTGCAGAGGAGGGTGGCTGTAGGCTACCCATTCCTACAGATTAGTCAGGACTTTTATAGGGAGCAGTTGTGATACTCAGTCATTACTTGGCCTCATCAGTCTTAATTACTGCAAATATGGTGATTTTATTTCCTAACAGGGCAAACTGTAGCTGGCTGCCTGGCAGCTGTGAATTTGATTTCTAGTCACATCTTACATGTTGCAGCTCTTCCAAAACTGAAGAATTTTACAACGCTGACAATGTCATAACTATGCGTTCTGGTTAGGTGTTATCTTTGTGTGTGTGTGTGTTTGTGGTTTGTTGTTTTTTTTTTTTTTTTTTTTTTTAAATTTCCCTTTTTGCAAAAAGCAGGGAATCTTTCCGGTTGGGCTGGCTGCCTTTTAAATGTGCTTTACTTTTTTCTTTGCTTCTGTAAAACTACCTCCGTGTTGGGGTAAGGAGTAAATAGTCAAGAAGCCTAATGTGGTTGAAGGATGAGCTTTCTAAAACTGGCCTTTCTTAATAAGGATTTTCAATGAGTCAGGGAAAAGTGTTGTGGCATGCAGAACTCCTCCTGTAAACTCTCTCATGTCAGACTTTGGGAATCTTTGGTCTCAAAACCTTGTTCAACCCAAGGTTTTTCAGTGTGCTTCAGCAGTGCAAGAGAAGTCATGTCTAACCTGCCAGAAGCAATTTATTTTACAGAAAGATGCTACCTCAGCACCCGCAGGAGGAGGAATGCTGCTTGTAGGGGAAGAAAAAAAATAAAAGGACCAAGCCAGTCATTTTGAAGCAGTTGAGCTCCTTGGAAGCAGTGGAAGAATTAAACCAGTGTCATTAAACCAGTATGTCTCAGGAACAAGAGGGGAAAAGTCCCCAACACCTCATCAGAACCCCCTCAGCCTTTGCTTTGGATAGCTTTTATTGCCTGTAATTTTAATTAGTGCTCATAAGTAGATTATATTCCTTGCTGGGAGCTTTTGTAGCCAACACCTGGTAGTTTTAGCTTTCAAAAATGTTTTGGATAAATCATTGTGGTTGGATGATGCTTTAGGGTTCACTGAAGGCTGTGAAAGCTCAGTGTGACTCAAAGCAAGAGGTGCTGGGAACTCCAGTGTGCAGCTTATGTGGAGAGGGCATGTTCAGCAATTCCCAGTGCTCATGGTGCGTGGGTGGGCTGCTCTGTGTTCCAAGAGACCAGACTGCATTGGCAGTCCCTGTGAAGTGTGGCAGTTCCCTTGGTGGCTGCTGGTCCCAGGTGGGTGCCCACAGCTGTGTATTGGCCCAGGGATCTGCCTGCAGCCAGACACCATAGATAGGGGCTCATCCTGGTGAGTCCCAGAGGGGAAATCAGAAGCAGGAGGCTCTGGCTCGTGGGCATAGTTCAGCTGTGGACGTGCCAGGGGCAGCGTCTTGTCAATGATTCCTTTGTTGGAGTGGCGGGTGGCTTGGAGCCGCTCATGATGGTCATGTGTTGCACTGGCCAGGATGCAGGAAAACACCCTGCCAGGGAAAAATCATTGTCTGGGTCACACTAAACCAGTCTTAGCAGCTTACAGAAACTGACCTCCCATGCTTTTCTTCCTCTTGCCCTGTGTGGGTCCAGGGCATCACCTGGTAGGCATCACTGTGGCCAGGTGTCAGGTGGCTGTGGTAAACCTGGTGCTGTATCAGATAACTGCTGCCAGTACCTCCAGTGCCAGGTAGGAAGGAGCAGGATCTCCCCATGACTCTGGATCACCAGCTGTGCTTTGACCAGGACACCGGGATCCTGGCCTTGGATGTGCACCAAGTGACACAGAGTGAATCTAAAGGCAGGAGCCCGTGGTCCGTAGTGTGTGCTATAGGGATGTGCCAGGTGGAGGCTGGCATGTCAGCAGCCACGGATGAGATGGTAATTGCTGTGAGCTGGGGCGGATGCAGGCTATAAATAGGAGGCTGCACCTCTCTGAGCCAGCACAGCACTGCTTTGAAGTTGTCACTCTGCCTGGTATGGCCTCAGGAGCTCTGGAAAAGGCTCTCCTGCTCAAAAGTGGCTTTTCCTCGAGTGCAAACCTGAGCAGCAGAGAGTTGCAGAGTGAGGGGCAGGCTCTGCTGAAGGAGCCTGATGTTGCCCCCTTGGCTGGTTGCTGCTTAATATGGGTGGGTGAGGCAGGGGAATCTCTGGCTGTGAGGCTGGGTAGGGGCTGCAGCCCATCAGAAAATGCCTTCTGAAATCCCTGGGGGTGCACAGGATTGCTGGGGCTGGTGGTGATTTCTGTTGCTTTGCATGTTGTGACCCTTGTTTGTGAGCTGCTGGCCTTGTTAGGGTTCCTTGCTGCAATGCCTTGTGCTGCTCTCTGCTGCCTGGACCAGCCTTCATTTGGAGTAACAGCAGCTCTGGAGTGTGATCTAGTTCTGCTGCAGCGTGGGCTCCTGTATGAGCAGCCTGACCCTACAGCCTCTGGATAACTCTCAATCAGCCTCTCCAAGGGGATTCCACACTGTAGCAAGCCTGAATGGCATTTTCCTGTTTATTTTGATTTCTAGTCACTTCTGGTTCTGAGCTGTTTAAGTGAATTGTTTTTGTACTTGGGTGCTTTGTGAAACCTGCTGTAGCCTTTTTGATCAAGGAGGAGGGTTTAGGATTTGGATGCAGTTGGGTCAGGAGGTGCCCTGCCAGGGCCAAATTGCAGGGGAGCCAGGCTCTGCTGGGCCTGCTCTGTGTGGATCCACCCCCACCTTCCCTGGTGGCATATGGGAGCCTTCCTTAGTCACTGCGCAGGTTAAGTTTAGCCACAGCCCCTGACCTTTAGGAATGGTGAGTGTGCTGTGATACCCAACTGCCCTTTCTCAGCAGAAATAGGGGTGTCCTGTTTGGCTCATGCATGGGGATTTACTCCCCCTCAGTGTCTGCCTTTAATAACTGTAGTATGCAGCTCCTGCTCTAGGTGGTCTGGGGCTTCCTGGGATTTTGCAGTGCTGGGATTACACTCCTGGAGATGCTGTGGGAGCCCTGCCCATGTAGATGGGCCCTGGCTGCTGTCAGACACTGCCTGCCCTTTCCAACTTAGTTCAGGGTGTTGTCTTAAATTTGTCACTTACAAATGTGTTCTGACTGGGGCTCTTAAAGGCCAGCTGCAATCTGAGCATGTGCTTTGGGGTGGCCTACTGTGCTGGTGATCCTGGGGTGCTCTCGCCTCACGGATCAGCTTTCCTCATGGTGGTGTGGGCACTGGTTCAGTGCCAGCCTTGCAAATAAAGCTTGAGCTGTGCAGTTGTATGCCAGGAACAGGGATTTTGCTTTCAGCTGAGACAACACTTTGTCCTTTGCAGGTCTTTGATCCCCAACTGAGTCATCACCGATTTGATTCAAGATGCCACCGGCCATCGGAGGCCCTGTAGGATACACTCCTCCTGAAGGAGGATGGGGCTGGGCTGTGGTCATCGGAGCCTTCATCTCCATTGGCTTCTCCTATGCCTTCCCCAAATCTATCACAGTGTTCTTCAAAGAGATTGAGGTCATCTTCAATGCGTCTAGCAGCAAAGTCTCCTGGATCTCCTCCATCATGCTGGCTGTCATGTATGCAGGAGGTAAGTGGGCTGAAGGCAGTGGTATGTGTGCTCCTGCATCACAGCACAAGATGCTGCTCTCCTGCTTGGGGGCTGGTGATTCCCACCTGGCTGTAGTGACATCAACCAAAATTTTGCTAGAACTTGAAATTTTCTCATTAAGTGAGAGCAAAACCTCCCTTAATGAGTTTTCTTAAAGGAGGTTGCTCAAAAAGTTCCATTTAATGCCCAGAATGCAAAAACTGGGTTAATCTGTCCTCCTCTGCAAAGCTGTAAAATCTTTCCGGGAATTATTACTTGTGTAATTCTGCCCTTGTTCTTGCTACAGTGGGCTGCAGATGCTGTGTCTGCTCCCAGCATCCTCCTGAAGGCTGGGGAGCTGCTGTGCCACATGTGGCAACCCTGCTCTCAGTGGCACTTTCTTTCAGATAAGACATTGATTTTTAAATTTCTTTCTTCAATTGCAGGGATAGTGGGTGTATCTAGGGATCTGTCCCCAGTTTCTTGTCAGCTCAGTTGTGCTTGGAGTGCTCTGAAGCCTTGTGCCATATGTGTAGCTGCTTGCTGCTGCCAAGCAGTGCTGTAGGCAGCTTGTCCTGATTGAGGATGACAGTGTGCACTGGAAGTACAGACATGAGCAGAGTAAGGCAAACCCACCTAAACTAAAACAGCTCCCCTCCCTCCCCTGTCCTTCATAAGCTGCCTTTTGAAGGCTTTTAGTTCCCAAGGTGAGTACTTTGTGCATGTTCTTAATGAGTGAGAAGCATGCAGAGTGTTCCTGGTCTCCAGACCCTGGGGTCTTGTATGTGCCTGCAAGCACAGTGTTGTGCTGGGCTGAAAGAAACATTGTGAGCCTGCTGTTGTGGCCACTTCAGAGGCAAATGGGAGCTTGTCCCTTCTGCCAGTCCCCAGCTGGCAAGTTGCCTGCAGCCTTGTTGGATTTGTGCATCCAAAGGAGCTGACGTCAGCTCCCGGCTGAGCACGAGGCTTTTCCTTTGCGGGGAACAGGCTCTGCTTTGTACTCGATCAGCTAGCGAAGCGACCAGCACATTTCCCTGCTCCAGTGTTGTAACAAGCTTGTAAACCGTGTAACTGCTTTAATGAGACCCAATCTGGGCCATTCCTCCTCTCCCAATAGCTCAGAGCTGGTTCTTCTGGGGGCACTGTCTGGAACTGCCTGGCAGCAGGGGTAAGAACTTCCTCCTCCAGTACAGGAGTTGTGGTTGTCCCCGTGTCCCACTCCCTCCATGGTGATTCTATCTCTCCAGCTTCCACTGAACTGTTGCCATCAAATTCCAGCAGCTGCTGGTCTTGAACTGCTTGCCCTTATGCTGGTGGCAGGGATGCTGAAAGTACCCCACATCTACCTGGGTGCATTTATTTTTATTTTTTTTTACCCTGGAATGTGGTCAGGTACTGAACAGGCTTTCCAGAGTAGTGGTCACAGCCCCAAGGCTGCCAGAGCTCAAGGAGCATTTTGGACAATGCTCTCAGGCAGAAGGTGGGATTGTTGGGGTTGTTGTGTGCAGAGCCAGGAGTTGGACTCAATCCTTGGTGATCACTTCCATCTCAGGAATATTTTATGATTCATCCCCCAGCTGCTGAAGCATGGGAATAGCTGCTGCCCCACTCATTCTTGCCTGAAACCCAGCCCTTTACAGAGTCTGAATTGCACTGGAGCAGTCCCAGCGTCCATCCCGTTTTCCCTATCTTCGAGGACATCTGCTTGCTTGGAGGTTGAAAAAGTAGTTCGTCCTCTGGAGGAATGTTCTGGGCTGATGGAATCTCACAGAGCTGGGGCAGCTCCTGTCCTGGGCAGGGCTAGGTGTGAGGAAGCAGCACAATTCCCTGCAGCTGCCCTGTACAGTCACCATCAGGATGCATGGATGTTATGGTGTCAAATGCCCTGGTTGGGATTAGACTCCATTACTTACATGTTCTTGGCAACTTGAGCAATCAAGTTAGATCAGGTAATGTTTAGTCAAAAATGCTTCCTGCGAATCTAGAAGATAGGAGTGGGTGTGAATTTTTTTCCTTTAAAAAAAGGTGGGGGGAGGATGGGGGAATTGCCCCTAGAGTACCTGGCACTGCCCAGCTGGGTGGCTTCCTTCTGATTGCCCTTTGGAGTGTGCTGTTTCCAGGTGGACTTCCCGGAGGAAAGGCTGTGACTGCCTTTAGACTCTGTTCAGGGGCATCACGTTTGCTGAGTTCAGGGTCCAGGTTTTGCAAAGTGCTGAGTGCTCTGTGGGACTCGTGATCTGGCAGCTCCCAGGTGCTGATGCTGCCTCTCACAGGACCAGAGCTATGGCCCATTCCTGGTGGCATTGTATTGGAGCCTCTGGTAGCAGAGAGCAGAAGGCTGTGGGGCAGAGGGCAGCCTCTGCAGGGCCAAGGCTTCTGTAACCTGCTCCAGGCTTTGTTTAAACTGGGCAAAAAGGTCAAGTACCATCCGAGGACCCATGAATAACATGTTGACAACCTCCCTGTCTGTTAATGGCAAAGCAGGGCCTGTTAATATTCAATGGTTGTTCATTCAGTGTATTTAAATACATTTTAGCGTCTGTAGAGCATGCTTGGCAGTGTCTAATCATTGTTTGCTTTGGATTACAGCTCCTGATAGTGAACCACTTAAAAGGGCAATTGGACTCTGCCTGCCTTAGGAATAGCGGTGAAAACAGAAGCACCCCTTCACCTGAGGCAGTGCTGCTTCTGCCCTGGGGAGCTTCACCTGCACTCAGAAGGTGTTTGCTCACAGCTTTGTCTGGTCTTGATTAGAAACCTCTGGTAGGAGATGTGCAGTTGCTTTGTGGTTGAGATTCCAGCCTATAGTGGGTGGGTGGTCACAAGTAGGGCAGGGCCCCACAGTACAGCATGGGGTGGGTGGCTTCAGCCTGTCTCAAATCCCTGTCTCTTGGGGCAGCTGATGGCCAGTTGGCTCCTGTTTTATCCCACAGAAGGCAGCTTGCTCAGAGAAGTCAAAGGTTTCTGTGCTTCAGCAATTCTTTCTCTCTTATGGTTGGTTCAGATTAGATATTTAGGAAGAAATTTTTCCCTGAGGGTGATGAGGCCCTGGCACAGAGAAGCTTATAGAAGCCATGTCTGCCCCATCTCTGGAAGTGTTCAAGACTGGGTTGGATGGGGCTTGCAGCAACCTGTTCTAGCAGAAAGTGTTCTTGCCCATGGCAGGGAGTTAGAACAAGATGATCTTTAGGGTCCCTTCCAGCCTAAGCCATTTTGGGATTCTCTTACTCCACCTGCCTCTGACCCTCCTGCCCTTTCCCCTTACCCCAGTTCCCTCACTGGGAGAAGCAACACTGTGTGAAAGCTGGAATCATCTGGTAGTAAAACTGCAGTGCACTTGTGTGTGTTTAGTCTCTTATGCAAAGATCACTCCTCTCTGGATGCATTTCCTTTGTGTGCCCAGGTCCCATCAGCAGCATCCTGGTGAACAAGTATGGCAGCCGGCCCATCATGATTGCAGGAGGCTGCCTCTCTGGCTGTGGGCTGATCGCAGCCTCCTTCTGCAACACGGTGGAGGAGCTCTACTTCTGCGTTGGGGTCATTGGGGGTAAGTGATAGCTCTGCCCTAGTGGGGCACTGAAAGGAGCAACTTCAACCCAGTAATTATTAGTTGATGTCTGAATTTGCGTAAATTCTGGTTCTTGTCACTGCCTGGTGCCTCATCTTCAGCTGGCAAAAGGGGCTGACTCCTGCTCCTGGAGCTGGGAAGTGGATGTGTCAGGTGTTGGAATGGACAGTCTGGGGCACTGGTGGAGTCACCATCCCTGGAAGTGTTCAGAAAGCATGTGGACATAGCACTTGGGGCTGTGGGTTAATAATGGTGGACCTGGCAGCACTGGGCACAATGGTTGGACTCCGTGTTCTTAAATGGCTTTTCCAACCTAAATGATTCCATGATTCTAAGATGTAAGTGGAGCTGTGAACTCCCCAGAACTGAAAAACCTTGCTTGTTCCACCAGCCCTTCTGCCAGTGCTGCTGGGGGTATCCAAGCCCTGAGCCCCTTCTCTCTCTCCTGCAGGCCTTGGACTTGCCTTCAACTTGAACCCCGCCTTAACCATGATCGGCAAGTACTTCTTCAAGAAGCGTCCACTGGCCAACGGGCTGGCGATGGCAGGCAGCCCCGTCTTCCTCTCTACCCTGGCACCCGTCAACCAGCTCTTCTTTGGCATATTTGGCTGGCGTGGCAGCTTCCTCATCCTGGGTGGCCTCCTGCTGAACTGCTGTGTGGCTGGATCTCTGATGCGGCCCATAGGTCCCAAGCCAGATCAGCTAAAGAAAGAGGCCAGTAAGGAAGTGCAGCAGGAGGCTGGGAAGGCACGGAAAAAGGATGATGGTGACACCAGCACAGACCTCATTGATGGAAAGGCCAAGAAAGAGAAGACCTCGTTATTCCAGACAATCAACAAATTCTTGGATCTGTCTCTGTTCACACACAGGGGCTTCCTGCTCTATCTGTCAGGCAATGTAATCATGTTCTTCGGGTTGTTTGCTCCCTTGGTCTTCCTCAGCAATTATGCAAAGAGCAAGAAGATTGCTAGTGACTCTGCAGCCTTCCTGCTCTCCATACTGGCCTTTGTGGACATGGTGGCCAGACCTTCCATGGGACTGGTGGCAAACACCAAGTGGATCAGACCCCGCATCCAGTATTTCTTTGCCATCTCTATTATTTACAATGGGGTTTGCCACCTTCTGGCCCCCATGTCCACCAGCTATGCTGGTTTCTGCATTTATGCTGGCTTCTTTGGCTTTGCCTTTGGCTGGCTGAGCTCGATCCTGTTTGAGACCCTGATGGACCTGGTGGGAGCTCAGCGGTTCTCCAGCGCTGTTGGCCTGGTGACCATCGTGGAGTGCTGCCCTGTGCTTCTGGGACCCCCTATGCTAGGTAGGGTGTGCTGTGCCAAGAGGACTCACTTGATGACATGGTTTTAATGGGATGGTGCTGGGTTGATGATTGAACCTGGTGATCTTAAAGGTCTTTGCCAGCCTTAATGATTCTTTGAGTCTGGCTGTCCTGCCTGGACTTGCTGAGTGGTGGTAGTGGGTTCCCTTGAGCCGTGGGCAGCCTGGCACAGGGTAGGGGGAGCAGGGAATGGGGAATGAAGGAATGGGGGACAGGTTCTTGCCTGAATGTGAGGGTGATGGGTTTGGGCTGCTCTTGGTAGTGTGTCCATGGAGATGGAGATGCTCTCACCTGGAGCTGCTCTGGAGGCATCTTGCTAAACTGTCCCCTCTCTTATCTCTTAGGGAAGCTCAATGACATGTATGGTGACTACAAGTATACGTACTGGGCCTGCGGGGTTGTCCTGATCATCGCTGGGATCTACCTCTTCATTGGGATGGGCATTAACTATCGCCTGGTGGCAAAGGAGCAGAAGGCAGAGGAGAAAGCAAAGAATGAAGGGAAGGAGGAAGAGACCAATGTTGATGAGGCTGAGAAGCAGAAAGAGGCAAACAATGATGTGGCCCCCTCACCTCAGAAGAATGTGGAGGATGGTGTCAAAGAGGAGGAGAGCCGCATGTGAGGGACCGGTCTTAATCCCAGAGTGTCGGGGAAGCGGCGCTGCCCTGGCGCGGCGGCCGGGGCAGAGCTCCGCTGGCGCTGGGTGGCTGTAAGAAGTGTTTAAACCGGGTGTTCATTTCCAAACAGGCTCTGAATTGTCTTTCCATCTGTGTTAAACAAAGGTAACAGGACTACACATGCAGTATCCTCGTGTGTCCAGGGGCAGGGGGGCTTTTATAGTTTGGCTTTTTAACAGTAACATGAATGTACTAATATGTGCCTTACAGTCTCCATATCTAGCTGAATCTGAATGAGCCTTAACTCTAAACTGTGCTTTAGCTCTGTATTCTGCTTGGGGTTTGGGGGTGGGGGGATATATGTGTTTTGGGGAGTTTTGTTGTTAAAAAGCCATAAAAAAGCAGGATACTGGATTTGTTGAAGCACAATGGGCTTCAGGGCCGGCCCTGGATGAATACTGCTTCACACGCTTCTTACTGCAGGCCCTCTGCGGGGGAGATGCGGGCATGGGGTGAGGTGCTCCTCAACCCCCATGTCTCGTGCCTCCTGGCTCTCTAGGTGGTCTTTAGGTATGTTTTGAAAACACTTTAGCTACTGTAGTTCTTTAAAATCCTTGTTTTTGTAGCTGTTCTCTCATGGGATATTCAGGTTGAAGAAAAATGGCTGCAGTTCTTGTTGGGCAGCGCCGCCCACTCCATGGCCATGGCAGCCCTGCTTGTCCAAGCCTTCCCTGGGGTGTGTTGGGGTCCCCCTGCCTCCCCACTCTGCTTCAGTAGTGCCTCTTCTCAGCCCAGTGCTGGGGGATGTGAGATGGGCTCAGGTGGTTGTGTTGGCATTCACACGTTTGTCAGCTGTGCTGCCCCATCCTGCCCACGGGGTGGGTTTCCAGCAGGGCATCCCATCCAGCCAAGTGTTCTGGGTGCCTGACCTTGGGCAGAGTGATGAGGTGGGTAGAGATGGTACATCCCTGAGACTTTTTCTGCTTTTGCTCTTTTATGTGTAGAGAAACCTCTTTTACTTGCTTCTGTTCAACTGAGATCTTAAGGCGATGGTTGCTGAACCTCTCACATCTAGGACACGTAAGGGGGAGGAAAGAATTTGTATGTATTTATTTTTTATTTTTTAGTGTTGGAAAATATCTCAACGTACGTGGAGCAGGTTAATGGCTCTCAAGTTCTAGTAAATGTTGATCAGAATTCATGTTAAGAGGCTGAGTTTTTTCAAATAAACTTGTTTTTTTACAATTTACCCATCAAATGTTGAACTTCTTTCGTAGAAGTGTGATTTCTATGTGCCACATCACATAGATTTAGGGTCAGTTTTGGGGAGAGGGTGAGGAGGGCTGTGGCAGGGCCTGGCTGCTACTCCAGCACCCTGTGGAAGCTGGACACATACTGACGGGGTGAGATGCTCCTTTTCAGCTGGAAGAGGCTTTGGTTAGCAGTTGGGATGGCTACAGCGTAGTGTCCTCATGCACTCTGGTTTTAGAAACCTCTAAAAACCCTTGACAACTCCCTTGATTACGAGAGGGAGGGACATGCACTTAAATGTCTGAGTGATGTGCAGATGCTCTTGCTGTCTGTTTCCTTCTAAGCTGAGTGGAACCACGCCTGTATGGAGCTGAAACTAAATGAGGTGTTAAATGAAGGTGGTCTTGAGGGAGTTGTTCTGGAGTCCCCGGATCTGTGGCAGGTTCAGGGCCTGCATTGCAACTGCTCTCCTTGCTCTCCCTTGACTCCAAGGCCCCTTTTGCCTTTTTTTGATCTAAATGCCTCAAAGCAGCCTGGATTGTTGGGGTTTTCCTTAATACTGTAGATTATAAAGCCGGGGAGTATTTTGTACAAGAGGATGTTGTACAGTTACTGAGCTGTGATATTGTAAAGTCAGGTAACTGTATTTTCATAGCTGGGATGTCTGGTGGACCACAGAGATGGGCTCACATTGCAATAATGAACTCCAGGGAAACTGCCTCTGTTACCCAAGCTTTTGTAGATAGAGACAAGATCCCTTCTCTGTGTGGGAGGGTCTCTGGCAGGACTCGGACAGGGCTGCAGAGGGGCCTGGGATTTTCTGCTGTAGCAAGCAAGAGTGATGCCTGTTGAAAAGAGCATTTGTCCCCTGCAGTGCAGGATGTGTTCAGCCCTTCTCTGCTGATCCCTACCTCTTGTGGGCATTGGGGTTCCTGACTGGGCTGTGACCACATCTGACACTGGTGTTCCTGTAGCCAGCACTGCTGGGAGAGGCTCACACAGCTAGGGCAGGAGGCCAACCCTGCTTCTAAGGAAAAAAGTGTTTAAATAACTTCTACTGCTTGGATGTGGCTGGCTGGGAACACTTTAAATCCTGGTTGCTCTCTACTGATGACCTCTTTTGCCCCATCTGGAGCTGGGTGTCAGCCCTGTCCTTGCTCCAGGGTCTTCTGTGGGACTTGCTCCTATGATCCAAGGCTGTGGAAACGCAGGTGAGAGAGGAAGGTGTCTGTTGGATGGGGCAGGGAAACTTATTCTTGTCCTGTATTAGGCTATTAACTGTTAGCTGCCCTGACTGGGGTAGAGCACAGTCCTTGCTATGGCAGGCATGGCATCCCTCTAGGGCACGGACTCTGCGCTGGGCAACCTCACCAGGGCAGGGGCTGTGCCTGCTCCTAGCTCAGCTCTCGAAGCAGCAGAGCTATATTTAGTCATGTTATTTCTGCAAGCAAGGTTCTCTGCGGTGCTGGGAAGTACATGAGCTGGGCGCCCAGAGCTTCTCTCACTATTGTGTATACCTGTAAAATAGGAGCTAAAATCAGGCTCAGGGTTCCAAAAGCAGATGGGAGCCCTGGCTTTACCCATGGTGATGGGTGAGAGGGCAGTGGATGCTCAAACCAGCCCTTGTATTCCAGGGATGCCCTGCAGGCTGAACCCATTGCATTGCCTAACTGGAGGAGATGGAGACCTGCTGGATGTGGTCCTTTAGCAAAGGACCACAGTACATCCATGGGGGGATGTGTGCTTCCCTGCTCTCCAGGCCAGGAGCTGTGGGGAGTGGGAGTATTGCTGGTCAGATTCCCCCCATTCTTCCACAGGTTTTTTCTATGCACCCGGCCACGTTGCCTTCCTTCCTTCAGGATAGCAAAATAAAATTCTCTTCATAGCAGGCAGAATTGAGGAAATACTTGGGAGCTAGTGCCCCTGCAGTTTGTTTTCCCAAACATCTGAAGTTGCTGGCCAGAAATGCTCAGCAGCAGCTTGGGTGGGGGGAGGTTGGGGGCTCCTGGAGGAGCTGGGGCTGCTCCAGCTGCTGCCGGCAGCCAGACCTAGTGGTGGGAGCTGGGAGAAGGCAGGCAGACCCCATCTGTCCTCCCTCCTTTCCCTTTTCTCTCTTAGGGAATTCAGGGCCAGTTCACCGGTGAGCTCTCTGGGGGCAGTGATTATGGGCTGGGAGCTGCTGCTGCCTCTGCTGTGGTGTTGGGCTACGCTCCATCACCTCCCTGGGGGGTGCCCGAATGTACCCGAGCCCCATGGCTGCCTTGAGCCCATTGTCTGTGGGGCCATGGTGCCTGTGGTAGTGTGAGAGGCCAGGCAGCCCCACAGACATTCCCAACCTCCTGCAACAGCCTAATCCTCCCCACAACTCAGCACAATCCCCTTCCTGGGGTGAGGGGAGCCCGGCTGCAGAGCTCATTCATGTGACAAGCATGAGGAGGGGATCTGGGTCCCTGCGTGCTCCTGCTCTGCCCAGGGACTTTATTCAGTTCTTCTGGGAGATTTGGGTTATGCTGAGTGTGCAGCTCTGTCCAAGCACTCTAGGCTGCTGCTCTGCAAACAAATGCTGCTGTTCCCAGCCTCTGCCGTGGGCCTTGGCTGGGTGGGCAGCAGCTGGGAAAGGTCTGTAGGTCCTGGGGCCCGCACTGTCTCTGCCTGTGCCTGGCTGGGACAGGGGCAGAGAGAATTACAGATTCATGGAATGGTGGGGGTTGGACGGGACCTTAAAGCTCATCTCATTCCAGTCCATTACATGGGCAGGGACACTTTCCACTAGACCAGGTTGCTCCAAGACCCATTAGCCTGACCTTGAACACTTCCAAGGAATGGCAGGGTGATCAGTGCCACCGACGTTGCTGCTAGCTGCCACCTTCCTGCTGCAGGTGGGTATATGGGGATGACTACAGCTGTGCAGTGGCCATCCTAACTCCCACAAAGGCTTTGAGATGAGCCATGGCCTGCAGAGATGCTTCCTCCAGCATCACTCAAACCACCCTGCTTGCAGCTGAGGAGCAGGAGGAACCTGTAGGAGGGGAAGCCTTCCTCTTTCTCTTCTACCTTGGGCTGCCTGTGGGACAGGGGTGTGTGTGTCCAGGTTTGTGCCCTGACATGGACAAAACACCCTTGTGCAATGAGCAGCCTGGTTTAGCTGTGATGCTGGGGAACCCTGCCCGTGGCCTGGCATGGGGATGGATGTACAGGAGTGGGCAGAGAGAGGGGGTCACAGCTCAGCCTTTGCTGCCTGGGCTGGGCTCTGTAGGGAAGAACAACAGCCCCTTAACAGGAGTAAAGCAGAATTGCAGGAGACAGAGAATCAATAGCTGCAGGATGGTCATCAATTATTTTCGATACTTATTATATTCTGTTAATAAGAGCCCTCAGCTGTATTAGGGTGGAGGTTTGAGCAATGCCCCACTGGCACAGAGCTGGTCTGGGAGGGGGTGCTGAGGGATACCCCACTGTCATGGAGCTATCCCCGAGGGCACGATGGGTGCCCCAATGCCATGTGGTGATGGGGCACAGCACATGCCCAGGGTGGCTCTGCAGGGCGCAGGCTGTGTTCACTGCAAACACTGCCAAGGACAACCTCTGCTGCACTTTGCTCCAGCTTTTCCCCTGGGTGGACCCTGGACCTTTGCTCTGCCTCAGGCAGAGATTTTGGCATCCCCATGTTGCTCAGGTGCAGCTTTAGGGAGCAGCCCCATGCTCTGTGCTGTGTGCTGATGTCCAGGCAAGGCTGGGATGTTGCTGCCATGTCCCCAGAGGCATAGAGGTGGTCTGGGCCACGAGTTAAAGCAGGAGAAGCTGTTTGGAGGCATACAGTGGGCAGATTGTTCCTGTCTGTGTTGTGGGGTAGACTGTACATGATAGAAGAGGCTGCACTGGCCCCATGACGGACCCAGGCACACCCTGAACATCCCAGGTTTTTTACAGTTCTGGTACATGGGAAGTGCCTGAAGCTGCTGGGGCCAGTGCCTCAGCCACATTCCCATCTATGCCCTCTCCTCTGCCTGCCCTGCAGTCTGGGGAGAGGAGGACATGCTCAGGACAGGAGAAGATGCTCACTGGGGCAGGCACCGACTTATATCTAGTGACCAGCAATAGGACCCGAGGGAACAGCTGGAACTGTGTTGGGAGGTTTAGGTTGGATATCAGGAAAAGGTTCTTCCCCTAAGGGGTGAGCAGAACAGGAACAGGCTGCCCAGGGCAGTGTCCCCAAGGCTGCCAGAGCTCAAGGAGCACTTGGACAATGTTCTCATGCACAGGGTGGGATTGTTGGGGTCATCCTGTGCAGGGCCAGGAATTGGACTTGATGATCCTTGTGGATTCCTTCCCACTCAGGATATTCCTTGATTCCATAATTTAACCCTTGTAAATCAGCAAAGCCTCCTGGGAACACAGAGCATCATCTGCTCACCCTTGGGCTGTCAGCGTCTCAACAGCAGCTTTTATTGCTGTGCTGCCCTGTGATGTTTTTTCTGTGGCTTGATCATGAATATAATTATTACTATTGATCATCAGAAGGGGCTGTGCTGGTGGCTTGTAGAGCTCCACCAGGATTTAGAGCCAGAGCAGCCAGACACTGGTAAAATTAGGGCTGGGGCAGAGCATCAGTGACCCGTAATGGGGGAACAGTTTACAGGCAGGAGCGGGGTGCAGGCAGGAGGCTGCAGAGTCATTCCAGAGTCAGCTCCAGCTTCATGAGCACCCTCTCGTGGCAAGCACCCCAGCCACGGCCCTGCTGCCCCAGCAGCACCCTTGACACGGCTGTGCCCAGAACCCAGGATGGGGGGCTGGACGCTGCAGCCTGGCAGCTCCCACAGCTCCCTGTTCCTGCTGGGAATGGTTTCCCTTGGGAAGATGAGGTGGGAGCACAGTGACACAGGGCGTGGGGAGACTGATGAATTTAGGGGTGCTATGGGAGCCAGGAGAGGATTCTGCAGGGACTGTGGGCAGGGCTGTGCAGATTTATTCCAGGCTCCTGTACCTGTGACTCTGGACATGAGAGCTGGGAGTAATTGCACTGGAAAAAGACTAAAAGTGAGTATGATCCTGACCACAATGAGATTGTTAATTACCTTCTAGGAAAAGTTAAGGGGGAAAAGATAGAAGATGAAACATGTTTGAAATGTAATTGGAGGCCACATGTTGTACACAAGAATGAGCCTCTTTTCATCAATTTAATTGTTTGCAATTACAGGTCTCTGTCTCATTTCCATCTTCTTTCTCTCTGTCAGATTGGGAGCTGCATCCCCTCTCCAGTGGTGCTGACCTCCCTGCATCCCCCATCCAACTGTGCTGGCCTCCTACAATGCTGGGGGTCAGAGGGCAAGCAGGGCCATGGAGTTTCCAAAAAAAGCTTTTTGGTGCCATGGCCACGCTGATACCAAAGCGAGCAGCCGTGCATCAGCTTGGGGGATCCCCACGGGTGGCAAGAAAGGTCCTACTTGTGTGGGGTGCTCAAGGGGGAACGGGGGGAATTGGGGGGGGGGAATTGGGGGGGAATTGGGGGGGAACTGGGGGGGAACTGGGGGGGATCGCGACCCTGGAGGAAGGGCCGAGGGCAGGGTGGAACCGCTGCGGCGGCGCCGCCAGAGGGCGCCCTGCGGCCTCGAATAATTCCAGGGATGGGGATCCCTGAGCAGAGTCCCAAAAATCCCCCCAGTGTCCCACCAATCCCTCCCACTGTCCCATCTCTAACCCTGCCCTCTGACAGTGTGATGCCATTCCCCCTTGTCCTGCCACTCCAAGTTTTTGTCCCAAGTCCTTCCCCAGTTCTCTTTAGGCACTGCCAGGGGCTCTCAGCTTTCCCTGGAGCCTTCTGTTCTCCAGGCTGGGAAGAGACGGAATGTTCTACAGCTAAAGTAAAACACTTTCTGCTGACACACGGTGCTATGCTGGTCCTCTGGCTAGTTCGTTGTTAGAGAGGATGGGCTTTGTCTAGAGGAGGCTCAGGGGGCACCTTATCACTCTCCACAGGAGGTTGTAGTGACCTGGGGGGCTGGTCTCTTCTGCTGCATCTGCACTGAGAGGTCCAGGGGAAATGGTCTTAAACTAAGACAGAGGAGACTCAGATTAGACAAAAATTATTTTCCTTGGTAAGAGTGGTCAGGCATTGAAATGCCTGGGAGGGTGTGGAGTCACCATCTCTGGAAGTGTTTAACAAGTGTCTGGATCTGGCACTGGGTGATGTGCTTTAGTGGTTTAGGGGTTAGAGTGGCAATGCTGGGTTGACAGTTGGACTGGATGATTGTAAAGCTCTCTTCCAACTTTGATTATTCTATGATTCTATAATTCTATTCTACTACAGCTTTCTTTGGCCTTGAACTTTCAAAAATCAAACTAACCAAAACAACAAAAAGTGGGAAAAATAAGTACTAGCACTCTCAGAATGTCTCTGTGCAAGTAGAACGAGCAGGATAAATGCACAGCAGGGTTGAATAAAGAAGTGCTGCTCTCAGTGGCTTCAGAGAAACAAGAAAGAAGGAATAAAAGCAAAGCGTAGGAGGGGAATTAAACTTCACAAAGATGAAACTCTGAGCATCTCACTGAAATGACCTTCACCTGTGAAGCCTAGGGGAAACCCACAGGATTCAGCATTGCTGTCCCTCAAGCTTTCCTGGAAAGCTGAGGGCAGGCGCCTGGCCTTGATACCGGTGAGAATTCAAATTTCCTCAAGGCAGAAAATCCATCTGCTGCCACACAAGCACCTGAACACATAGCCAGCATCATTTGACACACAGAGTTACTTAATTTAGAGGATTTATGGCCTCCAGTGCTTCCTATGTTTTCTCTACTCTCTCGTATTAATCCATAATCCACTATTACAACCCTTAGGAAATGATTTATAGATTTATTTCTACAATTTCCATATTGGAAATGGTACCTGTCAGCATCACAAATGGCTCCAGAGCCTCTGGGCTGGGAGATTGGATAGAGATGGTGGGGAAGGGCCAGGGGAGATAACAGGGCTACCTGCCTGGCAATGAAGTTGTCCTGTGCCCCAGTGTCCCTGTGCAGCACCAAGCCACAGATCCCCTGTTCCTGCCTACACCACAATGGTGTGGCATGGTCTGCATTGGACAACAGTGGGCACCAGCTGGAAGCAAAGCACTGGTAGCTCAAATTCCAGTGGCCACTGGACTACTGGTCTGTATAAAGTAATTTTCCTGTCACTACAGCCACTGTTGGCAGCATGAGCACAGCTGTGCCATCAGCTGCTCAGTGTGCTATCTCCAGAATTAATGCACAATAGGCCAGGGGCAGGGATTATTATAGGGAAATTATACAACTAAATAGGTTTTTAACAAGTTGATTTAAAATTCATAAATGAGGGTGGAAAAGATAACAGGGCAGAGAACAGCAGGCTCAAATTAATTTGAACTGTTTGATGAGGAATCAGTGAGGTGGGGAATGAGATAAGGGAGGAGGATTAAAAGGAGTTCCTATTTAAAATCAATTTGAAAATGTGCCAGAACCCACTCCACTGGGACTTGGTCATTGTGAGTCCTCATTGCTCCTTTCATTAGCTCCAAACTCCTTGGCTGTACTTAGTGGATCCCAGACAGGGGGAAAGGGCAGCCAGGGGCCGAGCTCCTACTGGGGGCTACAGAATGCTTTCTGTCCCAAACAGTTTTGCTCAGGACCACAGCAGCCTGGATCCTGTGCCAGGGGAAGTGGGAAGGCACAGTCACATCTGAGGAGGACCCAGGTGGTGGCTATGAGGATGAAGGGAGGAGGATGGAGCAGAAAGAGCAACAACAGAGACAGCTCCAGGTGATGGAGGCTCCTCTCCAGCACACACCCCAGAGGGGTGTTAATTAGAGGGGTGTTAGTTAGACGAGGGGTGTTAATTAGATAAGGGTGCAGTGGCAATAACACGTGGTGAACGTTCAGTCCTCCCACTCTCTGCGTGTGAAGCAGATCAATAAGCAATTCAGCCATTAGAAATAAAGCTATTCCTATTATCTGCTGATCAATAATTCATTAGTCTTGGACTTACCTGCCTTGGAGCACCTCTGGAAGGAGAGAAGCTTGCAGCAGGCAGAACAAGGGCAATGCAGCAATGGGATGCAGCAGTGTTTCCCCCTCCAACACCTCTGTGAACCTTTGGTGACTGAGGATGGTGGGACACCCCAGGTCTGTATCTGTGATTAAAAGGCAATTGCAAACAGCTCTTTATTATTACACACACCCAACCTCCCCATCCCCCCTGCCCTCCCCTTGCTGCTCCCCACTGCCCCGACTGGAAATGTTGACAGTAATAAATGGCTGGCAAAGCAATTATACACATTAAGCTGAGAAGTATGAAGCTGAGGTCAAAACGATTTTCTTTCTATAATTACAGGGAGGGTAAATTCATTTTGCCAATAAAGGTGACACAGAAGGTCGTGGTGAGCAGGTGGTCATGCTGTCTCATCAGGAGCTGTCTCCACAGCCATCCTCCCCCGTGCCTCAAAATCAAGGTGTTCAGCTGGTGCATTTAAATAGAACATTGAGCTGTGAGAAAGCCCAAACATAGGCAAGAGTTTTTGCTTAATTTATGGTCCTCTTTTTCCTTTCAGACCATTTCCCAGCTTCTTGAGTGAATGCTGAGCTGGCTGACCTGCTCTTTGAACAGGAGCAGCCCTGAAACAGTGTTCAGTCTGAAATCACATTTATTAAACTGTAACAGGGTTTGTTATTCTGCCAATGCACTATATAAAAAAAAAAAAGCTATGAAAACTGCCAGGTAGAATAACCTGCTGACTTCCAGCTGAATTGTCTTGGCTGCTTTATAGCTGACTTTATCCTCTGCAGAGGAGGGGAAAGAGCCTCCTTCTGCCAAGATTGGATGTAGTGCCCATCCTGTCTCATGCCCTGCTCCTACCTCCAGGCCCCACCTGCAGCTGGGGTGGCCCTGGATAATCCCCAGGGATGGGCTGGGCAGCGGAGGTGGCTGGAGCACCCGTCAGTGTGCTCCTCTAGTGTGTGATTCTCACGGACAATGCAGGTGGATGGTGGCATCAGAGGTGGACTTGAGCTCCCAGAGCCTGAGCAGATTCAATTTTTCCTGGGTATTAACAGAGTCTCCTGGGGAAACCCATGTCACTGACTTTCCAGGGATTGGGTTGCCTTTCACTGGATCCCATCTGTAGGAGTCAGCATTTCCCACTGCCTCAGGGAAGACCTTTGAGCAGAGGCAGGGCATGGCAGCAGCTTTTGCTGGACCCTGGCACTCACCATCCATCAACCAGCATCCCCATTGCCGTGTTCAAGGAATGAGTGGCTGGACGTGGCATTCAGTGCCCCGGGCTGGTCGACAAGGTGGAGACCGGGCACAGCTTGGACTTGATGGTCTTGGAGGTTTGTTCCCAACACGATTCCTCATGCTTCGGGATGAGATCTGGGGTGGCAGCAGCTCCTGGAATCATGCAGTGCACTGGAGAAGGAGGAGGAGAAGGAAAGGACAAAGAGAAGGAAGAAAGCATTCCCAACCTTTCCAGGCTTGTGCCAAGCCCTCAGACAGGGCAGGGCAGCAGCCAGAGCCTAGCTCCAATTCTGTGCTGGCCAGGGAGTGGGGTCCCTGTCTCCCCAAGAGCCCTCTGCTGCAGAAAGAGCCCAGTGTGACACCTTCCCCTCCCTGGCACTGCCACCCCTGTGTCACAGCTGGCTGCTGACCTCCTGCTCTTCTCAGGGTTAACATCTGGCAACACCGAGTGAAACTGCAGTTCAAGAATGACTTCCATGCAACATTTACAGCAAAGGGGCATTTCCTGCAGCTGTTTACATTTCAGCAGAGCCATATGCAACCTTTCCGTGGGATCCCCAGGGCCCCACTATGGTAACAGCATTCGATAAGGAAAATTCAAATCAACTCCTTTCCATTTTTTTCCCTCTTTCCTTTTTAGTTCACAAACCATGAAGGAAACAGATGGGAGTTAAAGAGAGATTGAATATTACAAAGGAAGTCTGCAGACATTTATTTCCACTCAGAACAAATTAATTAGCATGTCTGGGGACAACTGATTAAAGTTCCTGACAGAGAAAGGGAGCTACAGCACCATTCCCTCTCTGTGCAGGGAATGCTTTTGCATACTCCATCACCAAAGCAGTGACTGGGACCAGGGGACCCCAGCAAGGCAAGGCCAGGCTCACTGTCCACTGGATGGGACCTGGAAGCTGTCCTAGAACCTTGGAATGGTTTGGGCTGTGAGGTACATTACACTCATCTCCTTCCCCCTCTCACCATGGGCAGGGACGCCTCCCACTATCCCAGGTTGCTCCAAGCCCTGTCCAACCTGGCCCTGGACATTTCCAGGGCTGGGGCAACCACAGCTGCTCGGGGCACCCTGTGCCAGGGCCTTCCCACTGTCACAGGGAACAATTTCTTTCAGCCATTCTCCTTTCCAAGCTCCCAAGGCACCTAAAGATTTTTTTTTTTTTCCCCTGGTGGGTTATTCTGGGGTTTCTTAACTGTATTATTTAGAAAGGAAAAAAAAAAAAGTTTTTAAAGATGGTAGTTTTTCTCTTTGATACTGGGCTTTCTCTCCTTCCCATTTATTTTGCATGTCTGCCAAAGGGGAAAAGAAATAAGGTGCTAAGAGAGTGCTTCTCCTTTTGACTTTGGTCAAGGCAGGAGATGCTGCTTTTTGACTTTGGTCAGAAGGAGAAGCAGCGGGAGAAAAACTGGAAGCAGCCTTTAATCTTAGAGATGTTCCACATCAGGGGGTTGTCCTTCCTCTTACCAGGCAATTAAAGCCTTTATTAGGGAGCCCTTCATTAAGACCCAAGTCCTGGGAGCTGCTGCTGCACCAAACGACTCAGAAGCTGCAGCAGAGACTGGTCTGACTAGGAGCAGAGGAGCATGAACACCATCAGGTCCTAATGATCACCTTTAATAGGAGTCCTGTTAGGTGCTAATTGAGTGTGACGTTCCAGGTCCTGTCCCATACAGCGGCAACTGTTCCGACTTTTGGGAGATAGGTCAGCACCCAGAACTTTGCAGCTGGCTCTGGATTTAATTCAGCTGTATTTCATGTTTGTTTGGGTATTTCCACGCAATTTCTGCTTCATGTTCTTATGGCTCAGATGGAGTCAGGAAGGGTCTGGTTTGCTCCACTGAGGATGTAGGTGTAGTTACTGGTTACCATACTGGGATGAGCCGCAGGGATGGTAGGTACCAAAAGGGGTTGTGGAGAGTTTGGCATGAGCCCCTTGTGCATGCTGGCTATCACACCACCACCCCAAATTAACGAACCCACTACTTGGCTGCAGACTGCTCCTCAGCTAGGAGCACCAAAGGTTTGTGTTTGCAAACCAAGGCAGAACAGGGGTTTCCACCCATGCCTGCAGGCTGGGATGTCAGATCATGGCTACAAAGCAAAACGCAGCTTTTCAGGATTCCCAGTGTCCCTCCCTGGTGCTACTGCAGCCAAGGGAGGAGGGTGGTCCCTGACCTGTGACAGTTCCTCATGCCATCACTCCCACGGGGTTATCATGCTGATGCCAAGGTGTGCAAATTCCTCATGCCTGTCCTGGGAAATGACAGTCTAATGAGCCATTTCCATTTGCTGTCTCCTAATCTGGCTGGAAGCATCACAGCACATGGCAGCAAAATGCTGTGTTTAAATCCATAATGACTCCTGGCACTATTCCTAATATAAATCAAGGGGGATGCAGTTATGGGAGAGAATGTTTTTATGACCCTATCTTCATATCATCTGTCAAAAATACAATTTGGCCCCTGCAGTATTCATCTATTTTTATCTAGACATGTGCACTTGTTACTTCTATGCTATCACCTTCTAAATGGTGAGATTTATTTTTTCCCTGTTAGCCTCAGGAATTGCTTCCATTTCTCTGGATGCTGTGGGTTGCTAACTAATGGATACACATTTATAGCCTGATGTGAAGTGTTTGAAAAGCCCTTTGAAACCCACTGAGTGGGTTGAAGATGGCACAGAGTAGGGTGGTGAACCCTTAGCATTCCTGGCTGAGCCGGGCACTGTGCCTGAACCTGGCATGGGAGCTCTTCCTGCCAGGACACAATTACCTGAGATGGAAGAGTGAAGTCCTTCCTGAATTAAATATATAGAAAATCTGTAATTACCAAGCTGTTTTCAGCAGAGAATGCTGTCACTCCTACACATTCCCACTTAGCGATCCCTCAATTTGCCACCATTGCTGGGCCTAAAGTACCTCCATTATTCTGTACTCTGTACTTTATCCCCATCACTCCCCACCTCTTTTTCTCTCCAGCTTCTCGTATTGTCCACCACATGCAAGTGAGCATGGATGTGGCTCAGCTCATGATCACAAAGAGGGAAGGAAGAGGATGAGGGAGAGAGAACATATCAGTGTATGTAAGTGTGTGGGGATTTCTTTCTCAATCATTTCTGTTTAAAATTCAATAAACTCTGTGAAGTCAAATTTCCTGATTTAACTTACTCCAAGAGAATGCAATAGATCTGCTTTGGACGAAACCTTCCAGAGGCTGCAGACATGGGAGGTGGGGGTAGGACCATCTCTTTCCTCGCCAGGAGAGAGGAGGGCACAGGAAGGGCATACTGGGGCTGAATCCACTTGTATCAGTGGGAACTTTCACTTTAGTCCAACCGTATTTGGAAACGTGCAGTCTGCAAGAGCACGAGCCCTTAGAAAAGCAAAAGGAAAACTTTTCTAAAGAAGCGTTTCATGCCCAGGGCGATCGGATGCTGGAGCGGGGCTGCAGGAATGAGCAAACATCATGATCTATGCCCTGCAGGGGGAGGACACACAGACCTTCTGCCACTTCCCTGCAAGAGCAAGGCACAGATCAGTTTGTCACCGGAGGCAGGGCTAAGCAGAGGACAGGCTTCCTAAAAACCCCAGTTTGTTCATGTCACCGTGCATCTCGCTGGTGCCCGGGCCCCTTGCACTGTTCCAGTCTTATCACATGTCACAGTCACTGTGATGGGAGTGATGCTCCCCGTGTCCCTCCCTCTTCCTGCCCAGCAGCCTCACAACCACGCTGAGGAAAAAATAATAAATAATAATAACAATATAATGACGCAAGGCCCCAAACGACTTGCTAGACAAGACTTTTAAAAGACTTTATCGGTGTTCATGTACTCTAAGTTAGATGCATGGGAGAAATACCAACAAGATATTCTCAAGGAGTCAAAATTACAAGAAAAACTTTACTGGCAACTTTAGAAAATCAAAGAACTTTGGCAAAATGTTCAGCAGCATTCAATCAACATAAAACACTTCTCAGAGCATTAACCTAGATCATTCGATTTAACAAAGTCTAAGCCCATTCAGTTTTAAGTTCTCAAAAATTCTGAGAAGAGGGAATTAGAAAAAGAAATAAAAATAGAGGAAAGGTATAGAAAGGAACAAACTACCATTCCTGGTTTCAGTGGTATTCAAGGGATAGAAATTCCAAGAGGAGGTGAGGTCAAGACATGTTTGCCTTGAATACCCCTTGGCTTTCCTGGGCCCGGTCCCCAGGTGGGACTTCCAGTCATTTTGCCCCTCCGAATCTGGATTAGGTGCTGCAGAGGTGGGTGTGGAGCATTGCCTCCTGCGTGCCAGGGATGGGCAGATGTGGCAGGGCTGGGATCCAGGCCTGGGGCTGTGCAGTGTATGGGGCAGGGCGCTGCCCCACTGAAGGGCCCATCTGACCCTTCTCCCATACATGCACCCAAAGAATAAGAAAACAATAAGAAAACAAAACTGAATCAATCTGATGAGAATGCAAATAATGTAATTTGTAATTAGATATTTTGTCTTCCCATTTCATTCCCTGCTCTGTTACAGTCTTTACAGCTTTTGTGTCTACTCTTCATCCTTCTTTAGATTTTTTTTTAATCCCTTGTTAAGCTCTGAATAACACAGAGCTTTATGCATTATGTAATCCTCAGACAAATAATTAATCTGGAGAGGCCATGGCAATTTTATCTAGCATCACTGCTGCCTTGACTTCTGGTTTCTGGCAGTGGCATCCCACAAATCCTGAAGGCACCAAACCTGCTGCTCCCAGATTTGCTGGGAGCAAAACCTCTGCCTGCTCCTCTGCAGGCAGAGGTTTTGCCCCAGAAATCCAAATGGTCTGGTGGTGTTAGAAACCAGCCAGGATTGTTCTGCCAAGGCTACAGGGAAGGCTGGAGAGCAGCTGGGGGAAGATGCAGCTTCCAGCCCCATGCCTTGTTTGTTCTCCCCCTGGCTGACCCCCAGGCCCTGCTGGGCTGGGCAGGCAGTGCTGGTTTGGGGTGCGACACCCCCAGAGGGGCCAAATCTCTTCAGTCCAGCTGTGGTCTGTAAATTTTTGTTGTCACCCCAGAAAGAGGCTTAATCAGCCCAAGCCCCTGGTGTTTGAAAAGCATCACCAGCACAGAGACCTGAGCTGACCAGCAGGAATCTGAGCAGGGACCAAGGGAAGGGAGAGCAGCACCTGCCTTCACTCAGAGCTCTGCCCGTACTCAGAGAAGGCTCGGTTCAAACTACCTCCCAAGAGCTGCCCATATTTGCCTTGAAGCCCAGCTTTTATAACCACATTTTTGTAAATTGATAAAATGACAGCTTTATCAGCATCCCATTCCAGCTCCTGCCAGGCTGGCTTTATCACCCAGCTGACACTGCCCCCATTCATTCCTACCTGCATGCTCTAGCTGTAGCTGGTATTTTGTGATTCATAATTTTGGTTTCTCTAAATTGGATTATTTCAATGTGAGGTCCTTTGGGTTGCTGCTGGCTGTTCTGGCATAGTGCTGGGCTGCAGCTCAGTGTAAGACACAGAATTTTTGGCTGTGGTCCCTGTTACAGGTAATCTTCATGCACTTCCTTGCAGAGTGGATTGAGCTAAAGCTCTATGAGGTGCTCTGCCCTCTTCATCCCACAGGAATCCCCTTTCTTCCTTTTATAATTCATGCAGTTTTGAGCCAGCCATAGGGCTGCAGAGCTGGGTCATGTCCAAGTCATGTTCTTAACCTAACTCTGAACTTACTTGCCAAGAAAATGCCAGCAGGTTAAAACAAATTTTCCCTTTCTGAGCAGAGTTGCTCTTGGTTCTGCTGTGTCAGCTCACCTCCCATTTTTCACACTGACAATAAGACCATCCTGGGGCTAATCCTGGTGGGACTATGTCAACATCCCAGCCCTCATCCTGCCTCTGTGTTACTCAATAAATAGTATCCAAAAGGTAGTTTTGTTGGCATATCTACACAGTAAATAGATTTAAGTATTTGGTTGAGGGAATCAAAATGTTTTTCCTTTGCATGCTCCTTTACAGGGGTTTGAATTGATTTTTAGTTTGTCTTTGGTAATTAAGAGTGTAAATTATTGCTTCTAATTCCTCATTTTATTGTCCTCTGGTGCAGACAAGTTTCTGTGGTGTCAGGGAATTTTCTGTCTGTGCTGTGCACTCACATGGGTGAGAGATGGTGTGGAGTTCACTGTGTAAAGAACCATTAAAAGTGACTCCAGGAGTCAATAAGCTCCCAGCTCTGCCTGTGTTATCAGTATTGATTCAGTTAAAAATTATTTATCTTAATCCCAGGCCTGCGGCTGCTGTTGGTTTAACCCTTTGGAGGAGGCATGTTATGGAGGCATCTGCCTAGCTTCCAAGCAGTGGGAGGTTTTCTCCATGATGAAATTTCTTTGGGATTTTCTGCTGTGCTGACCCAGGTGCTCTCCTCTGATGACTGGCTGGAAGCTGGGGTGAGTGGCAGAGTGGCTGGTACCTCTCTGGCATGGGATGTGAGCACTGATCCCACTCAGTGGGGCTGGAGGGGACTGGAACATCCCTGTGCCAAACCTGGTATTCCCTCATCCCCCATCCAGGGGGTGTCCATTACTGCACTGCTTTCTCCTAAGACATCTGTGCATGCCATTTCTTGGCTTGACTGTGCCCCTTCATTCCCCTTAACGTCCTGTACACCTTCCTCCCTCTTTGACTCTCCAGTGTTAAACTCTAGTTTCCTATTTGTTCTCAAGAAAAATCATTCTTTAACTCCTAATAGCTTTCCTAAAGCCATAACCCGCTTTGTCTGCTGTTTAATAGGGAATCAATACTGTTGTAATACAATGGAATTTACATTGATTTGTCTCATTTTAACTGGCAGCTAAACCAATAAGGTATTAGTCCATGTGCTCCTACCAGGAGGCCCAGTGGGCTTCTTCAAATCTGACATGTTTCTCTTTGCTAATAATTAATTACAAAAATCTGGCATAAGATTTGCAAAGGGGGTTAGGCTGAATTACTTCTTGCAGCACTTTTCTAAATTAATGCAAAAGTGGAACCTATCAAACTAAGATGCCTTTTAAATGTGCCCACACTGGCAGGTGCAGGCTGGACAAGGACATCCACCTTGCCAAATCATCATTAGGATCCCAGAAGAGTTTGGGTTGGAAACAACCTTAAGGCTCATCTCCTTCCAGCTCCCCTGTTATGGGCAGGAGCACCTTCCACTGTCCTGAGCCTGAGGTGTCCATGCCATGCTCTGAATGCCTAATTAGCCAAACAACTTCTGCAATTACAGCAGCACAAACTGCTGCAGGAGTGTTCCCTAACTGGAAGCTTCTGGGAGTAAACTGTGCATGTGGATCAGGAGGCACCTGGAGTCACCCATGCAGTGACACAGGCAGGGGAAGGGCAGGGCTCTTGTCACTTTTGTTTCAACAGCCGGTGTGGATCTGCCAATAAGAAATAAAAAGGTAACAGGGATTTCGGGCCAAGGAAAAAGGATGTTTGTCTCTGACTCGGGGGACTGGGAGAGCCATTTCTCATTCTCACAAAGCAGTGATTAACTTGGAGGCAGGAGGGACTACTCCTCTGGGACAGGAATGCTCCTAACTGCAGTTTACACAGGATCTACAGTAATTCTGTTGTATTAATATCACTACCAGACAATCCATTTCAATAACATAATGACAACCCGTATTTCATTCCTCAATTAGAATTCTGATGAGAACAATTTCTGAGCCATAACCTCCTCACAAACCCACCACTCAAAAGAGAGCAATCCAATAATTTCTCTCGCCATGTTAAGCTAATTAGCCAGTGGCTCTGCAACAGAAGGGATTTTTCTTACTGGCTACTCATCAGCAGTGGAAAGAAAAGTTTCAGGGGAAGAGCATCTGTCTCTTCAGAGGCCTTTTTTTTTAAGATTGAGCCATTTCTCCAGTCTCTCAGTTCTGCCCTGGCCATCCTTTTAAATTTAGCCATGAGGTTTTCCACTGTTTTTCCTGCTTCACCTTCCTGCACTTCTGCAGAGTTTTCATGCTGATGATGGCACCAGGCTTGGCCAACTCCTGATTCTGCACCCAGTGGAGGGAAGGAGAAGAGACAGCTGAGCTCACAGACGACTGAGAAACCTAAACTCAAAATTTTTTGGACTGTCTCTGTTTCAGAGCTTGATCTGTTCCCAGCTGTGATGCAGCAGGTCACATCACCCTCCTGCAGGTCCAGCACCCTCCATAGCCTGCACTGCCTCCTGCTCCAGAGCTGCTCCAGACATCAGCTCTGGTTGTCCTAGCTTTAAACAAGTTACATTTCCACCTGTCCAGGAGATTACAACAATATGCATGGCATGAATCCCGCTTACCTCAGCACTGGAATTAAGGAGTAGAAATGTGATTGTTCGCCACAGGAAAGCAGTTCAGAGAGCTGCATATTACACATTGTCATGTTATACATGATGGCTTTGCACTGCAGTCCTTGGAGATTGTAATGAATAAAATCTTGACAACATTTTCTCCTGCATTAATCATTTTAAGCTGATCCTACAGGACACAAGGGCAAATTAAATTCTATTTGCAATTTCATGCATGATGCCCGGCACGGCCGATGCCTGAGCCAGCAGTTTTTCAGTAAGACAAGCGTGTAAGCTGTAATTATGCAGTTACTTTCTCCCATGTGCCAACTTTCTTATTACTGACAAATTTATAAATGAAAATGTATGAATGGTATTAAACTCACCTTCAAGGATGGAGCAAATTAAAATTAATAGTTTATAAGTCTGTATTTGAAGAAAAACACTCATTTTAATGGTTAAAATAATAAATGGAATGTGTGCCTTCACACACTGCAGGCACCAGGAGGTTCTGATTCCAACCTGCTGGGACCAGCACCCAGTCTCACACCTGGAAATGAGCACAGGCATGCCTGGCTCCCATGGGATGGTTATACCCTGTCCTGGGGTGGAGAAACCTGGCTATGGAGCCCTTTGGTGGGAAAGGGGAAATGACTAAACGGACAGAGAGCAGATTTAGATTGGATATTAGCAAGAAATTCTTCCTGTGAGGATGCTGAGGCCATGGCATAGGGTACCCAGAGAAGCTGCCCCATCCCTGGAAGTGTCCAAGGCCAGGCTGGACAGGGCTTGGAGCAGCCTGTTCTATTGGAAAGTGCCCTTGCCCATGGCAGGGGTGGGATGAGATGGTCTTTAAGGTCCCTTCCATCCAAACCACTCCATGATTAGATGACTACCACACCCTGACAATATCAGTCAGCTCTGGAGAGGGCAAGAAAGGAGCCAGATAACAAACCTTCATATGGGAGAAATGCCTTAAACTTCCTTTCAGAGGAATTTAATTCCTAAATACTCCCCAGCCAACCAGCCCTGTGGTCTTCTGTCCCCCTCCATGGCACAGCACATGCTGATAATGCTCTGTGCAAAAGTTCAAAGCTATTTCTTGCTTCATTTGTAAGGAGCCCTGTCTTAATCGGGTTAGAACATAATATGCTTTTAGTCCTCTGGAGGGGAAACTTACACTTTTCTTCAAAGCACTTTTCTCTGATAACTGAAAATCTTCTCTCTGCCGTTCTTCTCCTTTGGTGTTATTTCCCCACTGGGAGGAAGTGAGTTTTGTGAAATTATCATGTAGAATATCATCTAGCGGTCTCCTCTGCTTTGGTCTCTCTCAGAGCATTTGCACCAGAATCCCAAGAGCACCTGGTGCCCAAAGCACTGGAGCACATTCCACCAGGATAATGCAGCTCCTGCCCCACTTCTCATGATGGCCCCACTTCTTCCCACCTCCCCACTGCCAAGGAGGTTTTTTCCCTCTCCATTAGCTTAGATTAAGGAACTTATCACCTGAGACTGCAAAAAGTGTGGCAAGACCCTGGAAAAGATCAGGCATCAATACAGAGGAGAAGGAAGCTTGGAAACAAAAAGAAGGCAGGTTTAGATTGGATATTAGGAAGAAATTCTTTATTCAGAGGGTGGTGAGACCCTGGAAAACGTTGCCCAGAGAAGCTGTGGCTGCCCCATGCCAGGAGGTGTCCAAGGCCAGGTTAGATAGGGCTTGGAGAAACCTGGGATACTGGAAGGTTGAAACAAGATGAGCTTTATGGCAGGGGGCTGGAACAAGACGGTCTTGAAGGTCCTGTCCAGCCCAAACCATTCTGCCATAATATGAAACCTGGGCTCTTGCTTGCCAGCCCCTCACATCCTTTGCTCACCTCTTCTTCTGCCTCCCTCTTTCTGCTCTGTGTATCATATTTATCCCTATAATTTTGTCAGCCATCTCTGCCACGCGATCAGGAGCAATGTGCCTGAGAGATTATCTGTGTGACCCAGCAGCAGGGTGCTACTGGGACTCTGGAGCCACTGGCATTGTCACACGCCCCATGGCAGCTCTGTGGGACCCACCCTGGCCAGACAGCCTGCGAGAGAAGCCATGATTTCCAGATCCCTTGGCAGGGAAGCCACCAGCACGTGGTGGTCCCGTGAAGCCCCCTGAGATGCTGGGCTGGAACCTCGGTGGCACAGACTCATCCCAAGGCTCCTGTCCCCAATGCCCACTCGCTCCATGGGCATGTGCTCTGCGGTGTCAAGCAGCAACCCTCCTGCTTCTGGGGCTTTGTGAGGCACATGAATTCCTAAATGTGCCTCAGGCACCCTGAGAGGGAACACGTCAGGTCTGACAGCAAGTGTGCCACAGGCTGAACCCTTCTCAGCAAAGCCGTGTGCCCCAGTCCGTGGGTCCCAGTAACGCTGTGAGCTCCGTGCTGCGGCTGCTCGCCTCTCAAATTTACCTAACCCTAGAAACACAGTCCTGATTCAAGTATTGACAGGAGGAAGTGGAAGCAATCAGCAGCTGGCAGACCAGGACCAGCTCTGCATGAAGTAGAAGGTGCTGGGCTGTGACAGGCTCCTCAGGTGACATTTAATGCTGCTTGTACAGGAGGAGAAATGACCCCTGACTCAGTGGTGGCAACAATTAGCACCAAGCACACCACAATGTGAACGGTTTTAATGTCAAATAAAGTCTCCTGGTCCTGCTGCTCTTCATCATCCCAGCAAAAAGCTGAGTTTTATTTTTTCAAGGATGATGAAAGTCCCGCTTTCAGGGTTCTGGGGTGCAGCTCTGTGCAGATCATGCAGGGTGGTTGTTATTGTTGTCACCCTGTGGCAGCTTCCCCTGGCACCTGGCACTACTAAGGGAAAAATTTCTCTTGTGCTTTAAGGGACTGGCGGCCAAACCCTGGAATGGAGGGAGAAGGGCCAAGGGCTTCACTGAGGGAGGGGTTTGGGAAAGAGGGTTCCCTCCAGCAAAGCAGGGTGGCATGTGGGGATTTCAAGGCTGCACTTGGTCCAACTCCATACTTGCAGATAAAAATGGGGTTCTTTTCCCCTCACCAGTGCCCCAGCTGTGTGTGCACAGCATCAACTGGTGCAGACTGGGCTCCAGGATTCAGCCATGGGTGCGAGTGAGAGCGGCTTGGCCCCACTCCTGCCTGTCACACTGCTGCCAAAAAATGTAGAAGCAGTCTTAGGGGGGCATCAAAGGGATCAGAAGGGACTGTTAACCCACATCAAAGATGGAGACCCAAGCAAGAGGCTTGGTGGGGGCAGCGAACACCACAGCAGCCAGATCAAAGGGAATAAAACATCAAGGTGTGCAGTATTTCTCTGCTAAGAGAGCTTCAAAGGGATCTTCTGCACTCATGACTGAGCTCCTAACCCTGCTAGATGAGCCTGTTGCTCCCTACAGCCCTGTCTCTGCTCCACACTAAAGCAATCATCATGGAATCACAGAATTCCAGAACAGTTTGTGTTGGAATGGGCCTGAAGCTCTTCTCATCCCAACCCTGTCCTGGGCAGGGACACGTTCCACTGTCCCAGGTTGCTCCAAGTTCCATCCATCCTGGCCTTGGACACTTGTAGGGATGGGGCAGCCACAGCTTCTCTGGGCACCCTGTGCCAGGGGCTCACCGCTCTCAAAGGGAAGAATTTCTTCCTAAATAACCTAGAAATGGATAAATACTTGATGGGAAACACCATCTGAGGCTTTGCCTTCGCAGTGTATTCATTTCCCTCACACAGTCCAGGGTTCTTAGGCCCAGGGGGGTGGTGGTCCAGGACCCTCAGACTGCCAGAGCATTCCCAGTTACCCAACCCTGGCATGTCCTGCCCTCCTCTTTCCCTGCTGTCTGTGGCTTTAAGCTGATTCTTTTTGAGACTACTGTGACTCCTTGCACAAACTCTCCTCTCAAGTGTCATATTAAATGAACTATTAAAAGACTTCCAGAAGTGTAAGTTTTCACACTTCTGTTACCTCCAGTGTCTGCCAGCAGTGGCACCAAGAGCTAATTAACAGCCCCTGTTACCAACATATGAAACTCATTATTTGCAAGCAACCTCTTTCCTTTCCTTTTCCCAAGCTATGTTGAGAAAATGACACATCAGGCAATTTTTTCTTGTCGTTCACGAGTTAAACTCCATTTTCTAGGTATTTTGAGAAAGCACCATAGGTTTCATTCTTTGGAAAATGGGGGTTTTGCCTTTTGGGAGGAAGCCTAAGTGACAGGGACATAGCCCTTTTGATCCCTTTCCCAAATGACTGATCCTGTACCATGAGCCCGTGGCTGCTTCCAAAATAACAATCCCCTGTTCCAGGGAGAAAAGCCTCAAGGGTGCAGGAGCATCCTGTGGGGTGGGATCATCCATCAGTGTTGGAGCACTAGGGCTCATGCCTACCTTGGCAGTGGATGAACCTCCCCAGTACACAGAACCCTGTTGGGGACTCAAAATGAACCAAACGATCGGCATCACTGAGAAGAGGCTCTTGCTCATCCCTTTCTTGTTTTGGTAGCATTATGAGGCAGAGATGAGGCAGCCCAAACAGTTTCCTTTTAATTACAATAGCTTCATTCTCCTCTGTTCTCATGGGGCAGTCACACATCTACCAGAACCAGGGGTGGAGGTGGGACTCCCTTTGGAGGCATTTGGGATATTTTTCTGAGTTTTGGACATTCTTCCTGTCAAGAAAGCTTCAGCAGTAAGCCCAGAGCTGCTGTTGAGGAGAGGAGGCAAGTCTTTCATCTAAACAGAAAATTCAGAAAATAAGCAGGGAAAGAGCTTGGCTTGAAAACTCTGAATTGCAAATTGCAAATTATTATGTTTAAAAGAAATGAGCCTGTTGGAAATTTCCAACTGGACAGAGCAGTTTTGAGTGCTGGCGTATCAAAAGCTGCTTGTCCTTCGTGGCTGGAGGCAGCGGAGTGGCAGAAACAATTCCCAGGCTCTGTGGTGTCCCTGGGCTGGGCTGGTTATTTGCCTGGTGGCTTTAACAAGAGTTCACTCAGGCTTATCTGTGATTATTTGGTCTTTAGACAAGCCATGGTGAAAACAAAATTACAGCACAGCAGAGACAGACTGAGCTTCCCTTGCTCAGCAGAACGACAGCTCTGCTGGGCCACCAGAGCACAGAAGGGTCCGTTTAACACTGGAACCAAAGCCAAAGAGGAAGAAATTTATTCATGGCGTTGTTGCAGCTTTCCTTTGGAATCTGCAGGGGGGAATTCAGCGTAAATGTGCCTGGCTTGGCTTTTCCTAACCCTTGGATTTCTCTGAGTAAGGGAAAGGGAACAGCAGAGCTTCAGGCAGTCTATGTGGCTTCTGGTGTCCTGTAAAAGCCAGGAGTAAATTCCTGGAAAAAATTTCCCTTGAAATGTGACACAAAAGCAGATGGTGCAACAAACAGTCTCCTCCTCAGCTTATGGGCTTACTGCTCTAATTCAGCACCACTGGTGGCACAGGCTTCACATCTCCCCTGACCTGGGTGGTTTCCCATTTTGGCAGGGCTTTGGAACCTGATGCTGCAGGTTAGGGTGTGCTCCATTCAGCGACAGGTTCCCTTGGAGTCTCCTGCCCCACGAGCTCTTGTTCTCACTACAACATGGAGGATTAATTCCCTGATTTTTTCTCATTTTTGTTCATTTTCTCCTGAATTCTCCAATGTGTTTGGAGCACATTTGCATTTGCAGCATTTATGCCCCGTCTCTGGAAGTGTTCAAGGCCAGGCTGGATGGAGTTGGGAGCAACCTGGTGTAATGGAAGGTGGAACAAGATGAGCTTTAAGGTCCCTTCCAACCCAACCCACTTCGTGATTCTGTGACTGCTTTTCCCTGGCTGTTTCACTGTCTGACCAGGCTGCCTGAGGCTTGCCTGGAGGCTCCTCAGAAAATCCCAGCAAAGGACTTTTGTACCAATTTATTTCCTTGCTGATTTAGGCTTAGGAAAGTGCATTGTCACCTCGTCGTTTCACATCCTTTATGGCTTGGCAATGCAGCTGCCTCCCCTGACAAGCACATAACAGCAAGGGTGAAGAGCCTGGGAGGGTGAAGCAGTTAAAGGCTTAGAAGGTGACATCGATAAAAAAGGTCTAGAATAAGCATTTCCTCCAAGGAAAGGGGACAGTATCCCTTCTCCAGCCAGCACAGGAGGGAAATAGGAATGGTCATAATGCACTGGTGGTTAAAAGTATCCTGATGGACCAAAAATTTTTACCATTATGGGTAAACATGTCACTTCCAGAATAAGGTTAGGGTGTTCAGCCCTGTGGAGTGGCAGCCAGCTGGTGTTTGAAGTTCCGTACATTTGCATTGTAAAGGATCAGATTCAGATTCTTGTTTCAACAGAAGTTTTAAGCAAGTGAAAACTGTCCTTTGAAGAGCTGATTCCTGTGATAACAGACCTGTACCACACTTGTGAGGCACTCACTCCCTTGGCAGAGCAAGGATGGCAGAGGGGTGCATGATGTGCCCCAGGAGCTGGTGGGATACAAACAAAACCAAAATCTCTTGCCGAGAGCCACAGCAAGGTAGGAACTGAGAGCTAGCCCCAGAGCAGGAGGCACGGAGCTCACCTGGCACTGCCGGGCACAGACTGTGTGAAAACCTCCCGTTTTTTGCAGCCTTGGCATTAAAAGCTGCATAAGTCCAGTGCTGCCCTCATCTGCTTGAGGGACAGAGAAAACTCACTGTCATCATCCCAGGGACTTGCACAGTTTTTCCCAGCTCCATCATTTTACCGAGCCTGTAAAACATTTCACGTTACCCGTTAGGGTCGCTCACGCGTGTGGTCAGGAGGAGGCAGAGGGCGAGGAGACCCCCGTTGTGCAGTCACCCCTCATTCCTCCACCTGGGCAGCATGCAGCGGAGCACACCTCTCCCCAGGCGGAAAAGAGAGAAAAAATGAAGACGGATGCTGTGGAGCTGGGGCTGCAAATAAATGCCTTTTCTGCCAAACAGTTCTCTTGATACGGGGGTGCCCAGAGCTGTAACCCCAGCTCGGCTCTACTCGTGCCCTCCAGTGCCTCTCACCCGGCTCCCTTTGCTCCCTGTGCCCTTGCACCCAGCCCTGACCTCACCCAGGGCCTCTGGGCAGCTCTGCCAGCCAAATGCAGGCACAGCCTCTGCCCAGCCTGCAGCTCCAGAGCTGGTCTTGTATCACAGCTGGAATGAGAGCTTTTGCTGCGTCCATGGGGAGATGAAGAAGTGGTTTCCAGCCTGGAAACCACAATCTGTTGTGTACATATTTTTGTTGTATCCTCCGAACATATTTAGAGGATTAGAGAAAACCCACATCATACAAGGGATTTAAAGGTTATTAAGGGAGAAATGCATTTTTCAGCACCTGCTGCCTGAAAAGTGTGCAGCCAAGTGCTTTAAATACCATGGTGCTATTATTCATAGGAAAAGCTTTTCTTTTATTTTTTTCTTTCCCATTTTTTTTTTCCAATGTAGCTGTAGTCATCACTCAACCTTATAACTATAATGGATGGTTGCTAGAAGCTTTCCAAACAAGGCAGCACAATAAGATACAGACAGTTAACTCACATCAATTCTCTAAGGAAATTTCATGTTAGGCCCTTTAATTCACTCCTTTTGAAATTATTCTGATCAGTCAATGCATAGGGCACTGCTGTAGGGAAAAGATTGAACCTGGAACAAAGTGGAACAAGATTTGAAATAATAAAAATAAAGAAAAAACACAGAAAAGAGATTCAGGTACACTTCCAAAATTCTAATGAGCTCATTTGCAGACCTAAAAATTTCTCAGGGACTCTAGTTGATTCAAAGAGAAATGTATTTAATTTAAAACAACTCACTTCAGGGAGCTCTGCACTGGGATGAAATGTATTAAATAATTGATCAACCGGGGAATAAGACAGAGGGGAGAAAAAAGAAAGAAAAAAAGAAGGGAAGAAAGGTACCTGGCTGTTGTGTGACCTGGAAATCAAAGACACCTCTGCCCAGGTGGGACACCTCCCACCCGCTGGAGTGACAGCGTTCCCAGGGCCACCACACTGTCCCCAAAGCTTGGTGGCACCAGCCAAACCAGGGACACATCCCTGTACCCCTCCAGCTCTTCACCTCATCCCTCTGGAGTAACACAAGCTTTATTACATTTCCTTCCACTCCCAAAGTCACATCGAGACCCTGTGTGGCCTCTGTCGTGAGATTGGTTTCCTTTCTGCTTCATTGGGTGTTTTGTGAAGGGCTCAAAATAAAACGAATATACTTCGTGCTTCTCCTCAGCAGCTCTAAGTTAAATCTAAATTATGATGGAGCTGATATGAAAACACACACACTGATAATTTTTCTGCAGTGGCTCACATTTGGATGTCAAATGGAAATACACATTTTGCTCTTGGCCGTGGCACTGCTGGGCATGCAAACAGCAATTAAAACCTTCAGCCAAATGCCATAAATCCACCAGTGACAAAGTAAATGCTGTTAAAGATGGAAAATGAAAAGGAACTGCAGCTCATCTGCATTTTGTAAGAGTAATTTTATTCAGGCTGCAGTTGTTCTGAATGAAATGTAACTTCTAAGTACAGTTTCACTGCACTGAGGCCAGTCTGTGGGTGCAGGAGGCTTCAAGGCACAGATGGGCTGCTCTGGAGCTGGGGACCATCATCCCAGTCTGGCCCATGGCCACCAAACGCTCCCTCCCCGTCTGCAGGACAGTTCCAAAGAGCCCCATCCTTTGGCAGTGCTGCCTCTCTGCATCCCCTTTTAATGAGTTTTATTGAAGGAGATTCCCCTTATTAACCAAACCAGGAGATGGCACAGCCTTACAGACAGCATTCTTGATGCCAGCAGCAGGGAGTTGGTGCATTAATACTTGATGGAGTTCAGATCCATCTCTTTTTGCTGCAGACTTTGCCCACTCCTTGTTGGGGAGCCCCCAGATACATGGGCTGGAGAGAGCCTGTGTGTTTCCTGATGACAGGAGCAAAAAAAAAGGAGCTGTGCTCCTCAAGAACACATAAAAAGTGTTTTATGTCAAAAATCACAAGAGCTTTGTTTCATTTTCCCTTTCTTTCCAGATCCTAAATAGAAAGAGCCATTCTGTTTTCTCATAATTAAATGCCCAGGAGTATTTCAGCTCTCCAAGATGACTCAATTATCCAGCAAGCGTTGGTACTCTTCAGCAAAGGGTGAAGCAGAGGGTTAAAGGGTCAGAGACACAACTGTCAAAAACAGGGGCTTAAGACAATTCCTGAATCACCAATTATTTTTTATCTTACAAGCATGTGCATATGTGGCATCATTCAACAAGTGAGCTAAACCCTTGGGGTGTAAAGCACACACTGAAATACAGGACTAAAGTCAAAGTGACAAATTAAAGAAGATTACTTCCGTAAGTGTGAATGTGAATTTTCTGTCCTTTTCTTGCAGGAACATTTTTATCCTCTCCTCACACCCAATTTCCATAGCAAGCTAATTCTTGCAATTGAAACCAATTTTTTTTTGTATGTAAATTTAATGCAATTGTTCTCCATGTTTAAACCAGCTCATTAGAAAGTTTTACCTTTGTGGAAAAAAAAAAAAAACAAAACACAAAAAAGCCATGCAGACAGTGGAAAGCCCGGCAGGATGACCCTCTATGGATCAGCCTGAACCCAAGGGTCCATTTCATCTTCAGGGGGTGAGGGGGCCCTGGGCTTGTTGGGCACGAGGGACCCCATGGAATGGGAATGCTGGTGAGAGCATGGCACTGCTGCAAGGAGGGAGCTGCAGGGAGAGGGCAGGGTGGACTGGGGTCCCACCCGGAGGGTCTGTCTGTACTTGGAAATGTCCTCATTGGGCATCTGAACATCTCTGTCAGGCTGTCCCCAGGGACAGGGGCTCGCGAAGGACGCTCTCAACAGAGGGATAACGAGCTATGAGCTGAGGAATACATTTAGGCTGGAAAAACCAAAACTGTTTCTCAGCTTGTAGCAGGGTGGGTCTAGGCTGTAAAACCCTTCCAAGAACAGCGGGGAAGAAATCCACCCTACTTCTCCCGCATTTAAGGTTTGCTGAGTTTCCACAGACACTTGCAGGGAGCGCTGCTGATGGTGGGACAGGGCTGGGCTTCCTCCAGCCCGGAGCTCTCAGAGACAGAGAGCCCCAAAAGCAGCGCCAGTGCCCGGGGCAGCTGTACCAGCCGGGGCAGGCATGTCCCCTAAAGCCTGGCCGGGGAAGGTCCCAGCCCTGCAGGCTGCGAGGGGATGAGGACCCGGGCTCTGCTGTCAGGAGGGACAGGTCCAGGGATGCTGGGGAAGCTGATACCCATCCTCTGCTGGACGGGGCTGCGCTGCTCAGCATGGGGAGAGGCCAGAAAATCGTGAAAATAAGCCAAATAATTCACAAAAGAACAACAAAACCAAAACTATCACCACCACCAAAAAAAACCCACAAACAAATGATGAACTGAAGAGAGACAGGCAGGGACAAACAAAAATCTTGCACTGTCTAGAAAACACCAGCAGGAGGTACCCTGTGCGGAGCATGGCTTGGGCACTGCGCTCCCTCCCGGGGCCAAATGCATCTCTTGAAAAGATTACTGTCTACGTGGAAGTAGACTAACAAGAGGCAGGCTGCACCAATGAAAGCAGTTAAATGCTTATTTTGCTTTCCTTTGCCTGATCTCTGGTGATTTTCTCACCACTGAATAATTCAACAGCCACTGACACATGAGTAACATCTCCTGATTTGCACTGAGCATCATTTATTAGGAAGAGGATGAAAACCTCATCTATCTGCCAGCTAATATTCCATCTCTGGAAGTGTCCAAGGCCAGGTTGGACAGGGCTTGGAGAAACCTGGGACAGTGTGAGGTGTCTCTGCCCATGGCAGGGGGGTAGAACTGAGTGAGCTTTAAGGGCTCTTCTATTGCAAAGCATTCCATGATTTGATGATAACGCTGGTTCTGTTTCTTGTCCAGGAGCTGGCAGCACAACACATCCTTCTGTGGACAGGAGAGGAGCACCATGTCCTGATCCGAGGGAGTCCCCACCCCATGGAGAGAATTTTGGGACCATCACCCCATTCAGTGCTGGCCACATGTGGTCACTATGCCAGGCATGGGAGCCCACCTCTCCAAATCCACCTTATTTCTAGCATCAGCCTTTTGGTGCTTTAAATCATTGAGTGCTGATAATCAGATTTACTGATGGAGCTTCTCTGTCTCAGAGGCTCAACTAATCCCTTTTAATCCTTTTCTTAAATTCTTTCTTACAAGTGCTTACAACAGACTTTAACTTTCAGCTTTGCATCTAATTTTGGTTTCCAAATGTGTTTTTGTTTTTTTTTTTTAAGTAAGCATGTAGCTCTACTCGTCATTTCTAAATGGCTGAAGTGGAACATATACATGCTTTACAATTATTCTACTGCTCTCCCAGCTCATGCACCATCCTGAAGAATGCATCCAAACATACCAAAGGGGCTGGGAGAGACATGGACATGGAGTTTGGCAGCAGCTTTGCCTACCTAAAAGGTATGTGCCAGCATCTGGCCAGCATGGTGCTGGGGCATGTCCAAGCTCCAGGCTCATAGACAAAAGGCTTTTAGCTCCCTTTAGGTTTTTAGGGATCATTTTTAGGAGAGATTTCTGGTTTGTGGTATGTGATGCACTGTCAGGATTGAGGCTCAGCAGTCCTATGGCTTCATTTGTACCTTCCCATAATCTCCAAAATGGAAAAAAAGATTCCATTTTTTACCTGTGACAAATACTGGTGAGGTCAAGGGCAAGGGGAGAAACAACCTCTTGCCTTCCACCAGCAGCAGATGCTCCTCATGCCTGAGCAGTGAGTGAGGTTTAGATTGGATATCAGGGAAAATTTCTTTGCTGGAAGGGTGGTCAAGCATTGAGGAATCACTATGCCTGAAAATGTTCAAAAAACATGTAATGTGATATTGAGGGACACGGTTTAGTGGTGGACCTGGCAGTGCTAGGTTAATGCTGGACTCGATGATCCTAGAGGACTTTTCCAACCTTAATAATTCCATGGTTGTAAATCAAAGGTGATTTAGAAACTACCTGAAAAAATAAATCACCCATTTCCTATTGTTTTTTCTTTTTTTTTTTTTTTTGAGTAGGCACTACAATCATTTCAACAAGCGATGAGATTGTTCTCCTGTGAGCTCCTCCACATTGCATTCCAACTCCAGTGCCCAGGCACCTTTTGGGATGGCTGCAAATTATATGAAAGCCCAGCCTGAGTCACACAATTAATCTCTGCATCCGCAGCCCCACTCACTCCTTCTCTTGCCTCTCCTGCATGTGGGTTTCCAATCAACCAGCTCAACCTGTTCCCATAGAAACTGAGCAGCACATCACTGCAGAGTCAGGCTGCCAGGGCTTTTTAAAACCCCCCAGAAAGCCAGGCTGTTCGCTGTGACTGGGGACAGCCAATCTGCCTGCATAAAATGGGACTCAGCAGATGATGATCCCATGCCAGCACCTGGGAAGCTCAGGAGCTGCAGTTTGCTGTCAGTATTTCCATCTCATTTATCTATTCCAGCTGCAGATGAGGCAAGAAAAAGAGGAGACAAGAGAGGGTAAAACCAGGGATGTTTTTATGCCGATTGGCACCAATATTGGTTCCTTTACCAGTATGTTAAAAACTGTTTTAATCATCTGCTATGAAGATCTTCAAGGTCCTTTCTAAGCAAAACCATTTTATGATCCTATGATTGTATAACTAGCAAAATTGCACATCCTCTTCCATCTCAGCCTGTTCCATGACTGTGTCCAATTGCTGTGCAGGTATGGGCTGCGTGCCAGCTCTTGGAGCAGCCCAAAGGCTGGGGAAGTTTAGTCTTCCTGCATCCCACCACTTCCAGAGCATCCCACAAAGGCTTGAACCAGGCTTGGTTAGCAGCAGCAGCAGCAGTTTCCTGGTGTTTCTCAGCTGGGGGTTCCAAAAGGCTTTGGAGAAAGGAGGTGTTTCCCACTCACCAAGACCTTCACACAGGGAAATTGAGTCTAAGGCCTCCAGTTAGGGTGACAATTTCTTGTGAGCAAAGATCTTTGAAAGATGCTCCTGAAAAAGCACTGTCCCTGGGTTCCAGGAGATCCCTCCACATAAAGGTGGGCAGAATCACCCAAAAAATCCCACTCCACTGGGGAGAGCAGCAAGAAACCAGAAAGTCTCAGGGCTGGATCTGATAGGAAACCTTAGATCTTCTGCCTGGAGTTTTGGTTTTCCATCTAAAGCTGGCCTCCCGGTCACACAGCTGGCGAGGTGGCCTCTGCTCTGCCTCATGGTTTGGGAGTAAACGTCAGTGTAAATCTGGGATGCCAGTGTCAAACAGCACCTTCCTTGGGGACCTGCAGCACCCGTGGGCAGGGCCAGGAGGCTCCTGTCACACAGAGGAGCACGCTGGAGTCAGCACTGACATCTCCTCCTTGCAGAGGCAGAGCCCCAGGTGTGCCTCACATCTCTGCTCTCGCTCCTCCTGAGGTACTGACTCCACAGTAAGCCTGACTGGCACTGGCAGATATTGCAGATTATTAATTAAGATGCCATTTACAGGCCCACTGGGTGACCTTAATTAAACTATAAAATGGCAAACACTAATAAGAAAGATCGAATTCCTGTGGGGGGGTGAATCAAGCACATTAACCTCCTGGTGAGGAATTCTTTCTTCATCTGGCAGACATAAGAGACCTCACAGCTTGATGCAAGGTGTCCTCAGGGTCCCTGCTGGGCTGTTCGTGGGACACATTGCTCCTGCACAGCTGTGATTCCTCCTATGGAGCACAACTTGATGCAGAACTCCTGCAGACTTCACACTGGCACAGAGACTGTCCTCGGACCTTTCCTCAGAGCATCTGACACTGCTCTCCAGGAGCATCAAGATGGGGTTCCTTTCGCCTTGCCCTTCTCCTTTTGAGGATCTTGTCCCTTTTCTGTTTATTGCCACAGACTGAGGTGGAGATCACCAGAAATTCTGAGGATGTACATGAAGCTCTTCTGTTTGTTTTCCTTCCTGTGCGTCACTCCAATGTTGTTACACTAAACACTCATTTCATATTCCCTGGAGGTGAGAGAGATGCCATGAGAGACACACTTACATCTGTAAACTGCAATCAAATCTAATTAATCCCAACACAAATACTGATTAGTAGAAGAGGGAACCTGATGTCAAGTCTCATGGCCCCATCCCAAATAACAGTGGCTTCTTTTTCAAGACACAGATTTTCTTGTTTTCTTTAATTCTCAACATCTGGTGGCACATCTCCAGCTCCTGGCTCCAAGGCAGCTGTACTGTATTTGGAAGGGATACAGGGAAAATCATTTGACAGCCAGAGCTCTGCCTGAAATGCAGCTTCTCTTTAAAAACTCACCACTGGGACACTACAATATGACCTAAGCTCTATCTTTGTGCTCATTTTTGCACCAGGCCATTGGTTTAATTTTATTTCATTAAAGCTGAATTTACTCCGGCAAAGCAGTTAAAATATTAATTAATAGCCTTGCTGCCTTTTAGAGTCCTAGATTCTTTGCTCCAGGCATCAGCTTTCCAGATGAGGTCTCAAACGGAATAGATGCTAACAGGAGAGATGAAGGTGCAGAAACAGCTCACTCTGGAGTGAGTGGCTGCACCAACACTTCATCACATCAGCAGCCCTGCAGTGAGCACAAGCAGCAGGAAAAACCCCTGCACGTGGACTCTGTAGGAAAAGCACAGAGCATGACACTTGTTAAAACACGAAACCTACGTGGAACACTGAGGGGAACTGGGGGGGACGGTTCTCAAGGAAGAAAAAGCCAGTTTGTTTAAACAGCAAATTTTTGCTTATTGTGGAGACAAAGGAAACAGAATCACTGGGTGGGGTATGAGCCATGGTCATTTCAAGGAATATTGATTTGGAAGTGGTGACTGTGGCATCTGTGATCAGCTGTGTCCTGGCAGACACAGACCCTCCTGCCTGAGCAGCAGCGCTGGGACCCTCAGCACCCCCTGCCCATTCCCCAGAGGGTGGGAGTCAGGACAGGAGGGGCTGGGCTGAGCTGGATGACACAGGCAGGGATGGGGATCCTAGGACAGGGATCCTCAGCGCTCCCCTTCAAGTCCCAGGGGAGGCAGATTATTCTTTCATTCCCAGCATCTGGTGGCACATTTCCAAGTTCTTGCTCCAAGGCAGGGATGTGCCACAGACAAATAATTAATGTCAGCAAAGAGCTGTTGTGATGCTGGCTCATCTAGCTTTTCCCTTCTCAGTGAGTCTTTATGGGGATGGAGCCTGACAGTCACTATTGTCACATCACAATTTTTCCATGGCTAAAGACTACTTTTCCTCTGGCAGCCAGTGGGGATTTTATTGTTTAAATAGTGTGAAATCCTTCTTTATGAGGCCACTTGCCTTCTGGTCTTCTGGTCTACAAGAACAGCCTTTTGCAGCATCCAACACTCCCTCGTTAACCCCAGTACTATTTTTAAGAGAGACAGCCTGTCCTCCTCTGCCCCACCATCTCAATCCACAGGTGCTGCTCTTGAGGATTTAAAGTGAGGGATGCTGCAGATGAGGATTTCCAGGCACTGTAGCCACAGGTCGTTAATCTTCCCATTTTTTGCACAGGATTTAAAAAACATTTCCTGGTGGAAATGAGCGGTTTGCTCTGCTTGCACTTCTTGGGCTCTGCTGTGCAAGATTTCCGATTAAAAGTGAAGGTGGAAAAGCCAAACTCAAATATTAACCAAATATTGACCAGACCCCAGAGTGCTACAGCTCACTCCTGCCTTGTCCCAGGAATGGTATCAGGCAGAGATGGGGCTGAAGTGGGAGAGATTTCTGCCCAGGGCTATCCTTGTGCAGGGGCTCTGCAGGGCAGACACTTGGGTGGGCAGAGCTCCGAGCTCTCCTTGCCATCAGCCATTACCAGTCTCCTGACACTGACACTGGGTGCTCCAGCGTTCAGACACCCTGCATGGCAAGGGCACCAGCTCACAGTGATCAGTGACATTCTGATCACAACGCTGATATTCCACCTTAAGCTCAATTTATTAACCCACTGTTCCTTTCAAACAAAATATCACACTGCTTAATTATGTCTTGTCTGACCATTTGCAAATGCCACCAGATATGGAGAACATGACACCATTGCCTTTTGCCAAACACTGGAATCAGACTCTGTGTCACCCTGTGACAGGAGTAGGGTAAAACTGCATTAATCAAATTGTGAATCAGTCACAAAAATTAAGGAGTAATTTGTCAAAGTCTTATCTGGACTCAATAACCATTTGGAGATGACTAAGTAATGAATCAATAATGTGTTCTCACCTTTCATTTCCCTAGGTTCCTGTGACTTGTGCAGCAGAATGACTGGCAAATAACAGACTGGGCTGTCTGGTGGCTTCAGAAGCACTGCTTGGTGTTTACAGGGGAGTGGATTCACACCTTCCTTCCTGTGTGGCACGTCTCCAGCCCAGTCCCAGTGGGAGCTGCACTCACAGCGATGGGTGCTGATGCACAGAAGCCCATGTCAGGCCCCATGCCACCAAACAGAGGCCAAGGCATGAGCAGAGGGATGGAAAGCCTTGCTTGTGTTCCCAGCCACACTCCTGGATGGAATCTTGCCCAAAACCTCTGGTGGGATGGTTCACCTCAGAGCCAGACACAAGCTGCAATTCCTCAATCAAAACCAGGCATTTAACCTCAATGCTCACCCCATAATTTAAATAACTGTTTACCAGAGATCCCGTTAGTCTAATCTCTCTTTCTTAATGTTTCTGAAAGAACACCTTCTAAGGCAACCCCAGAATAACCCATCATCGCAATGACCAAATTTACCCATGAGACTGAGTTGTTACTTCTTCGATGCTATAAAAGTGATAACTTGATTAATAAAATAGTTAGATTTGCAGTACCACAAGGCTTTCCAACTCAGAATCAATTGCTTTACATCTATTCCTCAACGTTGGATTTACTGAATGCATTGTTGAACTCACTGAAAACTGTGTTAGTAATATTAAGTAATTAGTGAGATTAATGCTGCTGCAGAGGCATAACCTGGGCAGAGTCCAGATTATTTAGAGTTCATTATCTTCTGCCTGCTTAAATGATTTATATTCTTATTTCCCTGTTATGTAAGAGCAGAAAACCTGAAGGAAGATTGCTATCCTCATCATGGTCATGCACGTACACAATGGAGGATGTTCCAGAAAGACACTGCTCACCAGGCAGCCACTCTCTCCTCCTCTTCCTCCTCCTCTTCCTCTTTGTCCTCCTCCAGGTCAGGTCAGTTAATTCTGTGTATCCAGAGCCCAGCGCTCGGGCCCATGGTCCATCTGCCTCCTGGATGGATCAGGCACCTCCATGTCCACTGCAAAGCCAAAATTCTCTTCAAAGCCAAAATATTCTCAACCAGATTCATGGATTCAACACACTGTTTGGCCCGGAGGGTGGATTCAGTAATGTATGCATGATCTTGGCTTTCTAATCAAAATTTCATTATTATGACTGATGGCAAAAGTTTTTGTATTTTACATTTTGTCTTTGCAGAAAATTTTAAACACTAATTTTGTCCCTTGGTGCTGGTGTATGTAATAATCCTGCTGATCCATATTCATGTTCTCCCAGCCTTGCAGTTCCTTCACAGTTTTCCCAACTCATAGGATAAAGTCTTTACAGAACTGTAAATATTGTATCCACAATATTTATTATTGTTGTTAATGAACATGGTCTCAGCCCCTGTAATAATCATGGGATTCCCAGTGTATTTAAGTATTATTGTATTTAAATAATTGATTGACTTAGAGGTCACTAATATGAATGCATCCAGGAGTGTTTAATGGGATCATTACTTAATCCTGGCTCCGTGCACTATATCACATTACCAATAAATCAATTATGCATCTCTCTGCCTGTAGGATCTCACTGCTGGAGGCTCAGAGGACCAGACTGGGCTGGGAGCATTGCAGAGAAGGTGACACAAGGGACGTGACAAGTCCTGCTCTACAGGACTTCAGGTGCAGCTGGCTCCTGACACACATGGAGAAGCTGAGACCAGAATAAAGCACATTATTAGAAGGAAATGAAGCAGCTAATTTGTCTGTGTTTTCAGTTAGCAGGCATTTATTAGGAATGTCTGACTTGCTCATATCCAGGTCAGTCTGCTAATATATTAACCTCCAGTGCCACTGATGTGCACAGGAAAAATTCAAACCACAATTCACAGGGATTTTACACACTGCCCAAGGCAGCACTGGCAGCTGGAGGCACCACTGGCTGCCACCACAGCATCCATCACCCTGACAATGGGAAGAGGCTGAGGCTCCTGACTCTGGGGCTCTGGGCCCAACAGCAGAGGACTGGGACCCCCGTGAGACTGGGAACAGGGGACTGAGATGCCCATGGGACAGAGAAGAGAGGATTGAAAGTATCCTGTGATGGGGAGCAGAAGATTGGGACCCCTCTGAGACAGGGACAAGGGCTTTGGGAACCCTGTGAAACAGGGAACAGTGGATCAGGACCCCCATGACACAGGAAGCAGGGGATGTTGAATGGGTCAGGAGACCCAGTGCTAGAATGCTCCTGCAAATGTCAACAAAAGCACACACGTATTTTCATTTCTACCTATCTGACCCATTAACTAACTGCAAAATTCCTCAGTAATCCCTTGTAGATGAGCATCAGAGCAGACCTAAGGTCCAGGCTAATCCCTTTATTATGAAGCAATGCTACAGAAATCAAATACCAGCAGTAAATCGGGAGATTAACAAGCTGGAAAATGCACAAATTAAATTGCATCCTCCCTCTCTGCTCTGCCCCAGCTAATGGCTCTTTTTCTGCTGTGGCCACTGCAGCTGCCCCAGTAGGAAAACAAGGCTAGAAATGCCTTTATAAAAATGAGCCTCTATTTAATCCCTGATCCAGGTAGTAAGCAGAGTCTGCCCAGGATGAACGCATGTCCATACAGCCCCTCATGTCCATATGTCCTTCTCCTGGGAGGGGAGAGCATGGTTCTATGATTCTGTGATTCCATGATTCTGTGATTCTATTATTCTATGATCTGGCTTTGCCAAGCATGCAGGGATCCAGATGTGGAGGTGGACAGGAAAGATATATGGTGCTTGAGACTCCTGACTTTTCCTGCCAGCTTGGGATGGGAGTCAGGCATGGGGTTTTGACTGCAGCAAGACAGGACATGGGCACTGCTCCATGGTGCAGTGCCACCTCTGCAGCTCTCCCCAGGCTGTCCCATGTCACCTGCCTCAGTGTGGCACAGATGGACTCACCCTGGACAGAAAAAAATACGCAGCAGCAGAATTGTGGGACCCTGGAATGGTTTGGAACAGAAGGAGCCTTAAAGATCACCTTGTTCTGCTCCTGCCATAGACAGGGATACCTTCTACCAGACCAGATTGCTTCAAAGCCAGTCCAACGTGGCCTAGAACAATTCCAGGGATGGGGGAGTCACAGCTTCTCTGGGCAACCTGTGCCAGTGTCTCACCATCCTGTTGAGCAGTGACTGCTCCAGGGCCAGATGGATCCGTGAGTTCTGCATGGAGGGCTGTGTCACAGCCTCTGGAGAGGGCTGGGGTCTCCTAGGCAGGTGGCAGCAAGGGCCAGCATCCCTCATCCACACCAGGCAGATGGTGGGGTTCTTGGGGATATCCTGTGCAGGACCAGGAGCTGGACTCAATGGTCCTTGTGGGTACCTTCCAGCTCAGGATATTCTGTGATTCTGTGATCCCCAGGGATCCTCCTGGAGCCCGTCAGGAGTCAGGCTGCCTGCAGGAGGGCCAGCTCTGCCCTGAGCCAGCAGCATGGTTTCTGCCCTGACTGCCTTTACTGCACAGTAGCATCTGAATGAATATTTTATTCATTCCCTTAAGAACATCTCCACAAAAGCACATTTGAATAAAACATGAGGATGCATTTTTGGAAGAGCCATCTAATGCTTCCAACAGCCCCATCACAGTGTATTAACAGTGTATTAACTGTGCTGTTGCATTTTTATCTCAGTGATTCTAATGGAGCCCCATGGCATACAAGGCAATGGGGAAGGTGCCCATGGCCCCATGTCCCTAGGGACACATGAGGCCACAGCCTGGCACTGGGGGCTGTGGCTGCTGTTGGCTTCTGTCCTGAGTGGTGGAGGGATGTGGCAGCATGTCTGCATGCTGAATTCACTTGCTTCACATCCCAAAAACAGGGATATATCAACTTACAAACAAGCCGGAGAGGGGAAAGAAAAAAAAGGAAATAAGAAAAAGAAGAAGAAGGAAGAAAAAAACAAGTAGAGATTCTTAGTGAAAAGTATTGGCAAAGTAGAAAAAAACCTGACCCACATGCTCATGTCCAAACACACGAGTGCCAAACAGCCACATGCACCTGCCACCTCTGTGAATCCCCTAAGCTACACGAGACAGATTCTGCTTCTCATCAGTTAAGCCAATTCCAGGTTTCTCTATTCCTGAGCACAGCATGGGAAATGCACAGGGATGTTTTTGCATAGCTGAGGTTATTCTAACAAAAATCTTTCCACTTCTGGAAAAGACAATTCTCTTGTTTGAATTCATTGAAAAGCAGCAATAAAGCAAATGGGCAGAGAGGAGCAAGCAGGGTAATGGCAGGAGGGTGGATGGGGCAGAGGTTGTAGGGAAGGGGAGCAAATTAAGCCTGAGAAGAGGAAATTTAGCACAGTTAAAGAAAATGTTCCTCCAGCCCTAAACTGGACTTCAGGTCATCAGTGCAAGAGACCACAGAAGGTAGGTTCCCTGTGAGATGCCATAGAAGCAACACCTGCAAAAGTCAGAAGGCTGGCACTAGTTAGAGCAGCAAAGCATCAGGGAAAGGCAGCCAGCTTTTGGGGAAGAGGACAGACCAGATGTGGCCTGAATGCACCATGGCTGGGTGAAGGAAAGGGCACCAAAGATGTGACCCTTGGAAGCATCCCCTGCTCCTACAATGACACGGAGCTCACCACCCAGGGGAGCACAGCAGCCCCAACCTGGACAAGATGAGGTCCCTGTGAACAGCATCCCTTGGAAAACTCCTGTTCTGGAATGGCTTGGCATCACTGCTGACAGGTAACACCGATTTATAAAGTAGAAATAAATGAGCCTGCTCTGCAATTTCACCTAATTCTGTCTCCCATTTCAACTTGCCATCTTCCAGAATAATGCTGGGTGGTTAATTATGTTTCCGTCCTATTTCTCTGATAATACTGCACCTTGTACTGCTCAAAGGGTTTCATTTTACCTTTCATTTCACCTCCTAGCACAGCTCTAAATTTAGTCAGCTTGTAATTTGGGGTATTTTATGCATTATGCTTTTAGTATTTGTAGGTAAAATGGAATCCTTGTCTTTTTTAATTCTCTCTCTAATAATTCTCCACCAAATCTTAATACAAAGGACTTTTTTTCCCCTGAAGACTAATCGAATGGGATGTAATTATAATACCCAGGGAGATGATATTGAAAGTACGTTAACTATGACAGTTTCCTCTAACTAATCACCTCTCAGGCAACTTCAAATCTTGTCTGTGCAAGCTCCAGTCAGCTGCTGTACAGATGTGCCAAGATGGAACTTGGCACAAGACTTCCCCACCAAGACGAGGACTTGGGCAGGGCGGATCTGGGTCCTGGTGTGAGACCCTGGGGTCTCGAAGCCACTGCTGCAGCTGCAGGGTCTGATTTGTCCTTTAGGAACCAGCAGTGTGGTCCCACGTAGAAAAGGAATCGGGGTGTCTGAGGTCACTGGGGACCATGCAGGCAGCATTGTCCCACTGAGGCAGTGAAGAGACAGGGCAGCAAAGTCCTCGCCTCAGCCCAGAGACGTTCCCATCACCATCACACTCTTCCTTGGTTTATTGCTCCTGCTAGGACTGTTTGTCTGCTTGGCCAAAGGAAAGCATTGAAAATACAGTTGAGTGGAAGAAGGGCAGAGGGCCAGAAGTTGTGGCAGAAGCATCCTTCCCTGGCTACTCAGGAGTCAGAAATAACACCAGCAGTCCTGCAGGCTGCAGCGTTTTCCTTGGAAACACTTTCACCTGCCAGGAGAGGAACAGCAATTTGCAATATTTGTGTACTCTGATGATGTGATAGCAGCAAGGTCAGTACTCATGAGAGACACCAAGGGGTTATTTCCTCACTAAACTGTGCACTGCAGCAAATGAAAAATAAGCTTCAGGGGTGCCTATTGTGCAGACAATAAAATGTTTCTATATCAGTGTAGGTGTCAACCCCAATACTTCTGCAGAGTGGATCCTTCATATTACGAGCCAGCTATGAAAACACTCAGCCAAGCAGGGATTCTCCCATCTACAGCCTGGTGTTTGCTACTGGAAATAAAAGATTCCCACTCTGCATTGACAGCCTGGGTTCTCAGAGGGGACAGGACTCTGGGTGGGGACCTAACAATCACAGTCTGGCTTGTGGTAGGGGTAGCATCTGTGGGGACATGGCACTGCAGCAGTGGGAGCTATCACACAAAGGTGGAAGGATAGGACAAGAGAGGCTCCCAGCAAAGCATCTGCTAGAAATTAAAGCACTTTTCTTTATAATCACTATGAGCTAATCAGCCTTTGCTGGCCACAACAGGTTTTCAGGTCTTGTCCAGAGCCACCACTGAACAAGCTGGTTGAGATTGGAATGGCAAGGGTAGAGTCCCCAGCCCCTTCACCTCAGGTTCAGCAGCATGAGAAAGTCCCAAAGCCTCCCTTTGCTGCTGAGTGAAAAGATCTTTTGCAGAGATTAGAATTAATTTATTATTTCACAGTCTGTTATTTACATCACATCTGGAGAGGGTATTATACCCCCCCATTACAAAAACGTCTCAATAATGAGTCCTGTGGTGGGAGCCAGGGCAAGAGGCAGCAGGCAGCAAAGACCAGCGACCCTCCCTCACTGCCATGGCCCCCACATCATCTCCAGCCCCTCCTGTACCAGCACATCCCCTGCAGGGTCCCAGAGCAGTCACAGAGCACGGCTGGAGATGTCGGTCCCACAGCCCCAGGCTCCCAAGCACCTCTGACATCAGGGGCACAGAGCTCACATCCTCCCCACCCTGAGCTGCTGCACAGGAAATGGTGCATCCTGGAGAAGGTCATGAGCTCAGGAGGTGGTACATTTTTCTTTATTTTGGATTACCGCAACAAAATCTGGCTCAGTCTTGAGGCTCTGTCTGGGCATCTGCATGCCCCAGAGAGAGATATCCCTTCACACATCTCTGAAATTCAATTGTAAACACAAGCAGAAAGTCAGTGCCTGGGACTTGCATGGTGGAAAACATTAAATTTGCAACCTTATCAATGCAATTACTGAGGAAGGAGAAACCAGCAGCATGTGCCATGGAGATATCTCACCATGCCTGGGGGCCAACAGGGTGTCAGACACCCTCTGACCACACTGCCACATCTGCTGCATGTGCATGGCAGGAAGGCGGTGGGGCAGGGAAAGCCCAGTGCTCTGAGGGCAGAGCAGCCCCCTGTGACTCAGTTTCAGGCTGGAGCTCAGCAGCTGCTCCGGGGCCAGGATCAGCAGTCACATGGGGAAGAATTTCACATAACCATTGACCTCCTGATTCCTGACTACAACTTGGATTCAGCTTCTCAGGAGATAGGGAAAGGTGACTCACAGCAATGATTTCAGCTATTCAGATTAAAGCCCCTTTTGGGGGCCTCCTGCCTCTGTATTATCAATAGCTTTTACATAGTGGGAGTAGTTTATGCAGGAGGATTGGCAAACGAGCCCATTTCTTGCTTGGTGAATGTGTCCACAGAAAAGGAGGAAACCGTGGAGCGATGGGATTCTGGCAGCTGCACTGGGGTCCCTGCCTGCAGCTGCCAGGGAAGCTGGGGCTCAGCAGATGCTCCGGTCCAGCAGCTGTCACAGTCCTGCTGATGGGTGCAGGATGGTAGCCCTGGAACATCCCACCTCTGCAGGCACTGGGCCACATCCTGCCGCTCACGGGAGCGCCAGGACCCACACCAAGGCTGGTCAGCCAGGGCCACGCTGCACAGAGGCTACCGAGTGACCTGCAGGGGAGAGGAGAAGTTATTCAATGCATCCAGCTGATTCCCCATCCATGAATTAACAGCAAACAGCCTCAAGAGGTGCCAATAAGATTTGCTCTTTACTTTCATTTAATGGAGACATTCCAAATGTCACCTTATGGATGGTTTGTGATTTCTGTGCTCTGGCTGCAGCTCCCACTGAGGTCTGTCTACAAAGGGGATTGAGATGCAAATCCAGCCCTTTGGCAGCATTCCAAAGTCACTGAAGTCACCCAAAGTTACCAGAAGTCCTTTTGAAAACACGGGTCTGTGTTTCCAAACTGCCACCTCCCTAAGGAGGACATTGCACCCAAAAGGAGGTTGGCCATGGAGGGGTCTGCTGGATGAGGCAGGAGAGCAGAAGCTCCCAAGTCCTACTCCCATTCCAGGCGGGAATGGTCCCAGTGACAATTCAAGGCGGCAAAGCCAGAGCAGAGGCTTTGGGCTAAGTTAGTAGCTGGGGGAAACAAATCAAACAACACTAAAGGGGAAAAAACAACCAGCTCAATGTAATGCTGCAGTTACTGGTCAGTGATGGATGCCCAGGGTGGGAGGAACCTTTCTGGATGTCCACAAAAACACTCCAGCATGAAAGTGCTTTCTGTGCACAAAAATAATAGCAGCAATGAAAAAAATCCCGACATTGCTTAATACAATAATTTTGTGGTGGGGGATGTGGGGCGAGGAAAATTAAAGCATAAGGAATAATTACACTCAACAGTATGAACAATGATTACAAAATTATGCAACTGATTAACCATGGCACATATGTAATTACTAATGAGTTTGATAAAATTTTAATTACACCTTGTTCTTTGGGGCATTCAGCAAGCCATGAAAATAATAATCGTGTAGTGCTCTGTCACAAATGATTGCCTCAGAGGGGGGAATGGGGACACATTCAGGGCTGTGCCATTGGGCTGGGAAAGGCAACCTGCTGCTCCTGGGAAGCAACCTGGACACCCTGGGAGCCCTGGGATGTTACAGAGACACACCTAGGATGTCTGCTCAGGGGTTGAGCCATCCAACAGCAAGACACTCAAAAGAATTATCATTTGGAAAAGCTGTGGGATCCACTCAGGGTTGTGGTACACCTGCCAGCCCCTCCAGCACCAGTGACAAATGCACAGCCCCGACCCTCTGCTCTGCTTCAGTGAGTCTGTATCAAATAGTGCCCTGAAGGAGCTGGAGCTCTCTCCTCTCCTTCCCCGCAGAACTGTGGGTGAACTCCTCGGTTTTGCCTGCCCCAGGTGGGGAAGGCACAGCTGGGTTCCCCCCATCACCTGCCAGGGACGTACCTTGGTTGTCTTCACTTTGTTGCCACTGCTGCAGCTCCATCCTGAGAGGTCAGGCAGCACTTTGCATTCCTCCCCTTCGAGACACGGCTCCATCTGGCACCACCACTTCTGCAGCACGATGGAGGCTGGGGGAAGAGGAGGGGATCAGTGGCCAGGCTGTGACATCAGGAGATACAGCCCCTCTCTTCAGCACAGCTCACATCAAGGAGCCCTGGCCAAGGAGCTGCTCGTCACCTGCCTGGCCTCACCTGACCCAACTGTTCCACCTGCCTCCAGAACACCCTGTTTTCTCTCACTACCCCAGGAAAAAGGAGCCCAGCGTCCTCGCTCCCAGTGAGAGCAGTGCTGTTCAATAACTTGTTTCAGGCTCCACTTACAGAGCAAAGGGATTGGCTCCTACCACTCTGCTCTATTAGGGTCTTGTGATTCATGCCTCCAGTTTGGGCAGCCAGAGTGGGCTCTTTTATATTTGGGAACAATATGACCTGAGCAGCTGGGGACAAGAGCCTTTCCTGACAATTCATTCTGGCATTACTTAGTGTTGCACAGAGCTGCAGCTCCAGGGCACTGGCTGTCAAGGAAATCACTACCATGCTGGCAGGAGCCAGCAGTGCTCCCAATGGCTCTTTGGTCATGGCACGTGATGGGATTCAATGAAACACATAGTTTGAGTTTTGCTTGGTGCTCCTCACAGGCAAAGGTGCTGCATGGCAAGAATCACATCCCTGCTTCCAGCTGTGGCAGCAGGACGAGGAGACGTGCAGGGACGTGCTGCAGACCTGACCCCAGCACAGTGATGCTGGAACCCCAGTAACACCCCCATAGCACACAGCCCAGGGCTTCTCAGAGTGGAGTTTCACAGCCACACCAACTGTGTGAGTGTCCCCAGAATGTGTCCCCTTCCCCACTGCTCTGCTGCAGGATCCCTGGGCAGGTCTCCCCTGTTAATGCCAGGGACACGGACACCCCACACCAGGTGTACTGGATGTAAAGATGAGGTCAGGGATTGAAAAGGACGGGGTTGCACCATGGGCACTCACCGTCCACGCACGAGGGAGCCGCCCGTGTTGTCCCTGCCACCTGTCCTGGGAAACAGGAGCATTTCACCGTCTGCGAGCGCTCCTCGATCTTGTTCTTATTGCAGCACCGGTGAGCCGCGATGACTTCGCACGTGCCAGGCTCTACGTGCACTGCAGGAAGAGAAACAGCCACCGTCACACCCCAGAGACCTTGGGCCACGTGCTGCCCAGTGCCTTGGGAAGAGACCCTAGAGCACCTCCTGCCCACTGCCCTGGGCCACGCTGGTGCTGTGAGCTGTGCCCAAGGCACCAGGAGAGCCCGGGGTGTGCAGCCTCAGCTGTCCGGCCTCAGGAATGAGCCCCAGGGCTGCTGGTGACATACAGGTGTCTGGAAACAGCATCTTCCCAGCCCACCTGTAAGGAAAAATGGTGGTGCCTGCTCCACACCTCTTGCATCTGAGCTTTTGCTCCTAATAGCCTTCACATCCATCCCACCCTCCTAAATTCATCCCCTCTTGCCACAGCCAAGCCAAGAGCTTTACTGAAACTAATGAGCACATTCACTAATTGCAGCTGATAATGTGATGCACTTTGCTACAAAAGGGGACGTGCACTGTCCAAAGCCAAGCTTTTGGCTTCAAGCACAGCACCATCACCTCCAACCCCAGCTACAGCCAACGCCTCCACCTCGCCATCCTGCACCCTCTGCCTGGAGAAGGAAGGATCGGGATGGGTTTCCAACCTGCAGTGGCAGAGAAATGTCATGGTGTTCATCAGCAATCCAAGCTGCTCTGCTGCTCCCCCCTCCCAGTGCCATTGAAATATTAAGGAAAATAGGAAACTACTGGGTTGGCTGATCACCTCTGGGATCAGAGTTTACAGCTGGTTAGCATCTCAAATCAGTGCTTCGGCTGGGTAATGGCTCACACAAGCACAATACAAATCAGCCAGAAAGGGCTAAGAGACTTCATTCCCATGACCCCAGAGACGCCTGCAGGTCCTGCTTAATGAGCGCTGGAGAAGCAGTGAAGAGCCACACACGGGCATGCCCTGGGTCCCGTGGGTCACCAGGAACAGGCTTTTATTCCCTAGCAAACAAGAACCAAGCTGGGGAGGGGACAGGAAAGTTGCGTTCCTGAAATATGGCATCCCAAAATGTTCGCAGGAACGCAGGCATCGGGGCATTGCTTGGCTCAGGACACCTCCCACCTGCCACCAGAGGGAAGGCTTGGAAGAGGTGCAAGCAGGACACGCAGGGCAGTGTGGAATGATGCGCGCTGCTGCTGCAGGGAGCCGTGAACGCGAGCCCACACTCTGCCCTCTTCCAGCACGTGGGGCTCCAGCAGCTGCCCCGTCCTGCCCCAGCTCCCAGCTCTGCCTCTCGGCCGGTCACTGCTGGAGCACGCTGCTGCATGGGGACCCCATCTACCCCCAGCGACACCAGGACAGGGACCGGGACAGCCGGCTCTGTCACGGCCAGCGCCACTGCAGACCTTGGCAAGTCCCCACACTCACCCACAAACACTGCCCAGCTCTGGCAACGCAGCCACTTCGCCTCTCCAAGGAAAGCTGAGGGAGATGGGATCTCTCCCCCGCCGCTGGGGGAAATGCTTTTGTCTTGCAGACGTTTTTACACATTTTCACATCCCTGCTCGGAAACGCTCACCTAAGTGTAAACACTCACCTAAGTGTAAACACCTGGCTTGTGGCAGCGGGCAGGGCTGTACCAGCTCCAGCCAAAGCAGCCCCAGCCCTCCTGCTCCCACCGTGTGTGAGCATCAGACAGGACACAAGGGCAGGAGGAGAGTGAGGAGCTGCTCCAGGACACAAGGGCATGAGGAGAGTGAGGAGCTGCTCCAGGACACAAGGGCAGGAGGAGAGTGAGGAACTGCTCCAGGACACAAGGGCATGAGGAGAGTGAGGAACTGCTCCAGGACACAAGGGCAGGAGGAGAGTGAGGAACTGCTCCAGGACACAAGGGCATGAGGAGAGTGAGGAACTGCTCCAGGACACAAGGGCAGGAGGAGAGTGAGGAACTGCTCCAGGACACAAGGGCATGAGGAGAGTGAGGAGCTGCTCCAGGACACAAGGGCAGGAGGAGAGTGAGGAGCTGCTCCAGGACACAAGGGCAGGAGGAGATTGAGGAGCTGCTCCAGGACACAAGGGCAGGAGGAGAGTGAGGAGCTGCTCCAGGACACAGACCTGTGCCCTGCACCCACCGCACACAGGCACAATGGGCTGTGCAATCACCATGCCTTTAATTTACTTTATTTATTGCTATTTCATGGTCATTTTCTTTTAATGAATCCTTACTTTCATTTCTGTCCATAATAATTACACAATCATTATATGGAATATTTTGTAATAGCATATATGGCCAAAAATTTTACCTTCCATTTGAAATGCCATAGTAATTCAGCTTTAATAATGTATTCCATTCTTTTTGTATAAAGAAATTGTAGACTTCGGTAAAAGTGAAAAGGAAAGCAACTCTTTGCAGGACAAACATGACTGTTTTGCCCTTTTTTTATGCTTCATGGGATTTTTCAAAAAATCTGAGGAAGAAGTAGAGATCCTTGGCCTGGGCTGCCTATGAGCCCACATTCCTGTCACACTGTGGTCCAGGACCACAAGGAGTCAGTCACTCTTCCACCCAGTGCATCTCATCAGGGAATTTTAAACCCTCAAGCCTCAGTGTTAACACGTAGTTATGGTTTTGACTCATTTTCAGAAAAGCTTCATTAGCAGAGCTCTTCCTGGGAGGGCTGCCCAGGCAACCCCTCTGCTCCCTTGCATTCCTGCTCTCTGGCTGCTCATTTTCAGCTAATTTTAAAAGGTTCAGCCGAGGGAGAGCCAGGCAGAACTGAGAAATCGCTCATTACAACCATGCAATAGCACTTTGCTAACATGTCAAAGCCCTTTTAATTTGCTCAGAAAGGTGCAGCTCAGAGATAAAGAGAAATGTGACTCCCTCTGCCTTACTGCAGCTAGCTGAGTGTGGGGTGCTGGCAAGTACCCCACTGTCCAGGCACAGCCACACAGCCCTCTTGGGCACACACAGCTCCCCTTGGGGCACACACAGCTCCCCTTGGGGCACACACAGCCCCTCTTGGGCACACACAGCCCTCTTGGGGCACACACAGCCCCTCTTGGGGCACACACAGCTCCCCTTGGGGCACACACAGCCCCTCCTGGGGCACACACAGCTCCCCTTGGGGCACACACAGCCCCTCTTGGGCACACACAGCTCCCCTTGGGGCACACACAGCCCCTCTTGGGCACACACAGCCCCATGGGCACACACAGCCCCTCTTGGGGCACACACAGCCCCTCCTGGGGCACACACAGCCCCTCCTGGGGCACACACAGCTCCCCTTGGGGCACACACAGCCCCTCCTGGGGCACACACAGCCCCTCTTGGGCACACACAGCCCCTCTTGGGCACACACAGCTCCCCTTGGGGCACACACAGCCCCTCTTGGGGCACACACAGCTCCCCTTGGGGCACACACAGCCCCTCTTGGGGCACACACAGCCCCATGGGCACACACAGCTCCCCTTGGGGCACACACAGCCCCTCTTGGGGCACACACAGCCCCTCCTGGGGCACACACAGCCCCTCCTGGGGCACACACAGCCCCTCTTGGGCACACACAGCCCCATGGGCACACACAGCCCCTCTTGGGGCACACACAGCTCCCCTTGGGGCACACACAGCCCCTCTTGGGGCACACACAGCCCCATGGGCACACACAGCTCCCTTGGGGCACACACAGCTCCCCTTGGGGCACACACAGCTCCCCTTGGGGCACACACAGCCCCATGGGCACACACAGCCCCTCTTGGGGCACACACAGCCCCATGGGCACACACAGCCCCTCCTGGGGCACACACAGCTCCCTTGGGCACACTCAGCCCCCCATGGGCACACCCAGCCCCCCTGGGCACACAGTGCATCCCCTTCCCAGGCCATGGATCTGAGCAGAGGTGACATGCCCATGGGGATGCTAAAGGGCCATCCCAGCTGGCATAAAGCACCTCAGCTCGGGCACACCAGGGCCCCTTGTCTTTGCATCCCTGACCCGCAGGCAACGTGAACCACGCCAGACCCACGTTCACACCAGCACAGGAATCTGGGGATTTGTAACTGAGAGCAAAGCAATCCCTCTGCCTCAGATATGGTGATTCCCAGGACGTCAGCAGGAGACACTGCTGTTTCCTCGCTGCAGAGGAGATGAGCATCCCCATGAGGGATCCACCAGGAGAGTTTTCATGTCCCACACCTGGGAAATGCGAGCAGAGAGGCTGAGCCCCCGTGCAGTGTGAGCAACGGGCTCCAGAGCTCCCTGCAGCTGCTTCTCCTTTTGCTGAGCAGCAGGAAACTTGGAACAAAATGCGTATCAGATGGATGGTGTGTTTAACACCGACAGCAGGAAACCTCCTGGGAGCCTGGGATAAGTTCCAGAGCTTCTGGCATGCTTCTCCCTCCCATTTAACTGGTATTTCCCCACTGGAACACTTTTTAAAAAGACACAGCTTATCTTGTGGAGCCATAAAATAATTTTAAGAGCAAAGGTTTTTGAATCCTGCATGCAAGAAGAAAATAAAAATGCTGTCCTACTCTGGTTGACCTTTAAATGAGAAGCAGAACATGGGATTTTTATGGCATAACCTCAAATGACACATTTTGAGTGTCACAGGGAGCGTGGGCACAACTTCACATGTTCAGTGTAAAATACTGTTTGCTGGGGGAGAGCTACAAAATGAAGAGAAGTTGGATGCGTGTAAGTGCTAGGCAATGCCCAGAGACCCTCATTTCCCAAAAAGAAAAAATCCCAGCTAACTTAAATCTTTTACTTCTGCTTCAGGTTGAGTGATGAACATAAATAAAGGCTAAGACAGCCCTTTGATTATCAGCATTAGAAGGTGCTGGGGCCACCCTGGTGAGAGTTGGATCCAGACATTCCAGCCTTGCTCATCATGAAGACCTCACCATGTTACACAGGGGATTAAACTGCTGGTGAATCATTCATCACCAAGGAGTCTCCTATTTTGTTTCCAAATGACTGTGCTTATTTCATGTGGCTCTTTAAAGCCAATCATATTCTGCAGGAAGCAGTGCTTTCCTTGGGCATAGCAGTATCTCCACATGCTGGGTGGGCACAAGGGCTCTCAGGCACATGGTATGATTTGTGTGCAGGGCCAGGAGTTGGACTTAATGATCCTTGTGGGTCTCCTCCAACTCAAGATATTCTGTAATTCTGTTATCAGATCTGGTTGCCACAGACAGATGTGTCCCTAGACAGCAAACAGAGGGTTTGCATGTGGACCCTCTCTTCAAGAAATTTGTAAGTTTGAGGTCATAATTAAAGATCTTGCTGTGCTATTGATAATTTTTATGTGGTTGTACCTGTGAATAAACATAATTCTTTATTGGGATGAAAGCTCTGGATGTATCTGTCCCTCCGATTCTGGGGGTCTCAGGGATCAGTGACAGAGGTATCCCTGTTCAAGTCCACACAGAAACATAACTGCAGCTTCTTTGGACACAGATGTCACTGCCACTGAGAACGCAGCATTATGAAAGAAGCATTATCATGCAGCATTATGTTTCAAACATAACCTTCACCATGAACTGTCCCAAATGCAGCAACAACAGGGCAGACAACATGAGAGTAAAGCCCATGAACTCAGCAAGTTTAGAGCTCATCTTGCAACACTCCCTGCCACTACCAGGGCCACCTTCCACTAGAGCAGGTTGCTCAGAGCTCTGTCCAGCCCAGCCTTGGACACTTCCAAGGATGGGGTATCCAGGGTTAGGACAAGGGAAAGCAGGTAGCTGCTGACTGATTGGGTGAGGGAGTCACTCCAGAAGATGTGTTTTGGTTTTAAGCAATGGGGGTGGGGATTACAGGATTAGAACTGCTTTAACTGCCAGGCAAAAATGACAGAAATAGGACAGGGTCAGGTGTGGGGTCAATCAAGAGCATGAATGGTTTCAAATTAACCCATGAATACTCTTTCCAAGCAGAGGCACATGGAGCAGACAGCAGGTACCCCAGGATCCGAGCATTTGCCTCTGCTGCCAGGTGCACAGCTCTGCCAGTAATACCAGTAACACCAGTAGCACCAGCAACACCAGCACCCACCTCCCCATATGTCCTCCCACCATGTTCCGAGGAACCCCCAGCCCTGGGTTCCCCCAGTGGCCCATCAGGCTCCTGTGTGAGGAAGGATGGGCACAAAGGGCTGAGCACAACTTCTCAGACACTCCTCTACTCCAGACATAAGCTTCAGCCATGGGTTCACATAACCCCTCCAAAAAATCACATCCATGCTACAAAGCAGCACTCCAGTGCTCAGAGAGGAAATCACAAATTCACAGCTGGTAATAACAAATTAACATCTCAGAGCCACAGTGATGTTTTCCAGCAAGACTTTCAATTCTACATCACTTTACATTTGTTCCATCTTTCTAGATGATCTCTGCAACCAGGGGGAAGACAATTTTAATTTCTAATGAAAACCTGGAGAGTGTCCACTACATAATAAGTGAGATTGTGATACTCACAGCAACTCTGGTGGAAAGATTTACATCCACTGCTCACAGAGCAAGAATTACTGAGATAACAGATTCACAGATGTATCAGACGTATATATAGATCATTACATGTGTCTCAGATTTTGCTACAGACATGAAGAAATTCCTTCTTTAACTCCTCACACCATCCCAACTCACCAAGCCACGGGTTTTAAATGCCCCATAATGAGTATTCACAACTTCTAACTCCAAGGAGCAGCTTCACAGCCCTGTGGTTGCATGTTCCTGCCCATCTCAAAGCAGCAGTCCTGGGAGTTTCCTGCACACATGGGCACTCCAAAAGCCAATCCAACAGCTGGCACAGTGGCACAGTGTTGGTGCCTCTAGGTGTCTGCTTGCTGGATGCTGTCCCACACATTTGGTACACTCATCCTTGCTGCCCAGACCCCAGAAACAGGGATGGACACTGAGCTCCCTGAGGCTGTCAGCACTTGGTCCCCAGAGAGATGCCCCCCCACTCCTGGTGTGCAGCACAGCCTGAAACTCCTCCTCCCCCCAGCAAGAAATGTGAGACAGAACTGCACCAAGCACCTCAACCCCATGTAACCCCCACCTCAGGCATCCTGTGAAGACCCTGAAGTACTACCATTATCACGGGGACCCAGCTGACTGCACAAGCATGTGACACATGCAGACAGGATCTTGTTCCCCTACCTGAATGGCTCCTGTGATGATGCGAGGAGGCCAGCGTCAGTCGACCCCACAGCGTGGTAAGGCAGAGACTGAGCACCAGAACCCTTTTGCTCAGGCTCTGTATATCTCTCTCGCTCATTCTACCAAAAAGAAGAAGAGATATGTGGAGGAAGAGGGACTGAGGAGGGCTGGGAGGTGCAGATCCACTCACCGATGCTCCTGCACGCAGTGGTATGACTCCTGAACGTTGTGAGGACTGGGGTGTCCTGGCTGTGGGACACATGGCCCTGGGAGATGAAGTGATTCACCCACCACCCTCAGATGACCTCAGGCTTCAGCAGCAGCATAGGCCATCTCAGCAGGACAGAAAGAGATCCCACCAGCAGTAGTAGAGGTGAGTGATGGTTACCTTTTACTGGGGATTCACGCTCACATCTGTGAATCTGCCAACCTCAGGTGGGTCAGGTCTTTGCAAGGAGCAGACATCAGCACATCTGAAAGGAGAAAAAGGACATGGGCAGTGACAGCTACAATCAGAGTGAGCCACTGTGTCCCTGGGAGTGGCTGGGGGCACATGGAAATCCCACCAGCCCCAGTTCAGGACACACACTCTCAGGTGCATGAGCATGTGTGCCCATCCCACCACTGAAACTTCCCCAGGAGCTCACCCCATAACCCTGCTCACCCCTTTGAACAGCAGGACCTGCAAAGCTGCTCCTGATTTTTACTGCTGAGAGTACAAAATCAGGTCCTTTATAGTAGGCTATTAAAGCAGATGACAAACACTAAATGCACACCCAGTGTGTGTGGGAAGAGCCAGAGTAGATCAGCAGCGAGTCATTTCAGGTTCTGCCTTTTTTGTGCATGGTTACACCTGTTATTGCCCTTGGGTCACTGAGGTCCCTTGCAGGGCTTGGCATTTGCAAACCACTTGCTGACAAACAGAAGGATGGGCTCATCCCACTGGAGGTCCTGAAGCCAGCACCCTGCAGGAAGCTGAAGAGGGGGGCAGCTGATTGCCAGCGGGATACACAGAGCCCATGGCAGTGCCAGGACCTGCCAGGACCTGCCAAGACCTGCCAAGACCTGCAGTCCGCTCTCCCAGAGCATCACCTTCGCCTGGGGCTGCTCCTCCTTCCAGCACAGAAGCCAAGTTCACACAACCACACACTCAAAAGTGCATTGGCTACCCCTGGACACACTGAAAACCTCTCTTGGCTCCCACTCCAGGCAGCACGTGCTGGGAAGAAGACAAGTTTTACATCACGAAGAGCCCCTAAGGAAAAATGTAAATCCCAAAAGATTTTGTATTTTACTGCTGAGTTCTTTAAATATGTTCTCTTCACTATTTACAGCCACAGCCCTTCAGGTGGAAACAGCTCTGGCACTCTGCAGGCAGCAGCACCAACAGCAATGTCACCACTTGGCTCCTGCCAAGGGACACGGTGACCTCCCAGCCTCCACTATCACCTCCGGGGTCTAACCAGGCCCAGTAAACAACTATTTCCCCCATAAAATTTTAGCGTTGGATCATAACTTACTAACAAGATGCCCCAAAGATGAGTGCTGATGACAGTGAGGTTGGGGAGTGCTCCCAGGACCAGCAGCAGGTGCTGGGGTACCCCTGCCCTGGGCCAGCCCTGCACCCACAGTCCCCTCCACAGGCAGTACAGAGTTCCAGCAGTGCACTGGGCAAACCCACACCTCTCAGAGAAGAAATCTTCACTTTCTAACCATGCTTGAAATTTCTATCTGCTCTGGACCACAGGACAGTGAAACCACAGATTCCTCTAATGAAGATCCAGGATACAACATGCAGACCTTTTTAATCAAAACAAAGTAATTTGAAGTGGTAAAAAGGACATTTCTTGTTCTGAAGAATTTTAAAATGAATTTTCCTGTTTTAAACTGACATTTCAAAATGAAAAGTGCTTCATTCCAAAGTGGTGATTTAAAGTGATATTTTGCACTTTGATTCTCCCATCTGGAAAACAAAAATCAGAAAATGTCATCAAAAGTGTTGACATTTGCCCAGGAAAAAAAACAAAGGTATACTGACAAACCCACATATTTTATGTTAAAAAAGAACTTAGAGTAAGGAATTGCTTCTAACTAATGTGGTGGGATGGTCAGCTTGGCCAGGAGTAGACTGAAGAGTGGCTCGCAGCATCCCACCCGCTGTCCTGACTCCATCCCTGCCCACTGGGTGATGAGGGGCTGCTCCTGCTCCAGACCCTCCATGGCCAGAAAGAATCCACTATGGCTCAGTGTGCAAGAAAACCCTTGATCCTCGAGGTGATGTGATGGGACTGTGAGACTCTCTCCTGCAAACCCATATTTAGGTGATCTCTGGTGCTGCAGCAGAATATGCTCTGCATGTGGCTTCTCAGAGGAGGATCACAAAACAGCCAGTACTGCTGGACTCCCTTTGGAGACGTGACAGCCCACTGTGTAAATACTGATGTCAGCTTAAAACATGCACTATTTGCTCAATGACAAAGCAAACAGCTCTCTCAGAACTGCTCAGTCCTTCACCTGAGTCCAGAGGCAGTGAGTGCCTCAGCACTGCATCCAGCAGGGAGCAGGGCACGTGCCCTGCTCCTGGGTCACCCCTGCCCTGCCACGCTGCACCTCGCAGGAGCTGTGTCCCAGCTGGACAAGCAGCCCCATCATGGGGCACATCTAGCAGCCCAGATGTGAGGACAGCAGACACAATGCTAGTGCAGTTTTTGCAACAGTGAGTCCCCAACGCCAACGAACCTCCCATGCGCCTTCCAGCAGAGCAGCCAGGTCCCCAGCAGGAGACCCTGGTTTCCTGGCTGCTGCTCTATGCCAGGGGCACAGCCCAGCTCCCAGGCACTGGGCCCGAGCCCCAGAGCACACACCAGAGTCCCCCTGGAGGAGCCCATCTCCATGGGACCCTCCAGGCCATGGGAGTTTCCAGGAGCCATCCCGAAACCTCTCAGCTGGACCAAAAACCAAGCACTCCACTGGCTGCTCCATCCACAGAGGACAGCAACACACTCCCAGTGCAAAGTATATTTAGCTCACAAAGGCTGAACTGTTTCCTATAGCCAAGGAAGCATAAATAAATTACGGTGTTATCAATAATGCAATCCACACTGTCCATGCCACACTCCAAAGGGAAACCACTGAGCTGAGCAAGAACCACGCTGGTGGCCAGGGGAGCACATGTGGTTTAGGGAAGCACGAGGACAAGGTGCCTCCAGTGCTCCATGCTGGCAGAGGCACTCAGCGCTCCCGTTCTTGCCCAAACTCCCATTAGAAAAAAACAGCTCTGCAGAAATTGCTGTTTTGACAGTTACCAACCTCCAGTGTCGTGAGATTACAACTACTAATGTTTGGTCTGACTTGAGATTTTTCAGCCTGGAATGTCAGTGGAATGAAGAGTGGTATTCTGGCATGTCAAAACACTTAATTTTGATTGAAAAATCTCACTATTCTCCATCCTGTTATGTGCTGTTTGGAATTTTGTGGATTTTTTCACTAACATTTTTCAGCTGCTTTTGCCTTTTGGGTATGAGTTGGGACCTGAAGGAACTATCAAACTTCCCAGTCTCTCAGACTATCAATCTCAGTTGCAACCAGTGTCCTTTTGCACATTCCATTTTAGCTCTTAACATGACATGGCCACAGTGGTCCAGGCCCGAAGATGTGCTCATGAGGGCAGCATGAAGCCCTCTGACCAGGCAAAGAGGTGGCCTGGGAGCACAGAGAAACACAAAGGACTCCTTCCCCCAAGCGTGCTCCTTCATCCTCTTCTCTACACTGATTTATTTCCAGCTTCTTGCTCACTCCTCCAGCATCTGCAGCATTTCCTTCCCAGCCAAGGTGAGCAGGAGAGTTTTTAATTCCACCCAAGCATGGGCCGGTTCCTGCTTATTCACAGGTGGATCCCACCATCCCACTGCCATTGGCATTTTGAAGGTCAGCTCTGCCAGCAGCCCAAACCTCAGCCTCATCCAGTGCCAGGATTGTTTCCCCAAGGGATACAACATCTCACCTGTGCAGGCTCTTTGCTGGGGTGTGGGCGTCCCAGCACAGGTGAGCTCTTCCAGGTAAAGGGCAGCCACACACCGAGCAGCCCCCCCATGCCTCTCCCTGCAGCAAAAGGGATGAGCAGCAGGAGCCTCCTGCTTCCCTGCCTTGGCAGGACAGACTCGTGACTCCAGAACGGGTCCAGTACAGCTCATGCTCTCCTCAGGGCCACTGAGCCTCTGCTCGTGGTGATGGGGGCATCTGACCTATGCTCACCCCTCGAGCCACCCACACGAGGCGCTGGCTCTCAGTGCCACCGCCCTACTCTGCTGCTGGCCAGAGGCAAACCCATCCTGGCTGCAGGAGCTACAGCAGCGAGGGAGGAAGCAGAGGAAGATTAAAGCCCGCATCCCATCCTGTCCTGTTCCAGGCTTTGGCCGCATGGACAGCTTGTGCTGGAGGCAGCAGCAGTTGGGATCCACGGCCTCTTCCAGAGTAAAAGAGCATCCTTGGCTGCAGAACCTGGGATGTCTCCAGCGTTGCTTTGCCTCCCAGAAAGGCGAGTAGCTTCGCAGTGCTGGCAAAACAGCATCCGTGACGAGCCCACGCCCGGAGCCGGTGGCCGGACAGGGCCCCCATCGGGTCCGAATCCCCGCACAGCCCCGGGGCGGGCAGGGACCGCGGGCGCCGCTGCCGTCGGACTCGCCGGTAACGGGGCGCAGGGCAGAGCTGGCCCCGAGAAACTCACTGCAGGGGCCCTCCCGAGCCCCGCACGGGCAGCGGGGAGCCCCGGAGGGCGACAGGGGACCGGGACACGCGGGGACCGGGCAGCGGCGTTCGGCGGCCGAGCGGAGCCGGGAGCGCCGGACCCCACGGCGGAGCCCTGCACCGGCACCCCGGTGTCGCCGGTGCTCGCTCGCACGCCGATCCCGGCCGCTCCCCGACCCCGGCTGCCCGGCCCGCGCCGGGACTCGTTGTCCCCTCGGAGTCGCCCCGGGGCCGCCGTCTCGCTCCCCCGCGCCAAACTTTCCGCACGTACCTGCCAGAGGCCTCGGTGCGGCCGGGGCCCGACGCTGCCCATGGCCGGGGGCCGCTCCGCTCCGCTCCGCCGGTCAGCGCCGCCTCCGCGGGCCGCAGCCGCCGGGGGCCGCGGGCATGGCCGGGCGCAGCGCGGGGCTGGGCGGGGGCGGCAGCGCGGAGCGAGCGGAGCCCGGCGGAGCCGGTGCCGGCACGAAGGGGCGCAGCGCCGCCTGCTGCTGCTGCCACCGCCCGGGGACCGGCCCCGCGATCCCGGGCTGCCCCCGGCACCGCCACCGGCACCGGCTGCGCACCGAGCCGCCCCCGCGGGGGCGCCGCCCCGCCCCGGTCAGCCCCGGTGCCCGTCAATGCAGTCGGAGAGGAGGAACGGGCAGAGAGAATTTACCGGAAAAATTACTTACACACACAACCCCTTTCCCCGCTGCCTCCTCCCCACACACCCACCCCACCCCCACCCCCCCCCCCAAAAAAAAAAAAAAAAAAAAAAAAAAAGAAAGAAAAAAGAGGGGGGAGGAGTGATGGCCCCGCGAACTCCGAGGGATATGGAATGGTGAGGGGACGGATGGAACGGACGGACAGCCTGCCGGACTGCTTGCTGGCCCTAGCATTCTCCTCCTCAAAGGATGAGCCTGGTAAGAGCTAATTTACCCAAAAACTAACTTCCCCCGCCAAAAAAGGTGTGATGGTTCTGCAAGCACGGAGGGGTGCTGAATGGTGTGGGGATAGACAGACAGATGGACCCACTCCTACAGCCTTCTTCTCCTCCCTCCGTGGTTTGGTGTCAAACCACCAAAACTCAGCTTTCCTGGAACTGAAATAGCGTCACCAGCCTGGATCGGGCTCTGCAGGAGACTCTCCCTGACACAGGAGATTCCAACACCTGGGACCACAACACCAACCTGGGCCAGCTCTTCCCCCAAGGCAGCTCCAGGCTTGTGCAGAAAAGCTTTCCTGGTGCTCCCAGGACACAGCTTGCATGGCTCCTCTTGCAACAGGCAGCAACCAGCTTTAAAACACCAACAAACAGCAAGAGCAAAGGTTGAATTTTCACAATTGTTGCCAGGAATTAGACCTGCAACCTCAGCACAGCTGAGATGAGAGGCTGATGTTACATGCACTCATTCTGGTTGCTTTGCTCAAACTTATTGACATATCGATGAAAGCCTTTGGTTTCTGAAGACAGCTCACTGCTTACTCCTGGACCTTCCACCCCACCTCTCAGCTGGAAGTGTGGAATCATTTCCAAGACCAAGCTGAGTTACAGGTGAACAGCAGCTGTCCAGACAAATCACACGTGGGCAGTTTGCAGATTTCCCAGCCATTTACCTCCCATGGGATCCCCAAAGCCTTTGTGCATCCTCTTCCCCAAAAACCAGCCCTTGGGAAGGGCATTGCTGTGAGCTACGTTGGCACCCTGGACCCCTCAGGGCACCAGACAGATGGCAAGGCAGATGCTCTGAGGTGACCCACCAGCTCCCGGGGGACCCACAACCCCCAAAATGCACACAGGTATCCAGGGGAGAGCACCCCAGGCCCTGACAAGAACAGGTTACTCTGCTATTTTGTCCTAGGAAACCGAGTTCCTTTTCCCCCTCTACAGAGTCAAAATTGCCATATGTTAAATTCCAATTAGTTAGACTTGGTTGCTCAATAGAAAAAGGAAAAGCTTTACAAGATTAACCCAAACCCCGGTAATAAGATATTAAGGAAATATAAGCATCTCATTCTTCAGATCAGAGGGTTTTAATAATAATGACAAAAATCAATATGAAACTAATTTAAATCTGCTGTTTATATTCATCAGGTCATTTGATCGAGAGCCTGCCAGTGCAGGTCTCTAGTGCTGTGATAAGTAAATACAAATGTACTACTTTCAAATCACAAAGTTTTAGTGGAATGATCAAGAGCAAACAAAATCAAATCTATTTTCCACATCAGCCAAATTCCAGTTAAATTAGGCCAGATTATTTAATAAGAAAGCCTACAAAACTCCAGCTCTTTATTGATGTAATGATACAGAAATATAAACTTGTCGCTTTCCAGATCACGGCATTTAAATGCAGGGAAGGAATAAAGGCTTCACTAAAACCGGTTTAATTTGAATTCTGCTGGAAGTGAAGACAGTAATTCTTTCTCATCATTATCCTGACTTCTTACTGAGTGTCCAGCAGCAGCCTTCAGCCTTGCTCTCTTCCCTGGCTCTGACTCCTTGAGGAGCCCAGTACTTTACTGGATGAGGGGACCCAAGTTTCCAGCATCCATAACAAGCCAAGTTTGGAAAGGGAAGGAACTGCCCAAAACAACCCTACCAACATTTCCTGATGTATCCTTAGTGATAAATCCTGCTCTCACGTAAGAAATCTGTCACATTCCTGGAATCCTTCTATACCTTCCAGGTGACCAACCCGCTTTTTTTTCTTTTTCAGGAAGAAAACTCATGGATTGAGGCTTGGGATACAATAAGGGTTAGGGGCAAATGGTTTTGCAAAGGCAGATGGACACATCATAAGACTTCAAATGTTCAGTACAATCAACTTATCTGCAGCTGCTAATAGGCAGAAGAGTACAAATTATTAAAGCTGGAAAAAGCAGAACTCCTGACATTTTATTCCTGGGGAAGATTTATCACACCCTGTTTTCAGTGATCACTGAATTAAGATTCAAGTTGATTTATCCCCTTCATCTGAGGAGTCCCCAGTGCCTCCAGGCTGTCTCTGAGGATTTTGTTCCCTTTTCAGAAGGTTTTGCTGACAACAGGGTATTTCAGTGCAGATTCCCAGCCTGTCAAAACAGTGGTGCAGGGAGAGATCTCTGGGAAGCCTGGGCACTGCTGCAAAAGCAAGGAGAAGTCCTGTTCCCTGCATCCTCTGGAATGAGGGTCTGAGCTTCCAAAAGTAAGTTCCCCAAAGGCTCCATAAATTCCAGTGAGTGTTATTGTTATACATTTCTTCTTCTTCTTCTTCTTCTTCTTCTTCTTCTTCTTCTTCTTCTTCTTCTTCTTCTTCTTCTTCTTCTTCTTCTTCTTCTGTATTTCTACTGTCAGGTAATATTAAATGAGACCAGGAGGTTCCTGAAGATTTTAAGAGCAGAATTTTGAATGAAGATCCCTTGGGAGATATGCAAATGGTATGGAAGATTTTGAAACAGCAGAAGGGGAAAAGCCAAGCGACCCAAGGAGGTTAGTGTGCCCCCTTCTCCCCTCCCCTTTGCAGGAGGGAGAGGAGAGGGTAACACCCTCTGGGAATCTGCACCACATCCAGGTCATCTGCTCTGCAAAACACTGATGTGCTCACCTGCAGAGAGGTCACAGACGTACCCAGAGCAGCAACGCTCTGAAGGCTTCTCTGCACTCCAGCAAAAAACAGGGAAAAAAGATGTGTGGTTGCAATCAAATTATCCCGTCAAGAAATAACAATAAATGCCGAACTTCCCAATTACAGGGGACACACAAACCTTGGAAACCATTAAGAACTGCTTCTTCTGTTGATGAATTATCCAGAGTGCACAGAGCTATTTGCTGAGCTTCACTGTATTATGCTAATTATAAATTAATATATTACTCATTACACAGTCAGGCTCTACAGTCAACTAATGCAGTGCTGCAGCCTGTTTTAAAACATCATCTGGTACTTTTATGATCTAGATGTTTAATTTACTTCTGTTCTGGCTTAAATGCCACCAACATGTCACTCTTTCACAAAGAAATATCCCTGGCTCTATCTTACCACCTCTGGGACTCAGCAGCATAGATGAAAGATGAAACTTAGAAAGGCTTTTTCAATGCTGAGTAGTTGCATGAAAAATTAACTAAAATAGCATAATTTAAGACGAATTCCTGTGTCACTAATTTTTATGTTTATCATAGCAGAATGCTGGAGTGCTTCTCCTGAAGCTGTGCCCATGGAAGGTGAGTACCTGACACCCCATGCTCAGGGAGGGCATTTTGGGTGAGATGGGGAGACAGGGAAAGCATGAGCATCCCAGGCGGGACTCCCAGAGGGATGGGAAGAACAAAGGGCAGAGCTGCTGGCATCCCAGGTTACTGTTTACTGGTGTTGGCCTCCCCTGAGCTATTAGTCTGACTCAGTCTACAGCATCTGCATCCCCAGGCCTTGTGCCAGGCAACCGTGTGAAGAGGAACATCAGCCTCGTAGATAAGGAGAAAACTGCACGTGGATCTGCCTGGCAGGATAAACAGGGGGAAATGGAGCCCTCTTTCTTGGAAAACAGTCTTTAGCACCACATTGTTTCAGGGAGCATTCCTGCAGGAACGTGTTTATTTGTCAGACCATTCTTTCCGTGCAGTGCTCAACAAAACGGAAATAACAAATATGAAGCAGGGTCACAGAAGTCAGACTGGAAACTGCCAAATCCTTCTTTGCAAGGAAAGCATCCTGGTGACTCAGCAGTACAGGGCAGACTGGCAGTCCCACAGCAAGGAGACACATTCAGGAGACACACTGGAGAATGCAGCGATTTTCAGCCTTAATAACACGATGTTATTGCACTCAGAACATCTAAGAGCACCCCATGCATGACCAGCAGCTGAACAGGGATGCTGCGAGGGGAAAGCATCAGGAGCTAAGGAGGGGACCCGTGAATGCTGAAGATGAACTAGAGGGGTGCTGGCCTTAGGCTGGAAGGGTTGGTTTGGAAGGGACCTTTAAAGATCACCTATTTCCAACCCCTCAGGAAGGGACTTTAAAGATGACCTCGTTCCAACCCCTCACTGTGGGCAGGGAAGCTGCCCAGTCCTGAAGGGTACTGGATGAGCTTTAATGTGTACTGAAGACCTTAAATCTTGGGATTAGAAGGTGGGAATATAGGTACCACTGAGTCAATTCTATATTCTGATCCTAGTAATCTGGTACAATTTGAAGATCTCTGGCTGAAGATGGCGAAAAGCTGGAGGGCTTCTCAGTGCTGCTTCTGCTTGAAACGTACAACGCAGAAAGCCCATGCTGACAGGAATCAGAGGTTCCTCCGTGAAACTAAGGCACTGGGGAACACAAATTTTAAGAAACAGCCTCAATTTTCCTTTACAGTAGGCAAGTACCGTGTGTTTTTCATCGTTTTTTTTTTTGCCGTCACAGGAACCCAGAAGCAGGGAGGTGCTGAGGTCAGGCCGTACAAGCGATGATGTTTACGGTAACTTTTCCCCTCTCAGCCAAGCAGGATGTGCTGCTCTGATCAGCTAAATCCGCATCCTGCTCACGGTGGAGCGCAGCATCCTGGGTGGAAGGAAGGGAGAGGTTCGGCTCTCAGCCCTCTCACGGTCCGTCCTTGCTCCTCCGCAGGCTGCTGGTTATTAATAGCCCGGAACGGCCGCGCGTGGGCTGATGAGAGCGAGCGGGTGACAGAGCGCCTGGCGCTGGACGGGGACCTTGTCCCGGAGTGGGTGGCTCCGGCGGAGCCTTGGGACGATCTAGCTGGGAAACTCACCTGTCGGGAAGATTTTCCCAGAGCATTTTCTGCGCCGGGATGGCTCGTGTCCCCGGGGCTCCCGGCGGGGGAGTCATCCCCCGGGAGGGCTCGTTCTCCGCGCTGCGGCGTTCAGCTGCCGCTCCTGCTTCCCCCCACCCCGCACCGCGGCGGGGCGGGGCGGCGGGCTCGGCCCGGCTCGGCCCGGCTCCGCTCGCTTCGGCTCCTCTCGGCTCGGGATGCTGCTGCGGGTGCGCGCTGCCGTGGCGCAGCTGGCGGCGGGGCTGGGAGCGCAGCCCCCCGCAGAACCCCGGGGCGCCGGGGCCGGCCGGGGATCGCCGCCGCCGGCCGCGTTCTGCCGGCCGGCCTTCCTGCAGCTGACTCCCGAGGAGCTGCGCCGCGCCGATGACCACACGGGGCGGGCGGTGCAGAGCCCCCGGGACGGCCGCGGCCGCCTGCCCTGGAGCACGGGCTACGCAGAGTGAGCGGGGCCGGGAGCGGGAGCGGGAGCGGGAGCGGGAGCGGGGCCGGAGGTTTGCAGCCCGGGGAGGGCAGGATGGCACCGCTCGGCGCTGAACTGGGGACCCTGGGGACCAAAGTGGGTCGCGGCTGGCGGTGAGCTGCGTCTGTTCCCTTTCCAGCAGCAGCAGCAGCGAGGAGCGGGCGCAGTGGATGCCCGTGATGGGAGACCAGCAGCGAGGGGCCGTGCTCTTATCGATCCCCGAGGGGTTTAGGTTTTTCTGTACGTTTTGTTTTCTGCGCTTTCTGCACAACACCCGCTGTCACCGATGGGTACCGAGGGCGAAGGAGCTGCGGCACCTCCGGAAGGACTCGGGGGGGAGCAGGGGCTTTCTTGGGGGTGAGACTGCTTGAGACTTCCCCTTCAAGGACCTGATTGTTTTCTTCTTTCGCTAGCTGCGAGTTTCAGCCCTAACTGAGAGCAGGCAGGAAGGTCAGACTTTGAAGGCTTTTGCTGCTTAGTGCTGTCAGCCCACTCCCGCATCCCTTCCTCGAGCTGATCTTCCCGATATCCCAGAGAGCTTTATGAGATATTGATCTTGCCCCTGGAGATAGTGAGACAGGAGTACGCAGCGTGAAAAAATTCCCTTTTCAGTGTCCCAGGAGTTCTTTCTGCAAACCACTTGGAAAGTCTGCCCAAAGAAAAATCACCCTGCTGTGTTTACAACTTCTTCCTGTGAGCAGGTTCTGCTATGTAGACCTGAAATCTGCTGTGTCAGCACAGGCTGGGAAAAGTCAGTATGAATATTTTTGCAAAAGTTCTGCTGGTTTCGTCATCATCACCTTCTCCGCTCCTTCCCTGAGCCCTCTGCTCCCCCCAAGAGGTGATGGGACATGGATGAGGCTATGGTTCTCTCCGTGTCCCCCGGGGGTGTCTGTTTGAGGTTGATGCAGGTTTTGGGGCAATTATTCTGCCTGGGGCAGTGCTAGGGACCTCAGCAAACCCAGTTTATTTCTGGTCACTTCCCTTGGTAGGTGCATGGACAACTGCTTCCCCCTGGACCCAGCTGTGGGTGGGACTCAGTGCTGCTCCTGGCCCCAGATCAACCCATACAACTGGTCTGGGACACCTGGGACAGGACAGGATCACCTGCACAGGGCATCCCTGGCATCCCTGGGGACTTGAGTGGAGGGTTGGGGGTGGGGGGAAGAGTTGCTTCAAGATGGCAAGTTTGCTGGAACATGATGTGAAAGAAAGGGCCTTTACACCTTTTTTCCTCCTGGCAGGGTGATAAATGCAGGGAAGAGCCAGCACAACGAGGACCAGGCATGCTGTGAGGTGGTGTTTGTGGAGCAGAGGCCCAGCCCAAGGGGCTGGCTGTCATCCAGGGAAGGCAGCGGGGAGCTGGATGGGGTGAGAGCTGTGGTGGTTCACAAACAGGGACACGACAGAGAAGATGCCCAGCAGCAGGGCATGAGATGGGAGACGTGGCAATGTGTGCACACTGGGGATTCCCTTGGTTCGTGGCCCTTCTCTCTGCCTGCTTCTACCATCCTCCATCCCCATGTGACTACCCCAGGGCTGGCTGGACCAGGGAGACCAGTAGCCCATGTGCCCTGGGAGGCTGCAGAGGTGGCTGCAGTGCTGGTGCCTCCCCTTCGGAGGCTGCTGGAGGCATGAGGTATCTGAGGCAGGACTGGGCTCCAGCCAGGGATCAGCTGTGTCCAGACACCCTTGGTCAGCTCCCACATTGCTCCTGCCTGCACTGAGACCAGTGAGACTCGTGTCACTGTCCTCAGCTGGTGGCCCCAGCTACTCTGAATTCCCCATCCCATCTGCTTCCTTACAGGCTCATTTAACCTTCCCTATTCTCCCTGCAGGGCAGGAAAGGTTTTTATTTCCACTACTGGGCCTTGTTTGATGGCCATGCGGGCAGCGGTGCTGCTGTCATGGCATCTGAGAGGCTCCACCTGCACATCTGTGAGCAGCTCCGGGACCTGGTGGAGATCCTGCAGGACCCCTCCCCACCTCCCATCTGCCTCCTGCACGATGCAAAGACCGGTTCTGCAGATCCAAACCAGGTGTCCTGCACAGAGGACCATGGGGAGGTCCCAAACGATGCTGTGCCACGGTTTCACCTGGAGAAAGCAGTGTCCCATGAGAGCCTGGTGATCGGTGCTATTGAGAATGCCTTTAAGCACATGGTGAGGATCCTCTGCCTGTGGGATCATCTAGGCCATCCCCTGGGGGCACCTCTTTGCTGTCTGTGTCTGCATCAGCTTGACCCCACTGGTAAAAGGCAGCTCTGCAGCAAGGAGGGGACTGCAGGGAGGGCTTCAAGCATGATGATCTCAGAAAGGGCTCTGTGATGCTCCACATTTTGAGCTTTCAGACCGCAGAGGCTTTGGGCTCCAGGCCTGTGTGGGTGCAGAAAGCTACGTTACACTTTGTTCCAAGAGACCGACCTGCTCCCCTCCTGTCTTGCTCTTTCCTGCTTTTCCCACTGCCCCAGTGAAGCCACATCCCTGACTGCCCCACAAGACCCCTGGCCCCCCAAGCCCTACAGCCGCTCCATGGCTGCGTGGGGAAAGGTGTCCTGGCTGCTCACTGCTTCCCACCTGGGGCTGAGGTGCTGCTGGAGCAGCCAGGTGCTATCTGGGGCTGCCCACCTACCCTGCAGCCTCTCTGTCTCCCCAGGACGACCAGATTGAGCGGGAGCGGGCGTCCCAGCACCTTGCTGGGGGGTGCTGTGCCCTGGCTGCCATCTACCTCATGGGCAAGTTCTACGTGGCCAACGCTGGTGACAGCAGGTACAGCCCCACAGGGCAGCCCTCACCTTTTGTTCAGTGACTGGGGACACCCCACTCAACTGGGTGTGGTGCCAGAGGGATGGCTGCTGAGAAACACCCAGCTCCAGCCCTGTCTAGAGGGGGGGGGGGGGGGGGGGGGGGGTGAAGGTGGCAGAACTGGGCAGAGTCATCCCCTGCCTGCTCTGTGCCCCGGGGGACAATGCTGTGATCTCTGTGTTTGCCAGGTGCACAGATAGGGCTGTAGAATTGCCTCCCAAAATCTGGGATGTGCTCCCTTCCTTCCTAAGAACATCCTCTCTGCTAACCAGATGGCTCTTGATCACACCCTGGCCCCTGCTGCTGGCACTGGTCTGGGCTGCAGGTTGGAGAGTGAAAACTGCACTCAGCAGAGCTTTCGAAAATGTGCAAGAAGTCATTTTAGAGTACACTTCATACCAGTGACCTGTTTCAGGAGAAGGACACAAATCTATGTGCAGACAAGTGCAGTGGGAGCTTGGAGCCCTAGAATTTTAATTGCCATGTGTGTTTCCAGGGCTGGGCTAATGTAACTGCATGTGTGTGTGCCCACACCCCCAAGCAATGGCAGAAGAGCAGGTCCATCTTACACTAAAGGTGACACTCCAGGTGAAGCTGGTTTGAACTGCCCTGTATTTATCATTGGATCAAAGAATGGTTTGGGTAGGAAAGGACCTTAAAGCTCATCTTGTTCCCTCCCCCCTTGCCATTTGCAGACACATTCCACTAGACCAGGTTGTTCCAAGCCCTGTCCAACCCAGCCTTGAACATTTCCAAGAATGGGGCAGCTACAGTTGCTCTGGGTATTTACTGCAGGTTACCTTGTCCCCAGCAATGTCAGACCAGCAAATACAGGCTCTGGTCAATTTTCTGAGGCTGGATGTCCTTCCAGCTTTGAGATAGAGAAGGAGATCCCCCATACCTCTGCTTTTGGGTGCAGGTCCCCCTCCATGGCAGCAGTGGCTGTGCAGGATGCCAGCATGCAGGGAGAGGGTCCTGGGGCTGTAACTGTGCCTCTGGGTAACAATCTGTGTTGTCTTCTCAGGCATCAGACTGCCAGAGCTGAACTCAGCCTGGCCTTACATCACTGGATGAGACTCACAGCCACCAGTGTTGAAGATCCTTGGGCCTACCATGACATCCAGAAACATAATCAGATCTTTATGTTTTTTTCAGACATTAAACTCTAAGAGCAGCCCCAGCAGCAAGTGTCAGTGCTGGTGTGGGATGGGCATGTGCTCCTGTGTGCTGCTGCAGGCAATTTCTGCCCCTGCTGTGTGCAGCTCCCATCTAAAGGAGGGTGTCCCACCTTTGTGCTGCTCCTTTTTTAACCATATCCTGTACTTTGATTTGGTCTGCTTCATTCCCCTCTGCCCTATGCTTCTCTCCCATTTCCCCTTCCTTCCTACCCCTCTCCTGCACAGGAGGGAGGTATGCCATGCCCTGCCCAGGGGGGCAGTGAATCCAGGAAGCAGCCCCCACCTCAGGCTGAGAAAAGCGTTGGCAGCAGAGGGGAAGGGGTTGCACCACTCCTGGGAATCAGCCCTGGAGATCCAGGCTCAGCTCCTCCACCAAGTCTCCTCTCTAATCTCATCCTTCCATGTTTCATTGCAGGGCCATTATCATCCGTAATGGGGAAATCATTCCAATGTCCAGGGAGTTTACTCCAGAGACAGAGAGGCAGAGGCTGCAGTTTTTAGTAAGAAGGTCCTTTCTTCTAACCTCGTTCCTGCTGAAACACCTCCTGGTCTCTTCCCAGCCCCCTGTGCTGCCTGCTGGGCTGCTGCCATGGTGGGGTTCTGGACCCAAGGGCAGCCCCATGGCTGGCACCTGCTGTTGGCGCTTGTCCATACCAGACTGCTTCCTGGCATGGGAAGAGGCACTGAGATGCAGAGAGCTGGCATGGGGCCATCTTGTGTCTGGCAGAGCCCTGGTTTGCTGTGGGCTCAGTGTGAGGGTCTGTGACTGCGAGCCTGGCACAGACAGGACATCGAGAGCCCAGGCTTTTGGCATGGGGCTGGATTGACACGTTTGCATGGAGCCAGTTTGGTCCATCTTGTCCTGTTGCTATTCAGAGAGCAGGGAGCATCCCCTGTCTGGGCTGCTGTGACCTGGAGAAGTGTGTGCTCTCTTTCACTGTCGGAGTCACTGCAGTGCCTCTGCCGAGTCCTAGTTTCTTCCCTGGCTGCTCCCTGGAGAGTCAGAGCTGATGTGTGGCAACAGGTTTCTGTCTTTCACCCTGAAAGCTCCCTGTCCCTCTCCTGGATGAACCCCCCGGTGCCACCCAGGCAGACTTTGAGTTTACAAAGACCTCTCCGAGGGCAGCACAGGGGAGGAGGAGTTTGTATTGGAGAAGGTCCTGCTGGATGAAATTTCCTGGCTTGCAATGTACTTGGAAAAACACTGAGGCGTTTTTCCTTGAATAGAGTTTTGAATGACCAAGAGGAGGAAACTGCTGTGATCAGAATCCTCTTCAGCTGGCTGCGAGGGGCAGGGCACAGGCTGGGACAGGCACACACTGCTCTGCCATGTGATGCTGAGGCTGTGCTCAGGGCTCCCCCAGAGCGGCTGGGGGTCTCCATGCCACTGCACCAACACCCTGCCACCCCATCTTCCCAAGGGATCTCCTTTTCTCTTCCTGCTTTTCTTTCCCCTTCAGCACTTTCCAACACTCCCTGTTCCCGGTCCCTCCACACTGTGCTCCATGAGGGCTTGGGGCTGCCCTGGGTAGGGCTCTGTGCTGCTGCTCATCCCTTGTCACACTCACAGCTAGGACACTGTTTCAGAAAAGACCCATCACTCTTTTTCTTGGGTGAGTGCCATGCCCTGTGCTGAGCCTGGGATCCTGGAAGGTTTGCAGCTATGACTCCTTCTGGGTAAATTCCAGCTTCTCCTGGAATTTGCTGGTGTTTGATTGTTTGATCCCTTTTGGAGATCTTCATTTCCCAAAACCCTGTTTGCAAAAGCTTCACCTTCTTGCTGAGCGCTGGCATGGCTGTCCTCAGCTCCAGTTTCCTCTCTGGCCTAGCACAGGTGGGTGGTTTGAAGCTGCTTTGTCAGCATCTATTCAGGTGGCTCCAGAGCAGCCAGTGTTATCCCACCATGGAATGTTGTAGCCAAAGTCCCGGTGGATGGTGGATCCTGATCTGGGCAGGGCTGGAGCCACAGATCTCGCTCTCCCAGCCCTGTGGCTGAGCCTGACCCTTCTTCCTGCAGGCATTGCTAAGGCCCGAGCTGCTGGGGAAGGAGTTCACCCACCTGGAGTTCCCCCGCAGGGTCCAGCCCAAGGAGCTGGGGAAGAAGATGCTCTACAGAGACCAGAACATGAACGGCTGGTAACCCCCAACCCTCTGATGGCACTGGGGACCTGCTGTGGTGGCTGCTCATCGCTGGCATCCCATCCCATGGGGCAGGGGGCTCTGGTACACTGGGTGCCCAGGTCCCAAGTGGTCAGCAGAGGTGCTGGAAGCCTTTACCTGCTGACACCTTGTCTCTGGCTTATTTTGACCAGGGCTTACAAAAAGATAGAAGAGGATGACTTGAAGTTTCCACTTATCTTTGGGGAAGGCAAAAAGGTGAAGTACTGTGATAGAAGTTTGACAGGGGTTGTTTTTTCCTGCCTGCTCTCACTGTTTTGGGAGATTTTAGCCCAGTTTTGGTGGTGTTGTCATCACCAGTTCTCAGCTGGGAATGGAGCTAGAGAGAAAAAGCTGCTTAAAGTTCTCTTTTGATTCCACCATTCTCCAGGCTCGGATGATGGCCACAATTGGGGTCACGAGAGGCCTGGGAGACCATGACCTCAAGGTGTTCAGCTCCAACATCCACATCAAGCCTTTCCTGTCCTGCTTCCCAGAGGTAAGCCTGGCTTCCAGCCACTTCGCCCCAGGGGTTCCTGCAGTGGCCAGAGCCACTTGGTGGGACCAGATCCATGATATGCCCAGTGCAGCAGCAGCCTTCTCTGCCTCTCACCCTTGCATCTTGCCCTGTTGCCTGCCAGGTCAGGGTTTATGACCTCACGCAGTATGAGCACTGCCCTGACGATGTCCTGGTGCTGGGCACCGACGGGCTCTGGGATGTCACCAATGACGAGGAGGTGGCTGGTGTGGTGATGGAGGTACTGACGAGCTACGAGCCCAATGACCCGTGCAGGTGAGCTGCAAGTGGGCAGGGGGACAGGCATGTTGTGCACTCCACCACCTCCCCTTGACCTGGCTCCCCAGAGCAGTGTTGTGGCCACACATCCCTCTGGGCTCCACAGTGTGCATTGCTCCCCTGGACGTGCATATCTGAGCCTGGATCTCTCCAAGGGACCCTTTCCTGCACTTCTAGCTGCTCTAGCTTTGCCCTCCTTGCCAGGATGCTGCATCAGGGGGGCCAGGGGTCACTGCTGAGTGGTTCTTTGTTGTGCCTCCAGGTACACCATGGTGGCCCAGGAGCTGGTGGTGCGGTCACGGGGGGTACTGAAGGAGCGGGGCTGGCGGCTGGCCAACGACAAGCTGGGCTCTGGTGACGACATTTCTGTTTTTGTGATCCCCCTGGGTGGCCCCGGCAACTACACATGATGCTGAATGAGCCTGGGGCAGCGGGGCTCACCTTGCCTGGATGGAGATGAGCGGGACGCTGGCACTGCCTCAGGGCCACCCCTCCTCTAGGCACTTGTTTTTTGAGCCAACTGCAAGAAGAGTAAGAAACCTGGAGCCTCAGTCTGAGCTCCTTCCCAGAGCATCCCCCTCCACCTGCTTGCATCCCAGTCCCAGGTGGAGATGGAGAGGACTTGGATAGAGTGAACACTGGGGTTGAGGGATGTTTTTATGCTGCTACTTTCTCAATACTGTGAGAAGCCTGAAGGCTCCTTGGCTCCTCAGCATATCCTTTGCCTCTTGCCATGGCTGTGCTGACTGTAGCCCTGTGTGGCAGCCTTGGGGCTGCTGGGGTGCTCCTATCTGCTGCAGTCACCCCCAACTCCTGCCCTGTGATGCTTTGGCCAGTGACACTGAAGCTGCTGCTGGAGCTGGGGCTCACACAGGATACGACTGGGAGTAAAGTCCCATGGGCAGCTGGGCAATGCTCAGCATGGCACAAGTCCAGCTGTGGCCCTACAATGACCATCCCAGCCTTGTGCTCCCAATTTTCAGCCCCTCACACCTTCATTCTGTCATGGACCTTGTCTCTGTCTCTAGTCTAGGAGATTGGAACAGTGACCAAGCTCTGCTGTGCACCCAGAGCCCTGAGGAGGAATAAGCCATTGCACTGGCACTGGCTGTGCCACAGGTTCTACCCCTTCCTTTCATGCCTTGGATCACTGCAGTGCTTCTGGAGCTAATTATTTATTAACTGGAGAGCTGAGCTGGAAGATGTCTAAATCCTTTCTTGGTGTGGAGTCTATGAATGTACATCTATATTTTGGAGTGGTTCTGAGTTAGCAGCCTCACACAGAGAAGCTCTATTCAGGTGAGCTTAACAGCTTAACTGCACTGGATCCGCTTAGCACAGGGCTGGGAACCCACAGTAAAAGCAGCTTTGTGTGACCAGGGCAGGGAAAGACAGAGCCCGTGTTCTCCTTAGTGATCTCAGAACTGGTGCAGAGAGAAGCTGGAGCAGTTGATCTCTGCACTGGATTTTTGCATCACACACGTCTCTTGACCTGGAGTATCCATTTCCCAGACCTCTGCAGTGTTCCAACCTCCTAAACTGTGAGGGATTGTCCCATCCTGGCAGTGTGGGGATGGAGAGAGCTGGGCCATGGTCCCTTGTTTGGGAATGGCTCCGTGGCACCAGTTGTTTGTCCTGTCACTGGGTGCAGCCAGCTCTTGTCAAGTGTCACCTCTGGTGAAGGTTTATCTCCTGTAACCAGTGAGATGTAAACAAACTGGGTACACATAATGGAAAGTGAAAGTTATGCACAAGGTTTGAACCTGTTGGAATCCATGCTGAAGGGAGCAGGGAGTGGTGCTGGGGCCAGGAGCTTGTCCTTGTGTAGCACTGTGTGTTTAAATAAAGATTTTGCCACTCCTAGTCCTACTTCAGTCTCCCTTTGCAGAGCTCTTGCAAAGAAGACTGACCGAAAAGCCAATTAGTTCTGATTAATTCATGTAGGCAGGCAAACAGGCCTGTGCAGAGCCATGTGAGCTGCTGTCCATCTGCCCTTGGCACTGGTGAGAGTCCATGGAGTATCCATCCTGGCACTGGGAGCCACTGGTGTGCTGCCAGCCTCAGCATGGGGCTGCCTGGGGGTCTCGGACCCCTGGCTCTGGCTGGGAGGCAGCAGCAATGGCCTCTGGTGGGAACAGCAACATTACTCACGGAATGGAAGGGAGAAAAGGCAAATGGTTTTCCTGTCTGTGGGGGAGGGAGCGGGGCAGGCTGTGGCTCCCAGGAATGTGCTTATCCCAGGCACCCAAGCAGCAGCTACCTCTGCCTCGAGGGTGGGCTGCCGGCTGGAAGCATCCCTGCTGTCCCACGTCCCTCTGACTGCCATCTGCTACCTCGGATACTCCCGATGCTCTCTTCACACTTGTTTGCACAGCCCTGTTGCCCTAGCACATTCCTTTTCATGCTGGTGGCTGAGAACCGGCTCCGCTTTTCCAGGTCACTGCCCGGCTGTCGGATAAGGCAAGGAGGCAGAGGCTGCTGCATTTAAAGCTTCCTCTGTGGTTCCCTTTTTTACTAAGGAAACATTTCCTTTGGAACAAACTCCTGGCCTGGGGCTTGATAAATTAAGAAAAATTGTCTGGAAGCCCTTAAAATAGCAGCGGTTTATGAGCCTGGGTCTGGGCCAGGCTCCCGGGGCTGCCTTTCCCTGGCTGAGGGACAGGAACTCTGCCCTGCAGCTGCATGTCACGGGCAGAGCTGCCCCCGGTCCTCCCTGCCCGCTGCCCACGGCGGGCGCGGCGAGCCGGAGCCCACCGGTGGCACTGGGGTCACCTTAACGCGGGGCACACCATCACAGGCCCCTGCTGCCAGTGCCCCTGTGCAGGGGACCCTGGCGACAAGGCGTGTCCCCCAGCCCCCTCTGTGTCTGTCACAGTGGGAAGGGTCTTTGCTGCTGCCCTTACCTGGCACAGGGGGCTTGAGGGCAGCTCGGCCCCTCCCCACCTCCTCGGGAACCTGAACCGGGGGGCGCCAGGGGCTCCGCGGGGAAACACCGGGAGGGTCCCGGGTGTCCCGGAGCCGGGCAGGGCAGCGCTGGAAGGGGCACGGCTCGGCTCGGCTCGGCACCGCTAGGCTCGGCACAGCCCCGCTCGGCTCGGCACAGCCCCGCACCGCTCGGCACAGCCCCGCACCGCTCGGCACAGCCCGCACGGCTCGGCACAGCCCCGCACCGCTCGGCACAGCCCCGCACCGCTCGGCACAGCCCACACCGCTCGGCACAGCCCCGCACCGCTCGGCACAGCCCCGCACCGCTCGGCACAGCCCCGCACGGCTCGGCACAGCCCCGCTCGGCTCGGCACAGCCCACACCGCTCGGCACAGCCCCGCACCGCTCGGCACAGCCCGCACGGCTCGGCACAGCCCCGCACGGCTCGGCACAGCCCCGCACCGCTCGGCACAGCCCCGCACCGCTCGGCACAGCCCCGCACGGCTCGGCACAGCCCCGCTCGGCTCGGCACAGCCCCGCACGGCTCGGCACAGCCCCGCTCGGCTCGGCACAGCCCCGCACCGCTCGGCACCGCCCGCACCGCTCGGCACAGCCCCGCACCGCTCGGCACCGCCCCGCACGGCTCGGCACAGCCCCGCACCGCTCGGCACCGCCCCGCGCTCCCGCTCCGCCCTCGGCACGGCCCCGCACGGGGCGGTGCCCGCAGCCGCGCGGCGGGGCCGGGACCGGGACCGGGACCGAGCGGGGAGCGGGCTCCGGAGCAGGACGGGGCGGCGGCGGACAGAGGTGCGGGGTCTGGGGGAGCCGAGCGGGGCGGGGGCACCGCTGGGGGCGCGGGGGATTGGGGTCCGTGCTGGAGGGGACGGCGGGGGAGGGGGGGATGCTGGTGGGGTGGGGGGTACTGGTGCGGAGTGGGGCCAGAGCTGGGATCTGGGGGAACTGAGGTCTGCATTACTGGTTCTGTTTGGGTCTAAGTTACTGGCGGAGTTTGGAGAAACGGGGCTTGGAGGTTATCGGGAGAGCTGCGAGCGGAGTTTACTCGTAGGGTTTGGAGAGATTGAGATCTGGGGCTATAAATGGGATGTGGGGTTACTGGTTCTGGTAAGGTGTGGGCCCAAAGGTGGGGTTCCTGGGGTGTGGGGTCAGTGCAGGGTGGGGGAATGGGCCCGGCCGGGCTGCTGGGTGGGGTGGGTGTGCCTGGGGGTGCCTGGGTGTGGTGAGGGACGGGTCAGCTGCGCCTCAGCTACTGCAGGTTGTCAGCCCTGGAGGGTGGCCTTGGGGTCCCAGCTCGTGGTTGTCTCCCAGGCGATGTCTGACCTGGGATGAGAGCCTGGGGGCTGCTGCCCCATCCCACATCCCTCCCCACAGCTCCCACTCCAGCAGTGTCCCCGTGTACAGACTAGCTCATGGAGTAGCCGCTCTCTGTTTTCTTCAGAAAAAGGAAAAAAGTTCCCTTTCCTCGCTGCTGAGCTCATTCTTAAACATTTATATTAGGGGGGCTTGCGGGAGGGGAAATAATTGTGTAATGTCTTAGGAGCAGGGGAGCATTCCAAAAGCATGACTGCGTGGCCTTTTCCAGCACTAGCAGTCTGGCAGCCAAGTCTCTCAGTGGCCGCCAAGCTCCCCTAAAGCCAGCCCAGCCTCTCAACAGCCCCTGGAGAACAGGAGTGTGATCCCTGGGTTTCATCTGTGTGGGGTGGGCTGGGGGCAGGGGCCTGGCTGAGACCCTCAAGCTGACATCCCCGGGAAAATGTTCCAGTCGATTGGCTGGCTGTGTGTCGCGGGGACCAGTTGCATTTTGTTTCTATTTTCCCAAGTGCTCTTGGTGTCCAAACGGTTTCAGTTTATGTCCAGCTCCTCTGCCTCAGCTCAGGTGGAGACTCTGCATGAGATTTTGTGGACTTTCTCTTGCATCCAGGTTCCTGACAGCTACAGCTTCTCCGGGGAAAGCATAAGTGGAAAATAAGCCAAGTCACTGTCTTCCAACAGGTTATCAGGAGCGTTTAACCAGGCTCACCTCCCAACTTGCCGTTTGCACTGGAGAGGCGTATTGACATGAAAAGTAAGGAATTGTATTAGCAAATATTGATCGGCGCTGGGGCAGGCAGGCGTTGCACAAGTACAGGCATCTGCTGAGATTGTTATTTGGAGCTTTCAGCAAGACACTTGCACTACCGTGAGGCTGGAAAGGCTGTCACTACTGCAGGAGGTAAAATAAGAACATGGCATGATGTCCTTTGGAAAAGGAGGTAAGGGCAGGCAGCTTTTCCCACAATGCTCAAATACTTGTGGTTTGAGCTTTGTTTAAGCTTTCAAATTCTTCTGTTCCAAGTTCTTTTCTCTGTTTTGCTTTTGGATGGTTTTTGTGGGATTTAGCAATGAAAATGAGCCAGCCTGGACACTCTGCTCCGGGTCTGGACAGTTGCCCCTTGCCACTGGAGTGTGTGTTATGCTCAGCCTGCCTGGTCGTGCCCAAAGAAAATCTCCAAAAATATGGGTGAGGTCTAAACTTGAGCACTGGGTTGAGCTCCTATTTTGACAATCACTTGTTGTTTGGATGTAGCAGGTCTAGAGGTCTGAGGGAGGTTTCAGGCAGCTCCCTCAGTGGAGACACAGAGGTTTCCTTGGTGCTGGGTAGTTCTGGCAGGCGAGCCAGGAGGCTGGGGGCAGTGGGCAGTGGTGGCTGAGGGCTGAGAGCTGGTGTGTGCTGCACAGACTGCACAGCTCGGCCAGCCTGGGGGCTGGATGGGCACGAAATTACAGATGCTGCTTTGCCAGAGCCGGCACCACTTGGATGGTCTCAAGCTGTGGTCTGCCCAGGAGCCCAAGCTCTGCCCTGCCCATTGCATTTCCCCTTCGCATCACTGTTTGCTTCCAGCTCTTTTTGGAAATCTTTTCTGTCTTTCAGCCTTAATGATTCTGTGATTCTGTAGTAAGAGTCCCTCTGGGGCTTGCAGCAGTGGCTGAGACACTTGTCCTGTCCTACCTTGGCCATGGGTTCTGTGTCTCAGCAAATGAAAATTCCCCTCAGTGGGCATTCCTGTGGGGTTTTAATTTGGAAGTTTACTTACTTTATCATTGCTCCAGGGAGTCCAAACTGCTAAAACCATTTCTGTATGGTCACACCAGGCCCTACAGCACTGGGGGTATCCCTGTGGAGAGGTGTCCCTTCCAAGGAGCTGTTCCTAGCGCAGCTCTTTCTCCCCCAGCCCTACCCAGACTTCAGAGCTGTGCCTCTGGCCAGGGCTGTGATCCCTGGTGTGACCGGTCTGACCGGGGTGGGGCCATCAGCAGTGCTCGGGAATTTCTGCTTTAGAACAAAACCCCTCTGTTACCTCTAGGAAGTCGAGTCTGGCCAAGGAGGTTCATTCAAAGATTTCTGTCCCTGGTTGGAGTCTTTCAAAGCATTAACATCTTTCTCTGCTCTTCCTGAGTCCCCATAGCAGACACTGGATGATAGACACATCCTGCTCAGCAGGAACTTCGCAATTTGAGGCACAAAGCTGGGAGAGACCAGCAACACGAGGGCTGCCCTGGAGCCTGGCTGATTTTATGGTGATGGCTTTAGGATAGTTGCTTGGAATGTAGAACAGAGCAATTTGGGGTCTTGTTGCAGCTTTTTGGTGAGCTGAAGGAGATGCCTGCTCAGGATTCAGCTAATGCTGGCAGTGGTTGCACAGATTAAACCCACAGACATCCCCATGTGGGCCCAGCCAGCAGCAACAGCAGGTGCAGGGATGGGTGTGGGAACCCTGTGAGGTTTGGCAGTGGGAAATGCTAGCACAGTTGCTGCTCCCTTTTGTTGTCTCCATGGATGAGCAGGAGGCATCTCCAGCAGGGCCCTGTGAGTGCTGCTCACACCCCAGAGCTGCCAGTTTGGATTGCCAGTGTGGGTTGGGCACCACTGGCTGTTATTTGGGATGGTTGGCACTTGGCAGGGTTTAAAAATCTCAAATTCCATGTCTGTTGTGGATGACCATGTGCTTTTAATCATTTGGCCTGATGGCAGTTGTAGTAAAGCTGTCCTCAGATTATCACAGAATCCCAAAATGTTTTGGGTTGGAAGGGACCTTAAGCTGATTTTGTTCCACCCCCTGCCCTGGGCAGGAACCTCTTCCCCTGTCCCAGGTTGCTCCAAGCCTCTTCCAACCTGGCCTTGATGCTTCCAAAGATGGGGCAGTCACAGCTTCTCTGGGCAGCTTGTGCCAGGGCCTCACCATCCTCTCAGGGAATAATTTCTTCTGGAAGGGGTTCTGAGGTCTCCCCAGAGCCTTCTCTTCTCCAGGCTGAACACCCCCAGCTCTCCCAGGCTGGCTCCAGAGCAGAGGGGCTCCAGCTCCACAGCCTGGCTCCAGCAGCTCTGTCTTCTCCCTGTGCTGTTCCCCAAGGCTGGGGGCAGCTCTGCAGGTGGGGTCTCACCTGAGTGGGGCACAGGGGAGAATCCCCCCCTGCCCTGCTGCCCATGCTGTGGGATCAGCCCAGCACATGGGAGTGTTTCTGGGCTGCCAGTGAACGCTGCTGTGTCATGTTGAGCTTCTTATCCACCAGCACCCCCAAGTCCTTCTTCTCAGGGCTGCTCTCACTTAATTCTTCTGCACTTGTACTTGGGATTGCCCTCTTTGTCTTCATGAAATTGTCTTCGTGTTTTCCACTCTTTTTATCTGCTCATAATCTGGCAACAGTGCAAAGAATCCTTGTCCCAGGGACCGGCCTCATCCTGCTGAGCAACAGAGCATCCCCTGGCAAAGAAGCTCATCTCTGCTGGAACAGAGAGCTGCTGGCATCTGGTATCGGTTCTGTTCCAGCTGCTGGGCCCAGGGCACAGATGGGGGCACCCAGCAGACCCCTGGGGCTCACAGCTCTTCCAGCCTCCTTGCCCTGCTCTTCACGGTGTGCCCAGCACACCAGCTCTGGATTAGTAATGGGCTATTTCTGGATGGCTCTCCTGAGTAATGGAATGAATTGTGCTGGGATTTTTGGGTGGGGACGGTGCCTCTGCCCTGTGAGTCACCACTCGGCATCACGCCGGGCTCGGAGCCGTCCCGGGTCCAGGAGGATGCTGGAGGCCGTGGGAAGGAGCTCTGGGGGTGGTGACTGTGCTCAGCTTGGAGCCTCTGCTGTCCCCCTCGCAGGGTAGGGCAGGCAGGGCAGCGTTCAGGCAGGAGCAGTGCCACTCGGGTTGGTTTTGGTTTCAATCTAATGTCTGCAGGCTGGGCACGGGCAGATCCTGGTGTCCATCTGGGAGTGGGTGTTTGTGTCCTTGGGCATCTGCTGCTCCTTGGCTGCAGATGTTGTCATCTGCGTGGTGCTGTGGGTTAGATATTGGCACGGCCCAAAGTGCCTTTCCTCTTGGAGATACGGAGTCACAGAGCAGCGTGTCATGTTTTGCTGTGGGCAAAGAAGCTTTGCGTCCAAGAAAACAGGATTTTTTCTCCCTGAGCTATTCTTTTTCTGTGCTGTGGAGAGAGGATGAGCCTTGGGTCAGGAAGGATGGTTTGCAACAAGGGTTGGAATTGAGCATCTTGGAGGTCTTTTCCAGCCTTAATGATTCTGTGGGACCGGGTTTGCCTGGCCCAGCTGGGGCAGGCAGGAGCAGCAGGGCATGGGGAGTAGGGAGAGGAGCTGTTTCCCTCTCCATGCTCAGCACTTGCCTCTCTAAAAAGTGCCCCTGATTCCTAAAAGGGACCCTTTGGAGCACCTTTTTTTCTCTGACTTCAGTGTTGCACAAATATTCTCATCTTCCTGTAGACGTGCTGCTCCACTGGGATGTGTGCCTGACACCAAGGATCCCAGCTGAGGAATGTCACATCCTCCCCGATGCAGCCCTTGATTTTCACTGTTCTCACCTTACAAGTGCCAGCTTTCTATTTTTATTAACAGCTCCAGAGCAGTCAGCAGCCATGGACTCAGCTTGTGAGCCAAAATGCTTGGAACCTGCAAAGATCCATGGCTACAACAGGGTCTGGTCTGGGGATGGGTGAAAACTCTCTCTCTTTTGCCCAAACCTTTGGGCAGTTTGATTTGTGAAACTGGGGTGGTTCCCCGGGGTTTGTGACAGGGATGACCTGCCAGGCACATTGATGAGACAAGTAGGTCTGCAGCCTGCCTTTGGAATGTGAGTCAACCATTCAGGCTCATTTCTTAATCCTTCACTTGCAGCTAATTATGATGCAGCTGGACTCCTGTTTTACCCTTTTCCTCCGTTTTCTGTTGGCACAGGATGAGGGTGGGATGGAGCAGGGACAGATTCCTGGCCTTTGTTAAGGCTCAGTATGAGTGCCCTGGTTAAAGGCCAGGCTTGTGATATTCTGGCCTTCCCAAGGTGATCCCAGTGGTCCTGCAGTGATCCCAGCATGATCCACTCCACTGCTTGCAGCTCAGTGCATCAACATCGGTGTGTGTGTCCTTCCCACAGGGTTGCTTCCTGTGAACCTTCCCCAGCATGGGTGGCTCCTTCCCATCCTGCTGCCTGGGCAGAGGGTTTGGGGAGGGATGCAGCTGAGGGGGAAAGCATGGGACATCCCTGCCTTCAGGAGAGGTTTCTTGTTCACCTGTAATTTCCCCCAAAGCAGTGTGAATTTTCAGGGATTAAACCCTGACATGTCAGCCTGCGTTATTCCCAGGATCTCTGAAGGAACAGGGAGCTGATGATGTGCTGAAGCCTGCAAGGAGCGGGTCAGGCTCTTTGGACTGGGAGTCTGGAGATGGAAAAGAGATTTTGGTCACAAGGTTGGGGAGGATGTGATCCCACCACGGCTGATTTTCTCATGGCTCATTCAGAAGCTGTGCCAGGCATTTTGTGGCATTGTCCTGGCTGGTTCCCAGGCTCAGCTGCAAACCCCTTTTGAAAGTCAGGGATGCAAAGGCATAGTTTTCTTTGTGGAACTGCCCGTTTTCCCTTGAGGCAGAAAGCCTCCTGCTTTGTGGTGGGGTTTCAGCTCTGTTTGCTGAGTGATGACTGGCATCTTCTCCCACTGCCAGTGCCAGCGTCGGCTCTCTTGGTTCTGTGGCAAAGGCTCCTTTTTCAGACAGGCTGGGATGGGGCCAGCCCGGTGCTGGCTGCCAGGCACACACCTCCTGCTTGCACAGACCTCCAAGAGCTTGGCTTGGCGTGTTCCAGCTGCTGGTCAGATTATTTGGGGTCTGGTGAGCATGCTGGGGTGAAACCCGGGGTACAGTTTCTGCCCTGAAGAATTTATAGTTTTAAAGAAACGCAGTGTGTGTGTGCAGCTCTGAGGTTGTCTAAAATCCTGGTTACCTGGGTGGCAAAGCAAAGCCAGGGAGGGTTGGATGTCTGGGGAAGGCAGAGTGGTTTGTCACCTCCCATGAGGTCCCTGCCTGCAGCCACCAGCACTGACCACAGCTGGGACAGTTCTCCCAGCCACAGCAGCAGTGCTGGTTGTAAATGGTTCCAGTCAGACCAGATCTTGTGGTTCTCATGAGCTGATGTATGTGGGAGCTGGAGGGGTGTCTGGCAGAGGGTTGAGGCAGCCTCTGTCCTGTCTGTCACTGGCTACTCACAGTGGGATGTGCCCAGGTGCTTGTGTCTGGTATCTCCCAGCCTGTTGTGCACAGGAATTTGGGGGGCCAGGAGCATGAACTGCCTGTGCTGCTCTGTCCTGCTCACCTGCTCATGTCCCCACAGCGATGGCAGCCATCAGGAAGAAGCTGGTGATTGTGGGAGATGGTGCCTGTGGAAAGACATGTCTGCTGATCGTGTTCAGCAAAGACCAGTTCCCCGAGGTCTACGTGCCCACGGTGTTTGAGAACTACATTGCTGACATAGAGGTGGATGGGAAGCAGGTGAGGGTCATGGCCATTCTCATCCCCTCGCTCTGTGGTGCCATGCTGGCAGTGCCACCCCCCAGTGCTGCTGCCAGGATTGCTCTGTGTGCTCAGGTGCGCCTGCAGCCCACGGAGGAACCCCATGGCTCTGGCATTTCTGGGTCACCCTGAACCTGCCCCAGTTTGAGGAAGAGACAGCTATACCTGAGGAAGATAAATCTGTCACTCCTGGCCTGCAGAGCCATTGAGCCGTGTCCTTCTCCACTGTCAGGTTGAGTTGGCCCTCTGGGACACAGCAGGACAGGAGGACTATGACAGGCTGCGGCCGCTCTCGTACCCGGACACAGACGTGATCCTCATGTGCTTTTCCATTGACAGCCCGGACAGCCTCGGTAGGGACCTGTGGCTCCCACACCTCCTCGGTGCTGCTGCTGAACTTCCCGGGGTCTGGGAAGCCCCAGTGCTGCACCTCGAGGATGCCAGAGCCTTCCCTTCATCCCCTGATTGTTTGTGCACGTCAGGGAAATGCTGGGAACTTGCTGCCTGGGAGGTGGTGGGAGAGGAGGATGCTGTGGGGTGAGCTCTCCCTGCTCCAACGGGAAAAGCTTGGGGCTGGTTTCTGTGAGGAGGCTGTGGGGTAGCATCCCCTCAGCTCATAGGATTCCATGTGTGATTGTAGAGAACATCCCTGAGAAGTGGACGCCGGAGGTGAAGCACTTCTGCCCCAGTGTGCCCATCATCCTGGTGGGGAACAAGAAGGACCTGCGGAATGACGAGCACACGCGGCGGGAGCTGGCCAAGATGAAGCAGGTGGGGACAGCCCTGGGTCCCCCAGCCAGCAAGCCACCTCTGCCCATACCAGATCCTGGCTGGAAGGGCTAGATGCCCCAAGGGCACTTGCTGTTGTGCTCCGGCAATGTTTCCAAACGCTGTTTTTACTGCTTCCTAGGAGCCCGTGAAGCCAGAGGAGGGGAGGGACATGGCCAACAGGATCAATGCCTTCGGCTACCTTGAGTGCTCGGCCAAGACGAAGGAGGGGGTGCGGGAGGTGTTCGAGATGGCCACCCGGGCTGGCCTGCAGGTGCGCAAGAACAAGAAGCGCAGAGGCTGCCCGCTGCTGTGAGCGGCCCCGGCCGGCACCGGCACCTGGGCCCTGCCCGGGGAGGGAGTGCTGGCAGGCAGCCCAAGCAGGACCTCGTGGTGCCACTCCCTGCCCCGAACGCTTTGCACCAGAGCTGCCACCCACGCTCACAGGGTGTCCCTGCGACGTTCCGGGGCCGCGAGGGGCCAGTGCCTTCAGAACCTGCTGCTCTCCGTGGGCTGGGTGTTCGTGTCGCTCCCGTGCTGCCCTGGTTTGTACTGAGCTCCCCGGTTCTGCCTTTCCCGTGGGCGTTGCTGTGGTGTTTGCTCTCCTTCCCCAGCTCTGGGCAGGTGCCACAGAAGCAGGAGGTGCCGGTCACAGCTCATGCGTGGGCTCTGCCAGGCCCTTGGTGTGCTTTGCCCGCTCTCCTTGGCCGTGCAGGCAGCACACGCCAGCGTTACAGACTTGCCCAGGCAGCCTTAGCCCTGTCTGAGAGCAGAGCTGGGCTCGGCTGCTGCCAGGAGCTCTCCTCCTGGGACGTGTGCCCAGCTCTGCCGGTGTCGCCGCCTTCGAGTCTGCCTCGGTCATGGACTTGGCAGCACTAAACCCAACTGCATAACTGGGAGAATAAATGCAAACCGGTATTTTAGTAATTGTAACTTTGCTTGTGTGGTGTTCTTCTGGCTCTCCTTTGTGCCCCTCGCTGCTCCAGGCTCCTTCCTGGGGCCTTGTGCTGCAGGGTGGGGACTTGCCTGGCCCCCAGCCCCTCTTGCCTCAGCTGCTGCTGGAGGATCGGGGCTCAGCACCCTGTGCTTGCAGAAGAGCCAGGATGCAGTTTACCTGGGAAGGGCCAGGCAGGAGCTTCCCAGCTGTACCCAGTCCCTCACTGACGGGCACTGCTATCACTGCTGGAGCCATCCTGCCTCTGGAGCAGGTCAGGGCAGCGCTGCCGTGAGCCTGATGCTCTGAAGCCCTCTCTGTGTAAACAAGGCTCACCTAGCACTCAACAATACACTGCTTTTCTCTAAACATTTATTCCAGAGAAATAGAGTGCCTGCACAGCCGCGCCAGCTCTCAGGCCAGGCAGCTGTCCAGTGGAGAGCTGAGCCAGCCTGTCCCAGGCCAGGTCTCTGCCTTCCCCAGTCACCCATCACAGCAGCAGTGAGCTCCCCTGTGCACCCAGTGGTGATCTTCAGAGGCCAGAGCCTCCAGGCTTAAGCCTTTCCTGAATGGTGAGTCCAGTCACAGAGAATTGTTTTGCCACAGCCATGTCAAAAAACTATTAAAATGGAGAACTGTTCCAGTCTGATGCTTGTGTGGGCTTTGTCCTGGCAGCAAAGGCTGGCAAGAAGTTCTGGTAGGTTCAACCCCATCTCCACAGGGATGAGTGGAGAACCTCAGGACTGAGACAGAAAGAGCAGGAGCTGCTGCAGGCCAGGGACAGGCTCAGGGGATACATCTTCATGGGGCTTCTCCTTTCCCAGATGCACTTCCTGCAGAGAAACCTCGTGGCAGAGCTGCCCCCCGACTTTGAGATGGAGACATGCAAGCCCTAAGCAAAAACCTGTTGTAAGCCCTGCTGCATTTGGGGCAGGAGAAGCCTCCCAGTGCCCCAGCTGTAACCCTGGCCCTGCTGCTGCCCCAGGGTGCTGGCATGGCATGACCAGACCCTGCTGCTGTCAGGGCCCCAGTGGCAGTGCCCAGCTCTGCCCACCTGGGTACTAAACACTGAGCTGCAGCATGCGGAGTTCTTCGGCGATTCTGTCCTCAGCTGTGCTCTCGTCCTCGTAGGGGTATCCTGTGTAGCCACCCTGTTCCTGGCAGTACCTGAGGAACCTGCAGGTGCAGAGGCAGGGGGGCACGAGGGGGCACTGGGCATGGCCAGGCACCGCGTGCTGGCAGCAGGAGAGGGCAGGGGCTGGTGAGCACTGCCTGTGGCAGAGGCCAGAAGCAGCTCACCTGTGCCAGTGGTGGTCCTTGCTGAGCACTGTTGGATTACCCACCACGATCAGCAGAGCCTTGGCCCTGGTGATGGCCACGTTAAACCTCTGAAGAGGACAAGCAAGAGGTCTTTACCTGGCTACCACACCTCTCATCAACTCGCAGCCACTCCTGTGTGCAGGCAGCTCTGCTGCGGCACTGAGCACCAGAGCAGCTCTACAGACTGCGAGAACCAGAGAGAAGAAGGGGATGCCAAGGAAGAAGGGTCTGCTCGGGGCAAGGTGGTACCTTGGGGTTCTTGAGGAAGCCCAGCCTGAAGGTCTGGTCAAACTGGAGGTATGTGCTGCAGCTGCGCACGGTGGAGATGAGGATCACGTGCCGCTCCTGGCCCTGGAACTCTTCCACAGAGCCCACCTGGGGCAGGAACACAGGTGAGGGGCCAGAAGCACCCCTGAGCTGGGTCTGGCAGGGCTCCCTCCTCCTGCCCAGGACATACCTTCAACTGGCTGATGTCCGGCAGCCTCTGCAGATCGGGGTCCAGGGAGGTGATGGCTTTCCGGATCTTCTCTACCTGAGTGGAGGCATAAGGCAAAATCCAGCCACCACAGGGCCATCCTTGTGCCAGCTGTGGGGCTGCCCATCCATCCCAGTGTTCCCTGTCCCTCAGGGAGGTCTCTGCCTATGCCCTACCTGCAGAGCTGAGTCCCTCACCTGCTTCCTGTAGGGAGAAATGATGCCAATCTCCTTGGGGGACACTTTAGGGCAGCTCCCCTTGCCCCTGCTCAGCAGCAGCTTCTTGAGGTAGTGGACCAGGACCTCAATTTCGGCCGTGTTGAAGAATGAGGGGCTCTTGGCCTCTCTCTGGTCTTCCCCACAAACGCCATGGAAGATGATGGGGAAGCCCTGGGGATGGAGAACATTTGGCTCTGCTCTGCCTTTGACTCCCTTTGCCCATGATCCCCCTGAGTCAGTCCCTCCTGTGCCCCTCACTTTTTTGGGAAGCTCCTCCCAGGTACAGTACAGATTCCGGACATCAAGCCCGTTGCTCTTGGACACCTTCAGCTCATTGTCGTAGAAGAGCTCGTTGGGAATCCTGAGAATGGCCTCGTGGGACCTGGCAGAGGCAGGACAGTGTCCAGGGTGGGTGCCATGTGGGTCCAGAACCCTCTCAGGCACCATGCACCCAGGACAGCAGGTGCACTCCCACCCCCCACACCAGCTGGGGCACTACATGGCTGCGGGGGACAGATGCTGGAGAGCCATGCTCACCAATCCCTGCCTAGCTTGATCCCTTCCTGCAGCATCCCTGTCCCCACCTGTAGTTCCAGAGCAGCTTGGTGATGAACTGTGGGTTGTATCCTCCACTCGACTTCTTGTACAGGGGGTTGTGCAGCATCAGCCTCTCCAGCAGCGAGGTTCCTGTGCCCAGTGATATTCCTGTGGCTCCCCACAAGGTCACTCAGCCCCTGTGGGGTGCCTCCCAACCCTCTCCCTACTCACCCAAACCATGCTGGATGGCCAGTGGTGAGGTCAGGACAGGGCCTAGCTGCTTGGGGTCTCCTGCCAGTACCAGCTGCCCCCCATTGGGGTTGGTCGTCTGATCCATGGGAGCCAGGAGCCCTGAGAACAGGGACAGCTCAGCGGGCAATGGGAGGGAGCCCAGGCCATTCAGAGATGCTGGTCCTTGAGCCAGCAGCCGGCACCACTCACCTGCAATGGCGACCACGCTCTCCGGCTCTACCGCACGGCCACACTCGTCAATGAAGACGTGGGAGAAAAACCCAGGGGGGAAGTTGGCTGACACTAGCCTGGAGGAGAGATGGAATGAGGCTGTCTCAGCATCCTGCCCCACCTGGCCATCCTTCCTCTTACCTTTCACCCTCATCCTCCTAACAGAGGAGGGATTTCCCCTGCTGCTGCCTGCCCTCCTTCAGCCCCTCCCTGCTGAATCCCAGAGGGACTGCCTTCACAGCCAGGCTGCAAGGCAGCCCTGGGTCCACCTGCCACAGATGCTGGGGACAATCCCAGCTCCTCTGACCTTCCTGCTGTCACCAGTGTGGTGATGATAATTCGGTACTGCTTCAGGCTCTCCTTGCTTGGGTACACGTAGCTGCTCTGCTCCTCATCCCAGTTGCAGCAGGGCTGGAGCACAGGCATTGGGTGAGGTCCCACAATGCTGGGGGATGCCAGCTCAGACGTGCTGTCAGGACTTCAGGGTGGAGGAGTGGGGACCTACCATGATATCAGCAGGCACTTCCCTGTAGCTCCGGGAGCTGGCAATGAGCCTGTAGACATTCTCAGGGGCAATGTCCTTGATGAGGTACTGGCACAGCAGGTCTGTGGCACTGTTGGAGGGGGCACAGACCAAGATACAGGCATCCTTGAAGCATGTCCACACCTGGGTGGGAGGAGAAGGAGGCGACAGTATTAAGCCTCATGGATGAGAGTGGGCAGCAATGCTCAGGGCTGGATTTGGGCACTGGCCACTCACCTGCTTGATGGCCTCCACCATAGTGACCGTCTTGCCAGTGCCAGGGGGACCAAAGATGAGGTATGGGGCTGGCCGGGACATCCCCATGACAATGTGGGTCACGGCTTTGCACTGCTCCTCGTTGGTCTCCAGCTCACGGTTAAACCACCTGTGGGAGCAGAGGCTGCGCTGCTGGAGCCCCATCACCTCCATCCCACAGACCCTCCCACCCTGAGGAGCTGGGCACTCACCGGGGCTGGAAGGGGCCTGGGAAGAGGGACTTGTGGCAGGAGGCAGAGGGGAAGAGGAGGCTGAACAAGCCACGGCGCATGACCAGGACTGCAGCCCGATGCTGGACCTGAAGTGGCAGCCGGCTGAAGGTGAAGGTCACATCAAACTTCAGGTTTTTCAAAAACTTCTTCTGCAGCCTAGGAAGGAATGGAGTGAGCAGTGCATGGGGCACTCTCCCATGCCCTCCTGGCCCTTTCCAACCTGCTCCTGGCCTTTGATATCTCTGGGACCAGATATCACTCACTTGGAGGAGAAGCCCAGCCTGACCTTCTCCAGTTCCACGCTGTGCACGTAGCCCTTGTACCGCACGAGCGGGGAGTGGTCCCGCTCGCTGCTCAGGTGGGCAAAGAGGTGGTCCCCTCTCAGCAGGGATGGGCGGTTCTCGGCAACACCAGGCACCTGTGCCAGAGGGCCAGCGTGATGCCAGGCACTCTGGGAGTGGGGGTGTTGTGCCAGCAGCCCTCCCAGACCTCACCCCCCTACGTACATCAAGAACCAGCAGCGCCCTGTCCTTCACCATGGTCACATCCTGCATGTCGTAGCGCCGGATGTCCACCTCCATCTGGATCTCCTCCAGGTGCAGCAGCAGCTGGAATTTCTGGTGGTAGTTTTCAGCCTGCAGAGGTGCTTCCAGCAGCGAGCTGAGGGCAGCAGCAATGTCAGTGTGTCCCAGGGACAGTTTGGCACTAAAGGAACACCTTAGCATTGCTCTCAGCCCTTGGCACTCACCGCATGGCAGCCCAGCTGGAGCTGGCACTGGTGTTGGGTCCCAGCAGGATCGTGTCCTTGAGGCTCTTTGGGTACTGGTAGGTGCCCAGAGGGATTTCCCTCTCCAGTTCGTTTTTCAGGGAGCTGGGTGGAGGGGACAGTAGTGATGCAGGGAAAACATAGTGTCCCCAACCCCACTGTCACCAGCCATCTCACAGGGTGGAAGCACTGTCCTGTGGCGTTCAATCAGGGAGCTCAACCTTGTCCTGGCTGGAGAACAGGCTGAGCCCCTCTGTTCAGGATGGCAGCAGGTGACTTCACCACATACCTGTCAGGGGGGATGCCATCCTCGGTGATGACTGTGACAAGGCGCTGGAGGCTGGCCGTGTAAGGCTGGAAAAGTGCCGAGGGCCCCAGGTCCTTGGCCAGCTGGCTCTCAGCAATGGCAGCCACATAACGTGAGATGCTGAAGGGCTCGTCTGGCTCCTTGGTGAACTCGAAGAACACCACAGCACTGAAGTGCCCATAGCAGGTGCTGAGGCACCGCACCTGGATGGGGTATATGCCACCTGCATGGTGAAGTGGTGACATTGGGTCCTGCATCGTCTCTGCAGGGCAGGGCATGGGGCAGGGGATGGGATGGGATGGGATGGGATGGGATGGGATGGGATGGGATGGGATGGGATGGGATGGGATGGGATGGGATGGGATGGGATGGGATCCTACCTGGGTGTAACAGCAGGGACTGGCCCTGCACTGCCCCCTGCTCATAGGCGAAGGAGAGCTCCTGCGACTGCTGGCATGTCTGGAATCGCTGCAGTGTCACCACCTCGGTCCCACGGTTCTGCACCAGAACAGTGACTGTGCGGGGTTCACCCGGCACCACTGGGAAGCGGATATTCCCATTGCCCTGGTCATAGTCTGAGACGATTTCTACCCCGTGCTTCCCACGAATGAGCTCAGCCCTGTGGGGAGGGAGGGAGGGTCAGGCTTTCCCAGCCGGGGTGGGGCCTCCAGGGGCCATGCCAAGGTGGGGTGCTGCTGGTCATACCAGTGCTTGGCATAGGTCTGGGGCATTTGTGGAGCAGAGCTGAGCTGCTGTCCTGAGGCAGATGTGGACATGGATGTCTGTGCATTCCTTCTGGGTCTCCGGTACTGGTCTGCCACCACCACACGCCTCTTCACCTGCAAGGAGCAGCCAGAGTCAGCGTGGCCCCTGGATGCTGCAGGGGGCTCCTGAGGAGCCAGTCCCAGTGGGCACTGCCCCAGCATGAACTCACCTTGAATTTCACCACCTCTCCACACACCTGAATCTGGTGGGTTGTCCTTAGCGCATACAGGATGCCAGAAAAACTGGGTGTCTTTGCATCAGTCCTGCAGAGCCAGGGGAGAGGGTTTGTGTGGGGGAGTGTGGCTTGGCTGCCATGGGAAGAGGTGAGGCAAGCAGGAAGATGGAGCAGGACACTGAGGCTGCACTGAGGGAATTCTCAGCAGGTCCCCTTTGCTCCAGGAGAGGAAGAAGGACTTGGGCTTCCCACTGGCTTGTGCAAATCTTAGATCCCTGCTGGCTAGTCCAGCAATTCCGTGCTGTGCCACTGTTGCTCCAGCTATGCCACAGCCATTCCAGCTCTCACTGCCTCACTGCCTGGCCCTGCCAGCCATGCAGTCCCTGTCCATGCTGGTGCTCAGGAGCTGAGCTGACACAGACAGTGGCTCTGCTAAGCCACTGCGCTCCCAGTAGTGAGGGCTCTCCCCCCAGGTACCTCCTCCCAGTCCCACCAATGCACTGAGCCCTGGCTTTGCCAATGATTAACAGTGCTCATATTGCACAAAGGCCAGTGAGATTGGTGTCAGCAGGGTGAGGTGGGGGAGTATGGTGGGCAGTGGGTGCCCAAGGCCATCCCGAGGCAGCTGCTGGAGGCCCATGGAGCTGGGGATCATCCCAGCAAGGCTTTGGTGAGACAGACAATCACGGGGACCCCGATGATGCTGCTGGGGACCAGTGATGCTGGCCAGGCACCGGGGATGCTGGCCCGGGGATTGGGAGATGCTGGCTAGGGGTCTGTCCCGGGTGATGTTGCCCGGGTCTGGACGAGGGCTCTCACCTGCCCCGGAACTCCTGGTTGTAGATGGTCCGCAGAGTTTCCCGCAGGCTCTCCTGCTCCCGGTCCGTGTCCCGCAGGAACTGCACGAATTGACACCCCCAAAATCCGGCCTCCGCCACGCTAAACTTCGGCATGGTTGAGCCGAGCCGAGCCGAGCCGAGCTAGTGCCGTGCCGAGGAGTGCCAGGTTAAGCCGGGCTGGGCTGGGCTGGGCTGGGCTGACCCGGGCTGGTCGCGCAGCGAGAAACGAAAGCGAAAGGGGAGCGGCTGCGGGCTCGGCCCGCACTGGGGGGGATCCCGGGGGGGAGATCAGAGCAGGCTGCTGGGGGAGAAGGGCCAGGAGGCAGGCAGGGAGCAAGTCAGTCTAAAGGATGATTAGCTAAAGATTTGGAGAAGGACAAAGAGATAGAAACGCTCTTGAGGCTGGAGCGCTGGCGGTGAAGTGCTTCCAGTGTAACCCAGGAGCAGACCAGCCTTGAGGCAGATAAAAGTTGTGTTGTGTGCAGTCTTATCTTGGGCCCTGCTTCAACTTCACATTCTTGGAATTGCTGCAGCGATTTCCTGGATCCAGGACCGCAGCCCACAGCACCTGAGGCACACACAACTTGAATGTCCGCCGGGTGCTGCCCCAGGGAGGAAGGACCCTCTTATCAAAGTCCCTGAGCAGCTCTGGTGCACAGCACCGTGCAAACCCTCCAGAAAGCCCTGCCTTGTCCCGTGCAGGATATGACCAGCAGTGTCTGAGGTAGGTGTTACACTAAGACACCGAGGATGAGTGAAATTACTTCCTTGCTGCCTTATTTCCAGCGTGAGAATCTGCATTAAAGCTCTGTGACTTTTAATTTGGAACTTCAGCCCTCCAGTTCCCATGTCTGATGCTCCCATACCAGGGTGGGAGCATCACCTGTGGGTTTGGAGCTATGCCACCCCTGCCTAATCATGGAACTGTTAAGGCTGGAAAAGACCTTTGAGATCATTAAAGTCCAACCCAGCACCACCACCGTGTTCACCATTAAACCATGTCCTCAAGTGCCACATTCATGTTTTTGAACACTTTCAGGGATGGCGACTCCAACATTTCCTAACCTGAAAGAATTAGCAGGAGTGAGACCATGAAAGAACAGACACAAATAGCTTTAAACAAAGACTGGTGTATTCACAAAGACTAGTTGATACAGAGGTTGCCTGAGGGATGAATTGTCAGTCTCGGCAGCAAATACAAATATATTTTATTTAGATAAAACTCACAAAGGATAAACACTCATTTTGGGGTGTTACTGTGCAAAACCTCAGGTGTAATGCACAGGCAACCCCACCCCTCTTCTCGACCTTTTTTCTTGTGTATTTATAAACAAGACATGAGCCAATTTAAAACCAGAACCTGCAAGGTGCCCAGTGATAACCGAGTGCAAACAAAGGGAGTTCACCAAAGGAGATTCAGTTTGTAGTGAATCCATGTTCCAAGATGTGAGAAAGGCATATGTATATCTCTTCATCCTCCCCTTCAGAGAAACTGTTATGACTGCTGATTTTGATATTAGAGGGGGAAAATAGTAATGCACAGCAAGCATGTAAGAGATTTATTCCAAAATCCCCTCTAAGGAGGACAAGAAACTGTTCACAACTGAGACAAATGGAAAGGATTCTTTCTTTCACTTTGGTGCAAGTTTATTTATTTTGTACACTATCCATCCATACACCTGTGATACAAATCTATGAACCTGCCACAAAGCATTAAAGCACAACATACCTATTATTCTGTAGACATCTGCATTTTTTAATCACCATCCAGCCCTTGTGGATCAGCAGTGACTCATCTTGTAGTTCTGTAAAAATGCAGATGTCTGGTAACCGTACGTACACAAAGGAGGAGAGAACAAAGATGTTCACTTTTAGGGAACATGGCTCAAATCTTCAGATTAAAAAAAAAGTTACGTCCCTGGAAGAGCTGGGTCAGTAGGGAATTCTGTAAAGGATCCTGTAAACTCTTTTTCTACAGTAAAATCTAAGCCTGCAGGCATCTGCTTTGTGGAGGTTGGGAATAAGGATACACGAGGACTCACTGTCTTGCACTTACTGTGTCTTGCAGCGCCGTGAGCTCTTGGCAGGTTTGACAAACTGGATACCTGGAGCGCTAGATACAGGTGAAAGGAACGCTCTGCACCCTCTCCTGGGGTAGTATTAGGGCTTTTCCAGCTAGGAAGTTTTCCAGCCAGAGATTGAAAACAGCTATACTTCTGAGCCATGGATGGCTGAATTTAAATGACCTATTAAATGCAGCTACAACAGGAAGTTTATGTAGCAGGAAACACAAAACACAAAGACAACTATTTGTTCCACGGTTCCCTCTCAGGCTAAAAAACCTGTTAACTTTGAAAGCCCTAAAAAAATGCTGCTCTGGTTTAGAAACCATCTACTTGGCATAGGACCACATTTGTTTTTTGCACACGAATGTTTCATACACCTCCTTGTTTCTGCATTAAGCATTCTGCATTTCTTTGCCAATCTTGTAGCTGAGGATTTTGTTCCAGTCAATCTTGGTGCGGGTAACGGGCAGCTGCCGACGTAAGGCTTTGAAAGTGGTGTCTGACATGGTCTGGTAGTTTTCACTGATTGCTGTCTGCAAGGGCAAGCAGATTTGGTTAGGGAACTCATAAAACACTATGAGAAAGCTCAACTTAGTTTTAAAGCCACAGACTCCTTTCTCTAAGGTGTAAGGCACACTATTAACTAAATTAATGATGCAGTCATCAGTGTGTGTGCAAGTCAAAGGCCTTCTGTTCACCTCCCCTGTAATTAGCAGCTTCTCCTTAGTCCTTGCTGACTTATCTCCTTCCAGTCTCCTCACATGCAGGCTGGGACAATGTAAAAACTGTTGCACAAATTTCCTCCTCAGTATTTTTAACTGTCATAGAGGAAAATACATTGACTCACCCACTCCCCTCCCATGCTCGTTCCAGGTATCATTTGTAATGCTTTAAAAAGCCACACAGCAAACCTGACAGTTAATTACAACACAACTTTGTAACTTTACAGCTTTACATCGATATTGTTTAAACAAATCCTACTGCCCTTTTCTAGGAAATCCTTACAGTCAATACCAGATTCAGCCAAGAACAGAAACAGAGGTCAGTTTGCCATGTTTCTATTAACTGCAAATAGAGACTGATATGATTCTGTGGTTTATTTAACTACCACTGATCTTACCTGGTACTCGTTTTCTGCATTTTCTATAATCTTAATAAACTCCTTGGCAGTTTGGACATCACTCTGCAAAGGAGAAAAAAATTGTTTGTATGTTTAAGAGCAAATGATGGGCTGAGTACAGATAAAGTAGGCAACATCATCAGCTTGTGCCTTGTGGTTGTAGCTGGGCTCCTTTCACTTACTACATATTGGGTAGAGCTTGTGCTCCAGACTGGAACAGGGCTGCACCCTAGTGAGCAAAAAGGAACCTTCATGGTAAAATGAGTCCCTTTGCAGCTGTTGCTCCCTCTACCTTACTAGAGGGTTTCTTAATTTCCCTTACTGTATGTCTCTAACTTTCCCTTGCACAGAGATAGAAAAGCATATTCTGTCCTCTTTAACCCTAACTTCCAAGAGAAGCTTTCCAATAGAGACTTTCTAGTAAGTCTGAATTTTAAGCAATTGGGAATCTGGGACTCCTACGTGACTCTGAACACCACACTGACTTGTCACTAGAAAATCACTTTGAAGTCAAGAGAAGGCAGTCATAGCAGTGCATGCTTCATGAGCTGTTAAAGGAATAAAACAGTTGCATATCATAGAGATCTTTTAGCATACTTACTGACACCTGTACAGAGTCCTGAATGTCTTTGTGACTAACCAGCTGGACGTTACCATCTTCATAGTAATGGACCTGGACAAAAAGACAGAATGCAGGTTTTATCATGACCACTCAGTCCAGAATTCCTGAGCCCCCCAAATGGCTCAACAGAGCATTGTGCCAGTCTTCTTTGCTTACACGGAGACTAAAAGCAGGATGGATTTTCTAAAAGGTTTCATTCTTTGTCAAGACTGTTCAAGATTATGTTCATCAGTAAATACCTAGAGCTAAGAGATATTATAAAAGATTCAAGGTAGAGGTTTTAGCCCTATAAAGTGAAGCAATGTGGAGGCCTATAGGGTAATGTTACCTAATAAACCACAGACCAGATCTGAGACTATTCCTAAAATACTAGATTTAAGAATTTATTTCTTGAATTGTTTAGCTTAATAACATCCTGACTTGAGAAGTTCATCTCTGATGCATTTCAGCATCTCATTCTGTGCCAAATGCATTTGTGTAAGAGAAGCACAATGCAGCTTCTCTTATTACTGCCAGGAAAAATAACTCACCTGGATTTTGAGCACTGCAGCCACTTGAGCTGTTGGTGGTGTGATGGTAAACTTCCATTCTGATCTCCAACGCCCGTTCCTAAAACCAATCAAAGCATGAAAAACTATTTCCAAGAAGTTCTCACAGGAAAAAGAACCAAATTAACAAGCAATTTGTTTCTGATGTTGTTTTATCAGCAATACCACATGGGATTTAGTGATTTAGATGGCATGGAGTTAAATTTCTGCGGCCCAGCTGAATATAATGCAGCTTCAGTACAAAGAAGCTCCAGAGATGTAAAGGAGTATCTACCCAGCTCTGCTTTTTTTATCCTTTTCCTCTGGATATGTCACAGGAAGAGCTTTGGTAAGTGCCAAGGGGGCTGCAAGGAAAACAGACTACAGAAGGAAAAGAACTTATTGGGAAGCCCAAAACTCCCTGTCCTTCAGACCGTGTCAGAGCTAGAGGATGGGCTGGTTTGAGGAATCAGGCAAAGGAAGAAAACACACTGTGTTGAAATAGTCTTACCAGAAGTTTTTGGGCTGAAACTGGTGGCTCTCAATACAGGCAATAATTGTCTGCTGTCCATCTATAGATTTACCATAAACCTGTATTTAGAAAAAGAGTTAAAAAGGCCCAAAAGCTAAGGAAAGCCATTCTTAATGTCTGTTCTTGGCAGCAGGGTGCAGGCTGCTGTGGTGGCACCTCACTGGGAACATGCACCACAAGTTACATTGTCCAACACCTCCCCTGGCAGGCATTTTCTTACTGGTAGGCGTGAAGGTGCTTGGCAGTCATGCCACTGAAAAAGGCCTAATCCATCTTTACCTCCATGTGCATACCAAGATAGTTGCACCCTCATGTCATTCCAAAGTTAGCCAAAATGCTAGTGAGGATGGAGAACTGCACCAGCTCTGCCCAGCAGAGAGTGCTCTAGGTGTGACTGACTCAGAGCAACAGACTTCCAGGGAAACAAGATGGATACTCAACAGTGCAGAAGCCATTGGGGTAGTGATCTTTGACATAGGCTCTCAGTGCACTGTCACAGGCATCTCTCCATTGCTTTAAAGCTGACTCCGTGTCCTCGGGCTGCGGATCACTTGCTTCTTTCCTTAAGTGATCAAACTTAAAAGAAAGCTTGTTTCTTGGGTCTAAAAATCTGCCATTGCCCAGATCACCATGTTCTGTGATTAAGACCTGCAAAAGAAGTTGAAATCATGATACATTTAGACTGCTACAGATGTGTTATTTTGCATGTTTCCCTCCTTGCATATCAGTGTACATACAGTAGGTTCTTTCACTGAGCTGTAAGATCACATAAAGAAAACCAAGTATTTTCAGTAATAATTTAAATTAACAGGTATTGTGAGGCTGAAAGTAACTCTGCTCTCCACAGTTAGACTGCACTTAGACTTCTTCAGAAAGGGCTGAACTCTAATAATGTATAAATGTGGCTTAAAATTTGGTATCCTTACGATAGAAGCAGGTTGCTTTGCCTTTACAGTTATTTTAGCTGTTTTCCTTCTTCATTTCTAAAGGAAATAGAGACTTTTACTCTGGAACCTACCATTTACTGCCATGTTTCATGTTGCAAGAGCTCTGCTTCTGGGCAAAAATCGTACATAGATGTGACTACTTCTAAAATACACCAATTAAAGCAGACAGCAAAGCAGCATTACACATTCCCTTCTTTTTTCTTTTTCACCTTAATTCTCTGGCTTTCCAAATATTGATGTTATTGAGGTGGGCTTTTTTCTTTTGCAGGTTGTACTGTAACTTTCTCATCAAAGCTATTTCTATTAACACCTCTCTTAATACATGCCTCCCATAAACATATCTGGGACACCAGAAAAGCTGGGTCAGAGCTTGGATCAGAGAACAGAGCAGATGGCTAGGCAGCTTTCTGGCTTCTCTATGACTTGCTGTTTGTTCTAAAAAAAAAGTTAAAAAAAAAACCCTGGAAACACTTGTTTTGCTAGCATAGACTGAACAGTTTTAGGTATAATCACTACACCAAATCAATGATTCTGTAACAACAAAGAAAAGTTTGTTTTTCAGGGTAGCTGGGAATGGATTAAAATTGCAGAAAATAAACCAAACAAATTATTAAGAATCTACTATCAATTGCCAGTTGGAATTATAAGCAAGTAGCCACATAAGGATTTGTAAGTGAGCTTTAAATAGACAGTAATCTTTAATCGTTCATACTCTTAAGGAAAATTCCTGTGACTTCAGCATGGAGCTTTAAGAAACAATGAACTGGATTTACTAAGCAGCATGACACAGAACTTAAAGAGACTATCTTGCTTATGCTTTGTTCTTTTGCAAGAATGTTTGTCATTATAATGATATGTGGAGGAAGGAGCAGGGATGGTGCCTTGTGAGCAGAACGAGTGAGTCAGCTGATGGTGATGTTGACTTGAAAGCCAACACCCTGACGAAACCACATTTTTATTGCTTTTTCACAGTGCAGAAATATGGACCTCAGGTGTACAAAGTTTCCTCTTACCTGATCATCGTACCCCTCTATCTTCACTGGAGTGAACTGATCCATGTTGTACTGTGCAAATGCACTGGTGAGGATCAAAAGAACACAAACTTTAGCTGTACATGCACATTTATTTGGACTCAAGAATAAGTATGCTGTGTGATTAAATTATAGCAAACACCAACTTCATTGGGCAAATAATACACACAAGCACCGTTAAAGGATTTCCAGTACCTTGTACTGTAGGTAGTTACAAACCCCAGGTCTAAAAGCAGGTTTGTTTAGTGATGACCAGAAAAACACAGAGTTCAAAAGTAGAACAGCAGGTAGCCTGGGGAAATGTGAGCAAGCCAAGGCAAAACAGAAACACCCCAGCTACAATTTAGACAGCACCAAGGTAAGCAAATGAATAGACAAATATTTACAACAATTTTCTTATGTAAAGACTTGCTGACTGACACATCACCTAACTTGAAATAGATCTTATTATCAAAAAGCTTGTATGTGTAATCTTTAAGCACCTTCTGATGAAGTTGTGGAAGTAAACAACAACTTTTGAAAAGTTTTTATTGAGGGCAGTTCTTTTTCTAGACTTAGGCTATGGATTAATCAATATTTCAGGCTTCACTTACTTTGTAAATCAGATGATTCAACACAATCAGACATTCATGCTGCTGCAGAGTTAAATTTTTTGGCAGATTGCCTTCCTGTCAGTTTTATACAGCACAAATTCCAATTTAGGGCTTTTAAAAAGAAACATCCACACCTTTCATTATATATTTTGTTAGGTGGGGTAATAAATTACAGAAGATTGCTCTGAATACAGCAAATGGTTTTCTTTGTCACAGAATGATGGTTATAAGAAAACAGAAGTATGTCTGATGGTAATTTGACTTGCATTTGAAATCTTAGTACTTACTGTGCTGCTCCTTCCCTGAGAAGATTGTCATTGTTAAGCAATAACCGGACATCTGGAGAAGAAAGGGTTCAGGTGTGTTACTGCATATTTTGATCAAATGTTTCTCTTTATGCACTTTGATTTCAACCGTACAAACGCAAACATTAAAATGATTGAATAGTTCCATTAAGCAGAAGTAGTCTAGAAGGACTGCTTGCTTTCCCTAGCCACTTAACCTTAAAAGCAGTATGGTGTGACACAGCCTTGGATTTTTATAATCGATAACACGTGAAGAAAACACCACAGATCATTTTTTCCTAAACTGCTTACCATTGAATACTTCATTGAACTCTCCAGGGGGTGCATGAGTGATGAATTTTGCAGCTATACGCACCTACATTGAAGCAAAAAAGTAATTAAAGACAAAAGATAATTTACTGAGTTCATATATATTGAAGCAATTCACCAACCAAACCAACTCTAAAGTGACAGAAAGTGGAAGATTTAGGGAGAAATCTAGGCGTGCACTGTCAATGTAGGAACAGTCTCATAAGACTGTTCAAGGCAAGGCTGGACAAGGCTTTGAGCAGCCTGGTCCAGTGGAAGGTGTCCTTGCCCATGGCAAGGGGTGGAAGTGGATGATCTTCAAGGTCCCTTTCAACCCAAACCATTCTGGGATTCTATGAAGGCACGTGGAGCTGTGATGATGAAGGCATCAATACCTGAAAAGGCCAACTCTCAATGTCCAGAAACTCTGAATTGGAAAAGAAAAACCCCGTCTCTTCTAAAAGTGTAATAAAACTGACACGTGTTCTGAAATCCAATATACATGTCTTGCATTGTTAGAATTTAGGTGGTCCAGGTATTGATTCTGTTGGAATTAGTAAGAGTTTATGGTTTGCATTATCAGATCTTTTATGGCTTTTACAGGACCAAAGGGAATAGAAAGACCTTGGAAGAAATGAAAGAGGAAATGTCACAAAATTAAACCTCTCCCTTAGAATAATAAAAAGTCCCATTTCCTCTGATATGCCCAGCTAACAAAGCTGACCAATGAACCTCTCTGGTCTAACAAGACATTTATTGAAAGTGACTGCAGAATTGCTCATTACAACTCTGATTGCTTTCTACTTCTCATTTTAAGCAGCAAAACAAAGAAATGTGTATATATATGTATATATATATCCAACTGCTTCACCTGAGTTATCACCAGAGCTGGAAATAACTCGCTTCTCTCAATGGTCTTCTCTGTTTTAATTAGAAATTGTTTGTTTTGTTTGTCATGTAATTATTTAAAGCAAGCCATGAAAAGAAATAAACACTTTTCCAAACAAAAGGCAATTGCCTTATTCCAAAAGGATCAAATAACAACTCTGCCTTAACTGGACTGAGCTTCAGCTAAAGATAGACTGTCTTCCAAATTAGCAATGATTTCAAAAAACAGATGTAGGTTCTCTATGCCTGAAGTAATCAAGCAGTAAGAAGAACACATTAAAAAGAGAGTATCTTGTGTAAATGATACAGTGCAGGACATAAAACCATTTTCTCTTAGTCTTCTGGTTTTAGGTTGGTAAGTATACAGCAATTCTAAAAATTGAACTCTTAAACTGTCTGAAAACTTGTACTGTTTAAAGAGCTGTAATTAGGACAGACTGGTGCCACAATATTGTTGAATTTCAGTGTCAGAAATCTGGGTGGTGATGAAGAGAGCCTGGCAGTAGTTCAGAGAGACCCTGCTACTCAGTAGCTTCAGCAGACTTTGCTCAGAGTCTGCCCCAAAAGGCTGAAAGATTTCTGAAAGGACACCTTGTGCTTTTCTGAGCAAGCACAGGTGTTAGCACGGAACAGCACTGTGCCAAAGCTCTCTCAGGTATCTACCACTAATGCTGAGATCCCTCTTAGTGGGAGGATAGCACTGGAACACACCCTGCAAATTAACTCCCTGTACAAACAGATTCTCTTTAATAAGGAGCTTCAACATATGGCAAAAAAGGCCTCTAAAAAGCCAAAAAAACTGAATATCTTATACATTTATGCAAGGATGTTGAAGCAGCAGAACATTAAACCCTTGTAAAAGGGGGCACTGTTGTAGTGGGCTGAACTTCAGACCAGTGGATTCTTATAAGGAAATCCTTACGGGGAAAAAAAAACAGAAACAACAACAAACAGAAAAACACCCCAAGTATTATGTAATTTTTATAGTCTTCCACAAATTCTCTCACTCAGAAGGATGAACAAAATTAAATCAACACAGAAAGGCCTCTGTACTTCAACCAAATGTTATTACAAACCCTGTTCTGAACAAAGCAAAGGTTGCAAGTGGAAAGTGTTCATTTGGCTAATCATCCCTTGTCCTGCCTCTCACAGATCAATACAATACAAAACATTTCAGTCAAACTATTGAAATCAGGAGTGCAGGAAACAGGCTGGGGAGTGATTCATTTGAAATGTCAAGCACTTGAATGGTTGTTGGTTTTCAGAGCTGGTTTCTTGGAGGCCAGTGTCAGGATGCTTCTCTGCAGAAGCCCCAAAATAGGACTTTCTGCAGCTTGCCCCATTTCCTGGCCTGCGGGGCCATTTCAGGTGTCATTTCAGCTCTGCAGCATCAACTTCCTGCTTCTAAAATGGGGAAAGTGTCTGAGGGGAAGGGAAGCTGCTCAGCTGTCAGTTTAAACTGGTAAAACAGCAGCAGAACGAACTTGAGCAAAACAGGGAAGAATTCAGAGGAACTTAAAGGAAAATCACAGAATCAGAGATTGGTTGGGTTGGAAGGGACCTTAAAGCCCTTCAGTGCCACCCCCTGTCATGCCCAGGGACACCTTCCATTGTCCCAGGCTGCTCCAAGCCCCAGTGTCCTTGGACACGTCCAGGTATGTGGCAGCCACAGCTTCTCTGGGAAGCCTGTACCAGGGCCTCAGCACCCTCACAGGGAAGAGTCCCTTCCCAAAATCCCACCTAACCCTGCTCTCTGGCAGTGGGAAGCCATTCCCCCTCATCCTGTCACTGCAGACCCTTGTCCCAAGTCCCTCCCTGGCTCTCTTGGAGTCCTTTTAGATGCTGGAAGGGGATCTACAGTTGCCCTGGAGCCTTCTCTTCTCTGGCCTGCACACCCCCAGCTCTCCCAGCCTGTCTGAGAAATGAATCTCTTACCTAAAATACACCAATAGAGAATAAAGGAGTGAAGCTTGGAGGATGGAATAAATTAATTTTGTTGCTCAATTGATGTTTTTGGGTTTCTTGCTTTACTTTAAAATACCAGTAAGCTCAGACTTTAAAACTTAACATACATAAAGTTCTAGACTAATCTGATAGTCACATGCTACAGAAAATCTTCATGGTACGTTTCTCTTTCAGATCCTCCCTTAAGGTTATCCTTCTCTGCCTGTGTGAGGCATGGAGTTAGTTGAAAAGGAATGTTCCAAAGGCCAAAGTATCAATTCTGCTCTGGAAGACTTATTTCAAACAACATCACCTAAAATACTGACTAATGGAGATGAATTGCACCTCTAAAGCTCTGCTTGTTTCACAAATGGTATCACTCAAATTAAGCTGAAATTGCAGTTTAAGGGAAAAATGAAAGCAACCCCTGGACTTGGAGGATCCTTGAAGATCCATGACCCTGAACAACTCCTCCAGAATATTAAGAAACAAGGCAAGCAAGAAGTGTAACACTTCTAAGGGGGAAGGAAGAGTAACAGTGTATTTTTAAACTACTGTGTGTAGACAACAGTGTATTACCTGGCAGAGAACTTGCTGTAACTTTCCTACATTCCTACACAAGAGGAACAAACTGCTCATTTCTCTCTTTCCTGAAATAATTATGGCTCTATTTGCTCCTACTTAATGCTTTCCATCCAGTACAATTTCTAAAATCTACATCAAAGTTCCTGTCAGCAGCTGGGGTGAGTAGAAAACGCAATGACAAGCTCAGAGGGTGTTTAGGAAGTGAAGAAGTTGCAAAGCACCTTACAGACACTCTGGTTACTTTGCTGATTTGGGAAAAGCTGCGCTGAAAACACATTTTCACAAAATCATTTTGGTTGGGAAAGACCTTCAAGATCACCAAGCGATGCACCAAGACCAGAGCACTGGGTGCCACATCCAGTCCTTTCCTGACCATGCCCAAGGAGGGGGACTCTGCCACCTGCCTGGGCAGCCCCTTGCAATGTCTAATCGCCCTTTCTGTTAAGAAACCCCTCCCGATGCCCAACCTAAACCTCCCCTGGTTTAGGTTGAGACTGCGACCATTTTCATGCACAACGACTGGCCGAGACGCCTCAGCTGCACCGAGGCAACGAGGAAATCGGAAGGCAACGGGGAAATCGGAAGGCAACGGGGAAATCGGAAGGCAACGGGGAAATCGGAAGGCAAAATGCTGCTCTGGTAAGGAACAGCCGGTCCTCCAGCTGGGCGGCGGCCCGGTGGTCTCGGAGACCCGCCCGCCCCGAGGCACTCGCACACCAGCACCAGCACCAGGCAAGCTTGCCCGCATCTCCCCACCCACTGCCCTTCCAGGGGCAGCGGCGCCGGCTCACAGCGGAGGGGCGGCCACCCCCCTCCTTTACCTTCTCCTCATCCGACACCCGCTCCTCCAGGTCCGCCATCTTGGCAGCTGTGTGCCCGGCCCACGCCGTGCATGCCGGGAGCGCCCGGCTGCGCCCGAAAGCGCCGGCGGCTCCATCTTAGCTGCGGGCAGACACCGCGTGGCCGCCATCACAGGAACGGGTGCGTTCTCGTGGGACCGGCTGACAGAGCCGCCGCCTCCCGGACTTCGTGTGGGATATGCTCGGGCGGAGTAGCAGTGATGGAGTCGATGAGCAGGCTGCCCACGCTGGAGGAGCCCCGCCTTGATCGTGCCCCGTGGGCTCAGACGGCCGGGAACCGCAGACCGGAAGCGCGGCCGCCGCCATCTTAGCTGCGGGCAGACACCTTGCCGCCACCATCATAGGAACGGGCAGGTTTTTCGCTACCGCGAACACGGCGGCGGCGAACCTGCCGCGTCCCGGAGCCTCCGGGGATCCCGGCTATGGTGTGGTGGACGATCGGTCCGCGCTCCGCCCTGGAGCAGCGGTGATGGGGTGGGTGAACGGGCAACCCGCGCTGGCGGAGCCCCGCCCCGGTGCTTGTCCCGCCCCTGTCCCGGCGTCCCCCGTCGGCGGTGATGGCGGAGAGCAGCGGCAACGGCAGCGGCGGGAGCGGCCGGGGGCCGCCCTCGGCGTTCCGGCGTTGGGAGCAGCTGCGGCGGCGGGCTGCGACGCCCTGGGCCCGCGGGCTCCTGGCCGTGGCCGCCGGGCTCGGGCTCCTGTACGCGGTGCTGCGGGTGCCGGTGCGGCTCCGGGACGGCCTGGCGGCCGGTGAGGGCGGCAGGGGCGGACGGCGCCGGGGGGAGGCGGCCCCTGCCTGCGGAGCCGGGCGTGCGGAGCGGGCAGGCTCGGCCCGGCCGTCTGCACCATCGTGGGCTGTATCGGGAATTGTATCCAGCGGGAGCGGGGCGGGGATTGTCCCGCTGTGCCGGCGGCTCCGCAGGTGCCGTGTCCAGCTCTGGGACCTTCCATTCAGCTGGAACGCTACGGGGCTGGAGCGTGTCCAGAGAAGGAAACGGGGCTGGGAAAGGTCTGGGACACCAGGAGGGCTGAGAGAGCTGAGGCGACTTAGTCTGGAGAAAAGGAGGCTTGGAGGGACCTTGTCGCTCTTTACAGCTCCCTGACAGGAAGGGACAGCCGGGGGATCGGGCTCTGCTCGCAGGGAGCAGGGACAGGACAAAAGGAAACGACTTCGAGCTGTGCCAGGGGAAGTTCAGGTCGAACACCAGCAGGCATTTCTTCATGAAAAAGGTGGTCGGGCACTGGAATGGGCTGGCCAGGAAGGTGGTGGAATCCCTGCCCCCCGTGGTACCCAGGGAGCAGCTGCACCTGGCGCTCGGTGCTCTGGTCCTGTTGTCAAGGTTGGGATTGGTCACAGGTCGGACTCAAAGTCTTTTCCAAACGTACCGAAGTTGTGATTCTGTGAGTCTGTCCCGGCGGTGCCTAGGGGGTGGTTGTGCACCCCACCTTCTCTCTGTGACACCCTGAGCACGCCTAACCCCAGAGTTAGGGACACGGCTGAGGACTGGGCACTTCTGGGGCAGCTGAAAGCAGCCAGGGCACTGCCCTGTGCTCCCACCTGGGCGTCTGTCAGTCTGTCCTATGGAGCCCTGCCCTGGCCACCGCTGTCCCTGTCCAGCCTGCGCTGGTGGCAGGTGACAAGGCTGATGTGCAATTTGAGTCCAAACCACGGTCAGAGCACCACTAGATAATTGCATTCCTTGCATTGTGCTCTCCATAGCAGGAGGGAGAGGTCTGTGGAAAATCTATGTTAGCACTTATAAGTTTGCATCAAAACAGGATGATTTTGTCTTAAATTGAAATAATAGATTACACTGGCTTGTTGTGGTCCTCCAGCCACTGTATGGGTGAAACCATACGAAGCTTTGTCTAGAAATGCATAGTGATTTTTTTTTTTTTGGTTGGATATAAAATTTGACTGTCACAGGTAGATACAAACAAAATAATGTGATGAGGATTCCCCTAACAGTGTAGCATTACAAACCTACCAGGGCTATAGTGTACTATATATTTGCATGCTATTTGGCATTCTTTAATAGACAAGCTATTTTTGTTTTTCAGTTTTACTTACTAAGTCTTTGGTTTTGTTTCTCTTAACAGTGACTGTGTTCTTAAGCACTTTGACTCCAAAATTCTACTTTGCCCTTACAGTAACTTCATCTTTTATATCTGGACTTATATTTGTAAGTAGTATGCTTATTTTTTATTTTTTAAACAACTTTAGCACCTCTCAGATGACTTTGAGGGGTAAAGGGAATGAATATCAGACTCTAGAGGGTGCCTTTGTGCTGGGAAGGAACTTCTCTGATGTATCGTTGCAACTCTTGCTCTGTGTGTTATATGTTGGGACTGTAAGAGTGAGAAAAGAACTTGTACAGAATGCCAGAATGGTTTACTGCCCCTGACTCAGCTCCAGCTGCTCCCTTGGGTCCTGTCACTGGTCACCAGGGAGAAGAGACCAGTACCTGATCCAGGTGCAGGATTCACCTTGGTCCAGGACTGACAGTTGGGTGTAGTCCTTGAGGGTTTGCGATATGCAGGTATTTTTAATGGCTTCAAAAATAGATGGTAAGATCTTTGGCCCAAAATTTCTGCTAAGCAACTGTGATTGCTGCTAACTCTCTGTTAGCCCCTATCTGGTTAGCAGAACATCTCAGTTTAATGGGCCATTTTATCCTTTTTTCTTTTAGATTATTTTTGTGAAATAAAAAAAACTACACCTGTGTTGAATACTACAAATTTGGTACCACGGGTAGGGCTACAACTTGAATTATCCTCACCAAAAAAGAAGGATATAATGGTTGTTTTACCTCTGTTCCCAGTTTTTCTATACAGGCACTTCTGAAAGGGTTTATGAATTACCCTAATGACCCAGGCAGGGAAAAAAATAACATTTGACTAAAATTATGGTGTTTTTTTCCCAACTTCTTTCATGTTCTGTGAGTGATCCTGCATGACTAGACAGGCCAAACCAGATCATTAGTGTTATGTATCTCTCTGTATGGAGATAAGTCCCATCCCTGATCATTTGCAGTGGGATTTACTTGCTGTGATCACTCTTCGTCCCTTATGATTTCTGGCAGGGTGTGGCCTAAGGAAAATTCTTTTTTCTCTCTAAGGAATTTTTTTTTCCTCTGGTGACAGGTGTTTGAGTGGTGGCACTTCCGAAAATACGGCACATCTTTCATAGAGCAGGTTTCTGTGAGCCACCTGAGGCCCCTCATCGGGGGTGCAGAGAGCAGCCCCCCAGCCCCAGCAGCTTTCTCGGAGGGGGAGAGCGAGAGCAGCAGGCAGAACATGCCAGGTGATTCTTGATGTGTCCCAGGAGCATTCCTTAAGCTTTCAGGTGGCTTTTAATGGCTTTGGCTCTGCATTAATGCTTGTAAAAAAATGGACAAAGCCTACATCTTACAGTGTTTTGTTAGTAGTGCTAAAAATAAACTAAATAATATTTTTTACTCTAAACCATTAATTGTTAAAAATACGATTTAGCAAATGTTAAATGTTTAGCTAAAACTGTTTCAGTAATATTAGTTATTTACTGTTCTAAATATGTGCAAGGTAAATAGTGCATGAGTGTTCATGCATTGTTTAATCTTCTCACCCTGTGCTTTTGTACCCCAGAAATGTTGGGGAGCAAAAATATTTATGGAATAGCAGAAGTTTATGAAGATGGTGATGGCATAATAACAAAATTAAAACAGCTTTTGAAAGCATAACTGGTTTTGCATTACTGCATTTTAGCTTCAAGATGATATTTCCTGTGCTTTTAATTTAAAATGTACTTTTTATTTTAATTCCTCAGAGTGCAAAGTGTGGCGAAATCCTCTCAATCTTTTCAGAGGGGCAGAGTATAGCAGGTATTAATTATCTTGCTTTCCACTGCATATTTTTAAATTTAATCGGGGGCATGCACATGATTTCTTCACGGAGCTTGCACTGGTAATGTCAGGAGACAGCTGGAGACCTGCAAGATTATAGGGGTGATTGATACCAGTCCTGTGTTGAAAAGGCACCAAGCCAAACTTTGGCAGTTTCAATGTTAAGAACAAAAATATTACTGTAACATCAGGGCGTTCTGAGAGTAAAGTAGGAAAAAAACTTTATTTAGAGGTTGAGACAGTGATTCTCAATCTTAATTCTCTTCTTTTAAACTATATTGTAAGTCTCCTGATGTTACTTCATGGGTAAAGCTGCTTTCTAGGAAGCCAGTTCCCAAGCAGTTTAGAACTTTACAGATTATTGAGCTGCAATTATTGAAACTTCGTGTTGGTAGCTTTAGTCTTTTGTTACAGATTTTCTGCACTAGGCACTTCAGATATCCCCTTAGTACCAGCATTACTAATTTCTAGGAATGCCTCTTCCTGAAATTTCTGCTGTTTTAGGTACATGTGGGTGACTGGGAAGGATCCTCTTACTTACTATGACATGAATTTGTCTGCTCAAGACCATCAGACCTTTTTCACCTGTGACACGGATGCCCTTCGGCCTTCAGACACAGGTACTGATGTCTGTAAGGTGTATGAGTGTTGGACAGTGTCAGGTGTGTGCTTTTAGTGAACTTCAAAGTAGTGCAAGTTATCGTGTCAAAAACTTTGTGAAACTGCAGCCTTTCTCAACTACTGAAGAGGTTTAATAGATGTAGAGGATCATAGAGTGGTTTGGGCTGGGAGGGGCCTTAAAGCCCATCTAGTTCCAGCCCTGCCATGGGTAAGGACACCTTCCACTGTCCCAGTGTGCTCCAAGCCCCCTCCAGCCTGGCCTTGAAATTTAGTGTTTAGTGAAGTTTAGTGGAAAAATGTTGCTTTGTGTTGTGCGTTCTCCACAACTTTAGTGCTGTCAGGGTCCTGACATTTTTTAAGATCTCACACATTTCATATAATTAATACAATATTGAAAATCTAGATTATATTCTCAACAGCCAAAATGTGGTCTTATTTAAACCATAGTAATGAACAGTGCAGTCTCCAGATTTTTTTCCTCGTGTTCCACATGTTTAGTGCAGAAAATGTTCTTTACCTGGTTATTGTCAGTGTGGGTGTGAATTATTGTCAATTTGTCACATTCCAGAGGTGTTCCTTGTCAGCTGGCTGTGACATGTTTGATATGAAAGATGTGTTTTTATTTCACAAAAGGGAGTGAATTGTCTCGCTTGCTGAGCCAAGACTAATATTTTGTTTCCGAAAGAAAACTCAAATATTTTTCCACGTTATTCTTGCTGGACAGCCCGAGGTTTTGTTCCAAAGGAAACATGTATAGATTCTTCAGTTTTCTTATCATCCTTGAGATAGGCCAGATAGAGAACTCCATGAGCGTGAGGTTTTCGAGTTCTTCCAGAACTGGGTTTTAGTGTGAAAGTTGTTAATCCTGCATAGAAAATAGTAGCTCTGAGAGTGTTGTTTTCCTAGAAGTTGGTTTTCAGTTTGTGTTTTCCAGTTTTACCAAGTGGAAGCATGATGGGGAGGGATTTAGAATCATTGCATTGAAATAATTTTGAATTCAAGTTGTAGTTCAAAGGACACTTCTGAATAGATTTCAGCCTTTTTATCTGTTCCCTAGAATGTTTTCTAATAAGCTGATAAATGTGTATCTTGAATTGGCTTTGCCATGTAATGCCACTCGAATGTGCTTTGTAAATTTAAAAATAAATTGTTAACACTTTATGATTTGACAGTTGTCTAAAAATAATCATGGAACAGAATCCCAGAATGGTTTGGGTTGGAAGGGACCTTAAAGCCCATCCAGTGTCACCCCATCCATGGGCAGAGACACCTCCCACTGTCCCAGGCTGCTCCAAGCCCCAATGTCCTGCCTGGCCTTGGACACTGCCAGGGATCCAGGGGCAGCCACAGCTGCTCTGGCAACTTAATAATTAAGTACAAAACTCTACCTGTGCAAGACACCACTTACTCCATCACTCTTTTCTTTGAAGTTCTGCTTGAAAGCTTAAATTAAAGTTCTGTGCAGGTCTATGCAAGAACCTGTGTTTAATGATTGCTCCTGCCAAGCTTTCAACAAATCTTGGGAAATGTTTCCAAAAATCTGTAGCAATTTAGAAATTGTACATCTGCCTGGTTGTGTAAGCTGTGTCTGTGCTCCGTGTAGGAGTTCTGAGATGGTCAGTGAGGAATCTTCCTGTTGGTGTTGCTTTCTTAAACTAAATTTGGGGCATAATGAGCCGTTGCAAGAATTCGATGCTTGTGGTAGGAGCAGGCTGAAATTGAAACACTTGTTCTTCCTTATAGCAATTGTACAGCAAACAGGAATTTTCAGTCTGGAAGAGCTGGAAATTAAAAAAAAAAAAAAATTAAAATTTTTAATTGGAGCTGGCTCCAAGCAGTGTTGCCTCCACTGGCTCCCAGGTCTGTCACAGGTGTCCTTGCTCCTCAGCAGCCTTTCTGTGTTTTTTCCACAGTCATGCAGAAAGCGTGGCGGGAGAGGAACCCGCAAGCCCGGATTAAAGCAGCATATCAAGCTCTGGAGTTGAACAATGAGTAAGTTTCTAAGTTCAGTTGCTGTATTTCTAGTGTGTATTGCTGGAATTGCACATGGGGCTGTAAATTGCCCTGAAGAATTGAGCTGTCCTACTAAAAACATCTCCTGTGCTGCTTTTTTTCTTAAATCATTGTTTAGTTGGTAATAACAAATGAGAAATCTCATTCAGGTATGGAATGGTCTTAATGGAATCTGAGAGCATGCATTTCAGAGGTGGCATTGTGGTAGAACTGTGTTTGTAATTCAGAGATGCCACTCCTGTAAAGGATTTAAAAATACTCTGTAGCATAAACCAAAGAATTTCACCCACAACTCTGATCTGCTTTGTTACGTTGTCTTGTTATTTTTGTACAAGATGTTTTAAAACCTCCTGGTTTTGAAAAAGCAAATCAAAGAAAGAAAAACCTTTCCAGACAATTACTGACCATTTTCACAGTTTCGAGGAAAATAATTTAACTTGCTTTAACAATTTTTCTTTTTTTCTTTTTCTCGAAATGGGAGAGGTGTGTGTGTTTTTTTCTGTAAAATGGAAAAGGTTTCTATTTTCCTGTCATTCCCACTTTGAACTTAAGTCAGTATTTTGGAATTTTAATACTGTCAGTGCTTACATCTTAAAAATAAGTGAATCTTGCCCACTTCTAATACTTCTAACACTTACTAAAAATATTAAGCTTCATCCCTCAAAATAACTAGTAGGTTTTTATCTTATTTCAGTTGTGCTACTGCATATGTCCTCCTGGCTGAGGAAGAAGCAACAACTATTGTGGATGCTGAGAAATATTTCAAGCAGGCTCTGAAAGCAGGAGAAATGATTTACAGAAAATCTCAGAACTGCCATTCCCAGAGCCCCCAGCACGAAGCACAGCTGAGTAAGGACTTTGAATCACATGAACTCTTGAGTTTGTGTGAGCAGAGACGTAAAACTAAACTTATAATTAGGAGAGGTAGGGATTGAAACTGATAGACTAATATTCTTTTTGTCTTTGTAATCAGGAAGAGACACCAATGTATTGGTGTATGTGAAAAGGAGACTGGCTATGTGTGCCAGGAAACTTGGAAGAATACGAGAAGCAGTAAAAATGATGAGAGATGTAAGTAAATGTAAAAAAAAACCAAACAGTTAACCATTGTTGTCAGTCACATTGTCCTAATTGATGGTTTTAAGTTAATTTCTAGGCATCATAATTAATCTAATTTAATTATTTTTCCCATTAGGTTTGTACATCATGATTGGATGGGGCTTTGAGTAACCTGGTCTAGTAGGAAGTGTCCCTGCCCTTCTGCTATGGCAGGGGGTTGGAATGAGACATGCTTTGGTTCCAACCCAAACCATTCTGTGATTTTTTATGAACTGCAGTTCTTTTCATGCTACTTCCATGCTAGTTTCTAACACTCTGAGACAACAAAAACATTAAAAAATCCTGAATTATTGAACTGATTTCTATTAAGTATTTCAGTGATTCAACTGCAATTCTCTATGTAATTTATTTCTCCTTACTGATTTGCAGTTGATGAAAGAGTTTCCACTTCTCAGCATGCTGAACATCCATGAAAACCTCCTGGAGGCCCTTCTGGAGTTACAGGCTTATGCAGATGTCCAGGCAGTTTTAGCCAAGTATGATGGTAAGTGCTGGCTATTGAAAAATGTGGGTGTTTTTGAAGAATAGTATAAGCGGGATGGACAAGGGATGTCTGTCCACAGGCAGGAGTCTGCCCATGACCTCAGTAAGGTGAGCAGATTGCCTTCATCAGTAACAAATAGGTGCTTGTGGAGGGCAGGTCAAGTTCTCCTTTTGACTGCTGAGGTCAAATTTAGGCAAACTGAGTTGCATATGAATTACTTTCTATGTTTTTTGAGTTAATTCTAATCTGTAAAGAAATCCTTGCTTCAATTCAAGGATTATTTTAATTAATCTCTTCTACCTCCCTGCATATGCCTAAATTCATCAGCCTTTTTCAGCCAGCACACAGCCCTGTAAGTAATTGATGTGAATAAGCTGGAAAAGGTAGTTTTCCTTTTTGTCATCTTCCAGGCTTGGTCTTGTGCTTCTGTAATACTGAGGTTGCTTGTCAGAGATCAGCAGTGTGCAAACATGCAGCTGCCACAAATCAGTGGTGTGCATCAAACGGTGCAGTTTGCTTTCATTTTGTCTCAATTAGTAGGTTTCAGATATTGTGTAAATCTAAATAAAGGTTATTAAAATACATACTCATTTTTTTATTTCCCTCAGTTTTGCCACATAGATAATGAGTGTACACTTCATGAGTGCACAAAGGGCTGCTGTCAAAGCAGGGCCTTACATCACCTTTGAATGGAGGCACATAGCAGTATTTTATGACAGTTATGCTCAGAAGTTGTTGAGTTCTCTCCTATGTCAATTCTTCATTGCCTCAGGGAATCAAAGGTATATTTTTGCCCAAATCCTGTGCCACTGTACATGGCCAGCCTAGCAGCCAGCTTCTGTTCCTTGATCCTCTTCTGTGTGGATTCTTGTTAATTTATGAAAACCATTTGCACTTTGCCCAGTGCTTCTTTCTCTTAACGCCAGGAATTGTGACACTTCCTTAAGAAAGCATTGCTGATTTTATTCTCAGCATCTGGAAAAATGAGTGTGAGTTTCAAACTCCCTGCAGCACCCCTGTGTTTTGCTTGACACAGCAGCCAGACTTGTAGGAAGTGATGGACAGGCCCAGGACAGGATTTACAAAAAAAGCAAGAACCATCTGACTATACACAACGTGATACTTGGGAATTAGACCCCAGACTTTGTCTGCTTTTAAAGTAAACTTGCTCTGTGGAGTGCTAACCTTCTAATCTGTAATTGTCAGCTCAAACTTGGCTTCAGATATTGCACAAAGCTACAACTAATAGAATTTTCCCCTGTGGAACTGCAGAAGAACGGAAATTGCGTTTTTCTTAAAATTCATCTCTCTGTCTGTAATGTAATTTTTTTGCAGTCAGCTTCTGGTCAGTCTCTCAGTATAAAACTGTATAAATTGTATAAAACTGTTCTATTGCACAGTTGCAAAATTAAGTAAAGATTAGAAGCTTACTTCAAAACTTTGTGTGTTAATACTGGAAATCCATTCTGTTTTTAAGTGTACTTACATGTGCATTTTTCTTTGGATTCAGTTTCAGTGTGTTGGTACATTTAGAAACAAAAAATAACTCTCACCACCTAAATGCAACTTGGAGTTTTCAATCTGAGACTGACCAGAAATGTTCCAGGTGTTACATTTATTGTCTCCCATACCCAAGGAAAAATCTTTAACTCAGAGGATGTGTGTTTAAAAATATTTGTATTGCCTTAGAATCTTACAGCTTAATTATTTTATTTTATCACAGATATCAGTCTTCCCAAGTCAGCAGCAATATGTTACACAGCAGCTCTGCTAAAAGCCAGAGCTGTTTCAGAGAGGTAAGCAAGAACACGTGTGAAAACAATGGTTTGTTGCTAATCTTGGGTTTTGATATAAAATATGAAAGAAAAACGTCTAAATCTTTTATGTTTTAAAATTACTTCTAATCTGTAAAGAAATCTTTGCCTCGATTAGAGGATTATTTTAATTTTTTGGTCTTTTTTACATCCCTGGTTATGCCTAAATACATAGCAGTAACATTTCTAAGAGCAAATTGAGTCCATTTATACATACACATATATTTGTGTGTGTAATAACATACAGTTCAAACTGCTTTTAAGCATCCATAAAGTTAGTACAGGTGAGGATGCTTTTCACAAGCTCATGTATTGGCCAAGTGCATTCAGTGTTTGCTTGGGGTTTGGTTTTGGGGTGGGTGCAGGATGTTTATGGTGGTTGATGCTGGCATTTCACCGTGGTCTGAGCCCAGTTCTACCTCCCAGCAGGCGATGCTGTAACAGGGAGCAGAAAGTCAGGGCACTCACCTGACATGATTGACATGAATTTTCATGTCATATAGGCATGGATAACAGACAAGGTACCTGACTCAACAGGAACATTTTTCTCCTAGAAGAGTTTGATTATCTTTCTTGACAAATCAGCCAATTTTTAATGAACTCTAAGCTTGCAGTGCAAATAAGCACCTGGTTAGCATTTATTATTTATTACTTTTGTTCAAGGTGGGTTTTTCTCCTCAGGTTCTCCCCAGAAACTGCCTCCAAAAGAGGGCTTAGTACAGCAGAAATTAATGCTGTGGAAGCAATTCACAGAGCTGTGGAATTTAACCCTCATGTTCCAAAGGTAAGAGTATTTTATTTCCTATTGGACCACTTCTATTGTGGACCAGTATATTCTGAAAAATACCATATTATATTATAATTTTATTATTGGAGCCTTTCCAGCCCCATGTCTTCTTGAATTTGGTTATAACTCCAGCCATGGAGTTGGTAAAAAACATTAGTATTTATATCATGAATGTTTTGTGGCCACATTTTGTTTTAAATAATAGCTGCTGTTCAAACAGGGTTTTTTGCACAAAAAATATAAACTTGGAATTTCCTAACTCATTGGAAGATGCAGTAATGTATTACTGAAGGCCCTTTACTCTCAATAAGGATGGACATTAATAAATATAAATGTAGATATTTAAAGTAATAAAATAATCACACAGTGGTTTGTGTTGGAAGTGACCTTAAAGATATCTCATTCCAGCACCCTGCTTCCAAGTTCCTGAAGCCAAATTAAGTTCCCCAAGCAGTAATCACTCTAGTATTCCAAACCCCTTTATTCTGCTGGGCTTTCAACCATGGCTCCATGGTTATTGAAAGATCTGCAGTCACTTATTTTCTTCATCCACGTGTAAACAAGATTAAGATTCTATCACCAGAGGCTGTAATTTAATGTCTGGCGTCAGAGCACAGATTCCACAGAGCGTTGGGTGAAAATAAAATCTTGCTTCCCTTTTTCCTGTACTGGTGATGCTCTCGGTGTGAAAGCTGGAAGCAGGAGGTTGGCTCAGTGCAGGGTCTAATCCTCTGCAAATGATGATGGAGCCCCAGTGGCTGCTGCTGGGGAGGCTGGAATGATCCAGCCGCCCTGTCCTGTCTGCCTGTCCAGTCCAATAGAATGTGCACTGGGGAAGCTAATTGCTGGGAGAAATTGCTGCTTGCTTGCATGACTGATCAAGAGCCTAGCAAGTTCATTTCAGACAGTCTCAGACAGATTTTTCTTTAGCCTCTGCCTTTAGGGGCAGAAGATTATAATGCGTTATCATTATCTAAAAGTTCTTTTGTTTTGGGTGTCCTCCAGGTGTTTCTGGAGCCTCATATGCCTTTTTAAAGGAGTTAGAGATTGTTTCAAATAGGCTGTTGTTAAAGTAGGGTCTGTAGTTCTGCAGACAAATGCAGAAACTGATTCCAGGTTTCAGTAACTTGGTTTTCTCTTCTAACTGTACATATGTCCATTCTTTGTGGGTCTTTTATTACAATATTGCCTTGAGGAACCAGTTGGTTAGATGACAGCAGAATTTACTGGTGCAGGCTGTTGAGAGCTCTGAAATGTGTGTGGTCAAAGCAAATAAGTGAATAAGGGCAGAGAAGTGAAGCAACTTTTGCCCCATGGATCACAGAGGGGGAAGAAAATCTCATCTTTGAATTTCCACTCTGTTCTGTTCTCTGTTTTAGTCCCAGAGACTAAAAATGACTGTGTATAGCAGGAAGTTCCCCTGTTCACACATCTGACAAAAGTGATTGTCTTTGTACGTAACATTTTGCATAAGGAAAATAAAATAAGGTTTGTTTCTCTTTGTTCTGCTTTTACAAGGCTGGGGTTTGTTTGGAAAGTTAAAACTAGCTACAAAAGTCTTAAGCCATTTCAAGTTAGAAATCTGTAACTGCATTTTGTTACTTTATGAAACAATCTTTTGCAGTCATCTTCTGAATATCTTAGGAGATTTTTATTGTGTATAAAAGACTTCAAAACCTTCTGTTCACTACTGAGGTACCTTCAGTACTGACACCTTGCCTGCTTTGTGCTTAAACATGGATGTGAAAACCTGCCAGACAGGAATTTTTCTGTTTATGTGGTAACATGGGCTCAAAGAGAGCCAGAGGCTGGAGTTGAGCATTGGTGTGTTGTGGCAATACTTGCAGTGGGGTTTCACCACCACTGCTGGGTTTATATTCCCAGTTAGCATAATGGAGAAGTGGGCACTGTGGAGAGCATGAGGAGTCAGGTCAGGGGTCAGATATTTGAGACCATTTTCCCACAGCAGTGCTGTGTGAATGATCCTTTACTGTGTTAAAAAAAAAAAAAGAAGAGGATTAAAGGGGATTAGCAAGAATATTACCCTCCAGAGTGCAGGCCCAAGGCACTGAGAGAAGAGCCTAGCCAGGCAGCAAATGTGCTTTATTTGGCTGGGGCACAACCCCATCTACATTCCTTGAAGAGTCTGAATGGGAAAAGTTAAGTCCTCAAACTGGATTAGTAAATAATCTCATAGTTTGTGGCATCTGCTGAAATAAATTGGTGAGTTAGCTGCATTCTTACACTTTGGGGGACACTGCAAGGAATTGCCAGCTATGTTGATCAAAGAAGTGGATTAGCTTTGGCTGTTATTGAATGAGACACTGTATGGTAGGAGAGGACAGCTCACAGGTAAATAGTAGAGCTGAAACTGTCATTTCATTCCTGTAAAAAGTAGTCATCTGTTTTAAAAACCTAAGTTCAAATGAATGCCTGACTTTTTAAATGTACCATGAGAAAACATGGTACGTTAAAAAAATGGTGTGTTTTGTGTTGCAGAGAAATAGGAAATGATTAATCCTTGTGTTCTTTGACCCCTCTGGGCATCAGATTTTCTGCTGATGGAGGGAGAGGGCAGAAATTGAAAAAATGTGAAATCAAAGATACTTTGTGGTAGCCCAGTAAGACCACATTAAAAGAAGATTTTCCTGGGTTTGGTTTATTATTCTTCTTTTGGTTAGCACACTGACACTTTCAGGTTTGCTGCTCATACTTCAGAGCTAACAAGTCCTCAACTGCCTACATTGAGACTTTCAGTGATGAAGTAAGGAGCAAAAATACTGTTGGTTTGTGGTTTTTTATCAGCCTAAATTTGTCCCTCATTGGTGTTGCACCTGCAGCATTATACTTAATGTCTGTTCCACAAGAAAGTATTTTTATTTTGTCTTCCTGAAGCTGTATATTTTTTTTTTTTGTGTGAAAGCCTAATTTCAGAGTCACACACCCAGGAGTGTGTTTTTGTGTTTTGCTGCTTTTCATTCCTCACTTAGTACAGCCTGGCTGCTCTGTGCTAGAAGCTGGCCCCTTGTACACTCAGTTATGCCTAAAATGATAATTTATGTTTCACAATCAGAGGTTTTGGAACATTGCATGTAACCAGGTGTATTTTCCATTTTTCCTTTCAGTATTTGCTAGAAATGAAAAGCCTAGTGCTGCCTCCAGAGCACATTCTGAAGCGAGGGGATAGTGAGGCAGTAGCATATGCTTTTTTTCACCTCCAGCACTGGAAGAGGATAGAAGGGGCTCTAAATCTGCTGCACTGCACATGGGAAGGCAGTAAGTATCTCCTTTTACTTTTTTTCTGTGCAGTAGACTAGTCTCTCTGCCTTTACCCCCTCAAACATCTCTCTGTGAGAAGCTGGCTGCCTGATTAGATACAGATCTAATGTCACTCACCCTTTTTGCAGCATTTAGGATGATCCCATACCCGTTAGAGAAAGGACATCTTTTCTATCCCTACCCAAGCTGCACAGAAACAGCAGACAGAGAACTGTTGCCAAGTAAGTGGTTTCTAAGCAGTAATGATAATAAAACACAGGCTAAGGACATATTCAGAATGTGGTATTCTGTATTTACCTTACTGTGATTTTTTTAGTTTGAGCTTCCTGTGAAGGGGATTCAGCTGTTTGTTGATGTCCCTCCCAACAGATCCTGAAGTACTTGATGTGTGTGTGGTAAATGTCAGCTTGATGCTGTAATGGCCTGAGTCCTTCAGAGATGAAATCTGTGTGTGGTACATTCAGGCTGAGTCCGGCCAGCATTGGGAACAACAGAGCTTGACCGTTTGTTAAAAATTGCTTTTAAAAGTATTCATGGATTTCACTGCTGTTGTAGCAAGGAATCAATCCATGGTTCTAGTCCTGCAGTGGGTATCCAGTAGAACCTGTCTGTGATCTTACAAAGAATCCTTGGTTATTCTGTAGCTCCACAGAACATGCATTCCTTTCTCTCATTAATTCAGTGGTCTGTATTTATCTGCTGGCTGCCTCCTGGAACTTTTTATACATGTATTTCTATGGATTTATACTAATATTTGATACTGAAAAGTAAGTCCAGCTGCTCTTTGCTTCAAGGTTACTTTATGCAATGATGAGCCTGCATGTTTTTTATTTTGGGCAAGACAAATGAAGTGTATCATTACTGCCTGTACACATGATATTTAGGAAAATAGCATTAATTTAGATTAAAATGAGCTGTTAATTATACATCTTAATTTAATTCCTTTTGGGGTTGAACTTCTATATCTTGAAGAAACACAATTCCCCTGGGACTGGAAAGGGCTACTACAAAAGCACCAGCAGAGACCACAGCTGTGGAAAGGAAAACTGCACAGACGTGTTTCTATTTAAAAGCCTGAAGTTATATTTAAAATGTGTAATTTAAATTTGCCCCCAGACTGCTTTAAATTACTCATTTCTCACTTATGCAGGATATTGCACAAGGAATTCCTTGGTTAGCAACTAACCCTAAATTGTAGACTTCCCAGCATAATTAAACACCAACACATGCAGATATTTCAACAGGATCACTCTCGCATTCCTGTTACATTTTAAATATAAAACTACCTATAAATAAAATCATCTTAACACTTTTATTGCAGTACTTCCTTGAGAAATCTTGACACTTAATTTTTAAAAAATGTATCTATTTAAATAATGTTGACCAAATCAATGATTCAGAAAGCCTGGGTTGGTCTGATGAGTAACGCTTTGCAAATGTGAACTTATAGAATTAGCTTTAATTGTCTTTACCTATTTTGAATTAGATTTTAATTTCCCAGTGCAGGAAAAGCTACTGCGAAAAGAAATAATTCCTGTTTTTTTAAACACTCCTAAATTATATTGCTCAATGTTTTAGAAATGAGGTGAGTTTCTATGTAGTATGAATCTCTAGGTACCATTAACATCTCTGGAAGTTTCACATGGATCTACAAACATTCTACTTAAGTGTGCTCCAGAATAATATCATTAAAACAAAAACAAACCCTGAGCACTTGGCCATTAATGAGTTGCAAGAGTATAAGACACTTCTGCTGGGTTTATTCTTCTAATGGTGCTTTAATGTGCTAGTGCTCAGAAACAGTAGCTGGGAGGGTAAAGTGTCTTTTTCTTCCACAGACTTCAGTTTAAGAAAGAATACAATTGTATTTTCTTATTTTACAAAAAAAAAAGGCTCATTTATAATTTCAGGTCTTTGTTAGATTTTTAAAACAGCTTGTCAAGAAGGGCAGTCCTTTTATAATTACTCATGTCTATAGAAACTAATTTTTTCTTGATTTAAAAATCCTTTCAAATCATTGGATAGAAATCAGAGCTGCAGATATCCAGAGCCAGTAAGTAATTGCAAATTCACCCAGCAGGTCCTCAGTGAGTGACCAGTAGTAGTGTTGTGAGTGCTGAAAGCTCCACATGGCACCCTTAGCCTGGCTAATCACCTGCTTTGGATTTTGTTACCAGAGATTGGAAATTGCAAGGAGCTGCTATGTATAGAATTTATAACCCAGTCCTGGCACTGTTTTCTTTGAGGTCTGCTCTGTCAGCTGCTCTGAACAGATTTAGTGAAGTCTGCAACCAGAAGTCTTCAAGAAGTACTAAAAAAAATTGTGTACAACATGATGGTTGTTTTGTACTTGCTCAGCTTCTTACAGGGTGTGGGAATGTGTCCTTTCCAGGTAACAGGATTAGAGCTCCAGAGAGTTGAAAACACTTGAATTGTTTTAGTTGGTTTGGGTAATTTTGACAACTTGTGAACTTCACAGGTGTTCCCTCTGTCCTCTTAGAAAAGTAGGTACCAAAAACTGAGCCTGATGAAATGCTTCAAAAATAAAGCCAATGGAAGTGAAAAAGAAGACTGGGAAGAGAATATTAATGATGAAAACAAATATGTCAAGACTATTAATAATGAAAACAAGCAAGTGATGTAGGGGACAAATTTTTAACAGGTTAAAGTACTAGAACTTAAGATGTGCTGCAGGAATCTTTCCTTCTGAAAGTCCAGAAATAATTCAGAAAGCAGTCCTTGATTATCAAATGTCAACATTCTTCATTTTTCCCTTTCAGCGTTTCATGAAGTCTCCGTTTACCCCCAGAAGGAACTTCCTTTTTTCATCCATTTCACAGCAGGCCTGTGTTCCTTTTCAGCCATGCTGGCCCTCCTTACCCACCAGTTCCCTGAGCTGATGGTCATTTTTGCAAAAGCAGTAAGTACTGTCTCTGTCATGGGGCTTGCTAAGGTATCTCTTGGGTTGCTGGGAATTTTGAGATCTAGGGTGAAGTAGCCTTCTGTGCTTGTCTCTTTTCTCCTTCTCTGCCCTGCTTTTTTTAGGGTTTCTTTCCCTTATGTATTTATTAGCATCTGCTAATAGATGTAGCCTTGTCATCTTTCCCTGGATTCTGGAAGCTGAGAAACAGAGTGCATAGGCAGCTTCTCAAACTACTCCAAGCAGTAAGTTTGGCCTTTATTGAACTGTGGATCTTGTACAGTAAAGCAAAGTAGCAAATAAAGAGCTCTGAACTCTTACGGAAATCATTTATTCTGGCTTTGCTAGTCAAAATAGAGGGTAAAAGACATTTGCATTCTGCCTGGTTTAATGCAACAGGTAATGGAGACCCAGGAAGAAAGCCCTTTTTCAAGAATACTTTCTTCCTCAAAGTGATGGCTTTACTAGTGAGCCCAGTGTAGTGTCCAAGTCACACAGATCTGAGAGTGAGGCCTCATTTCCACACAGTGCTGTTGATCTTTATGCTGGAAAATGTAGTTGGACATGCTGGTGACAAATCTCAGTTCTGCTCATAATTGGCTGGGTTCATAGTAACTAGGGGCTAACTATCTGCTTGATTAGTTCTGTAAGGGCTGCATTAGCAAAGCTGTATGATTTCTAAAGAGATACAAGGTCAAATGTTAAGCTAACAAGGAATTGCTTGGTGAAGTTCCCTCTTCTGGGTTTCTTGAACCAAAAAAGAGAAAAGACTTTGTACAATTGAGTTGGCTTTGCAGTTGGGATGTCCAGTGACATGTCCAAGTGTGGGGAAAAAACCTTCCAGGGTTTAGTCATTTGGCAGTGTGTTTATTTGCTTTATTTCCTTTAGGAAAAGATGGATAGTGTCTGTTCAGCTGAAAAGAGATGATCAAGAAGAGTGCACATTGCCACAGCATTCCCCCAGCCAACCCAGTGGTAGCAGGCACAGACAAAGGGGCTCTTGATGCTCTGTATGGCAGTTTGTTATCAGCAAAAGTTGAAATTGTGTGCTGAGATCATCAGGCAAGAAGGGAATTCGGTATTACTCTCTTGAGATTGACATCTGAGAAGGAAATTCCAACTTCCAGTATTCTGCTATTTTAGCTAGAATTAATATTGACTCTCAATCATACTCTGATGATAAACATTCTTCCATATTTTACTTATGAGATGATTTTACTTATGATTCTATTCCTGGTGTTTTCAGAGGAATTCAGAAAACTTGTGAAAAATGGTACTCAGCATCAAAATATCATTTTTGGTTTTATTGCTCACAATAGGGGTGTTGTGTTGCAACTAGATGACTTTTAAGGTCCCTTCCAACCCAAACCATTCTACGATTCTGTGATTCTGTTTTAGTTAATAGATTGCTTCAATAGTTTAACTACAGATAACACTGTGATGGCTGCTAATACTTTACACATACTCTCTTGTCTTCTGGAGGTCTGTGGAAGTAACGTGTACTTGAATTTTCATACCAAAAATGGAAGATCATCTTCTATTTAATGATACCAGCCTTTCCACTCAAGCATACTGTAATAAAGCAATTATTATTTGCTTTACTGAGCATTATATCTTCAAGTAATTCCAGTGCTTTAAGCTTTTAAAATTATTTTTTCCTATGTATTTTGTTAGTCCAAGTATTTTTCATTTTACCATTCTTTAACTTATTAAATAGAGTAATTTGAGATAATAAAGTTCTAGCTGTTATATCTGGAGTGCTTTGGCCATAGATAAAAGCAAGGCAAAGTGTATTTCCAATAAACCTTGAATTTCCAAGAACACAGTTTTAGGAATGGCAATTCAAAAGTATTGTATATGGAATTTTTCTCTGTAAATCTCCAAGCAGTGACTCCTTAGATTATATTTCAGTTACTTCTTAATCAAACTTTTTTTTCCCAGCAGTTGAATCCACAGCGAGTTGAATGCCTCAGAAGGGGTTTAAGAAACTGAATACCTTTCTATGGACTTGAAAAGTCTGAGTTTACATATTTTCATTTGTTAGTGCTTGAGTTTGTTTCCTCTGTAATAAATCACAGGGTAAACCTTGGCAAATTGCTAAAAATATTCCAAGTGGCCAAAAATCACAAGGCAGCATTTACTAGTTGCAGTGTATGCAGTGTGAGCCAGCAGCACCGGGAGTGGGCACGGGGAGCAGGCATGGGGAGCACGGGGAGTGGGCACGGGGAGTGGGCATGGGGAGTGGGCATGGGGAGTGGGCATGGGGAGTGGGCACGGGGAGTGGGCATGGGGAGTGGGCACGGGGAGCAGGCACGGGGAGCACGGGGAGTGGGCACGGGGAGCAGGCACGGGGAGCGGGCACGGGGAGTGGGCACGGGGAGCACGGGGAGTGGGCACGGGGAGTGGGCATGGGGAGTGGGCATGGGGAGTGGGCACGGGGAGCACGGGGAGTGGGCACGGGGAGCAGGCATGGGGAGCACGGGGAGTGGGCACGGGGAGCAGGCACGGGGAGTGGGCACGGGGAGTGGGCATGGGGAGTGGGCACGGGGAGTGGGCATGGGGAGCAGGCACGGGGAGCGGGCATGGGGAGTGGGCACGGGGAGTGGGCATGGGGAGTGGGCACAGGGAGCACCGGGAGCACCAGGAGTGGGCACGGGGAGCAGGCATGGGGAACACCGGGAGAGGGCATGGGGAGTGGGCACAGGGAACACCGGGAGCACCAGGAGTGGGCACGGGGAGCACCAGGAGCGGGAGCACGAGGAGCGGGAGCAGCAGGAGCTGCTCCTGCCCTGCGCCCTGGAACCGCCACCACGGGAATTTTGGTGTCCTGCAGCCTCGGGGGGGCTGCAGCTCTTGGGGACTGGTGCTGGCACAACCTTGAGCATTTACTGATGTCTTAGAGCCCGTAAAGGTGCACAGGCTGTGGCTGCTGAATCCCTGGCGTGTCCGAGGCCAGGTTGGATGTGGCTTGGAGCACCTTGAGACAGTGCCCTTGAGAGGTGTCCCTGCCCTTGACGAGGTGTTGAAATTAGGTGAATTTAGGGTCTCTGCCATCCCAAACTATTGTAGGATTCCGTTCTAACCATTCTAGGTTTCGATGGCGGCTGTGCGAGTTGGTGCTGGTGAGGACAGTGGAACAGGCAGTGGTAGAGGATCCACGGGAGCTGCAGCACCAGTGCAGGTGCTCCCTGGGCCTCGCTGTTCGTTTCATTCAGATTTCTGGTCTCTTGGAGAACCCCACTGTTCTTGATCATCAGACAGCTCTGTTTCTGAAGTAGCTGCTGTTCAGATTCTTTGCAGTGAGTGACAGAAGGGAGGAAGGCATGCAAATGATAATGTGAGCAGCTCTCTCTGAACAAGCTGCAAAACACTGCTAGATAAAACAACATCTGTCAAAATTGCAGACAACAGGGTCTGATTGTTTTTTCATTCAGTATGAATTTTTATTTTTTAATAATTACATAGATGGAAGACTGGGTGGATGTGTATCATCTTGTAAAAGTGAGATTGCACAATTCCTTCTGTAATACAAAGACACCATGAAGTCTGCAAGAACACCATTGATAAAGAGTGATAGAAGACTGTAACCAGACCTCAGAAGTTCCTGAAAACACTGAACGTACCTTCACAGAATCATGGGTGGGAAGGGACCTTAAGGCTCATCCTATTCCACCTCCTGCCATGGGCAGGGACACCTTCCACTATCCCAGGGTGCTCCAAGCCCTGTTCAGCCTGGCCTTGCACACTTCCAGCCATGGAGCAGTCACAGCTTCTCTGGACCATTCCAAGCAGATCAATCCCATTTTTTACATTGGAACCCTATGTTACTGGAAAAGAGCAGTATAAATTATTATTAAAGTACTGAAAAAATAGTGGAGCAGTGTTCATGCTGTATCCTACCAAAAACAGCTTTCTTTTTCAGGGAATTGGACAAAATCCTAAGACAGTCCTGTTCCAAAGTTGCTTTATACTTTCACAACAAAGCAAGGAGTCATGGGACTTAAATTAAAAATTGGCTAATTTTTATGATTGCAAGATTAGGCAAAAACATTTTTCATTCTGACTGTTCCCTCGTTCCTTGTTGGAGGAGTCCTTGCCATTTTGTCCGTGGCAGCCATCTAGGGGCAGAAAATAGGGCAAAGCAGAGCCATGTCTGGCAAGTCCTGTTTTGTGTGACACTCTGCTTTACTTCAAGAACAAATCCCCCTACCACTTTCCCCAAAGCTCATTAAGTGAGACTGGAGAATTAACTTTTTAGCCAGCTGCTGAACTTTTCATATTTATAAACACTTGAGTCCTTTGCTTATCTAAGAGGAAATGTGTATAGTTTGGAGATGTGCACTTCCCTGCCAATGTGTAATGAGTGGATCTACACTTGGTAGGGAAAAAAAAGCCTGAAGTTTCCTGTCAGAGCTGAGTGTCGATGCCAAGGGCAAAGGTTTCTTGCCTTGCTAATCTACATCTTAACTCATGCACTTAATGTGAAGGTGCCACACGCAAACAGGCAGGGAAGAAGCCCACTGCAAGGAAAAGCTCCTACACTGCTGTGAATGTTATGTTTTAAAAGCCTTTTTAATGTAATATTTGTGGTTATGATAGAAGCCAGGAGGGCCAAAGTAAAACTTTCAAAGTAAATGAGTCCTGTTGTTGCTAACTCGTGAAATGAGGGTTTGCACAAGGATAACCTGAGTGCCAGCAGAATATCTGGGGGATGGGTTGAGAAGGTGCAGGGGAGTTTGCACGATTTGTTTTAGCCTAATCTTACTTCTGGAACTGTTTAGATGGCATCTAGAATATGGATCCCGTCTGGAAGCACAGCTTGGTCTTGATGGTTGGGCTGTTGAGTCGGTGACCTGTAAATAGTCTATGCCTGACTATTGAAAAAAGAAGGTGTTCTTTAAGGTCCCTTCCACCCTAAACAGTTCTGTGATTCTCTGGAAATCCACTCCCAAGTTGTTGAGCCCTGAAGGCCCAGTGCTGAGCAGCTGGAGGAGCTGTGGGATGGAGGAATGCCATGCTAACCCTGTGCTTCTGCCCAGGTGCTGCGCGTGCTGTGGCCAGTGAGTCCTCCCAGTGTTCTGGCCTCCAGCTGAACAGACTGCACTGGGGTGAGTGGCCAAGGCTGCAACTGGGCCTTCCAGATGGTTTTGCTTCTGTGTGTCTTCATGAATATCTAATGTTTACAGCGAGCCTATTTCATGGCATCAGCGGTGAAGGGATGGGAATTCTGTTGCCCTGAGGGAAAGGTGGTTTTTGTTCATACCTTGAGTCTGCAGAAGGAAGTCGATTTGGAAACTGAGCTGATTTATTGTTGTGTTCTGTTTCTTCCAGTGCTTTGGGACTCTTCTTTCACCCTTCATCTTCACTGTGGAGCACACTGAGGACCTGCTGCTGTCCAGCCCCTGGCATTAGCTGACTCTAGTGTGACTGGGGTGTATTTTCCATGATAGTTGGGTTTTATTGCCGTGAGCCTCACTTGGTGGTTGGCTGACCCCCTGTTGTGGGAGTCAAGGAAGAAATCTGGGCTGTGTCCTTGACAGGCTTCCATGTTGATGGTGCTTAACATGTGAATTTCTTCTTTGGCCTTAATCTGTAATCATCTAAGAAAATAGTTCTTGTTGAGCAATAGTTTATTGCTCCCTAAATCACTTGGACAACTGGAAGCTCATACTTCCTCTGTAAGAAAGGAGAATATACAAACTGAGCAGGTGTTTGGAGTATTGATGCTTCCTTCTCAGCTGCAGATACACCAGATACTTGGCTTAGATTTAATTTTATAAGCCTTTTTCAAAATATTTGTTAACAGCAAAGTATGGTTCTGCTTTCTTTATTAAAAGGTTGCTACTTAACACATTGAATTTGTTGACTTCTTAAGTGTCTGTTTAACATAGATTATAATGTGCAAACAAAGATTTGTTTCTTCTCTATCTTACCAGCTTGCATTGCTCAAGAAGATGGTAAACTCCTCTATTTGATGTTACTTCTTTAGATTTAATTATGCATCCTTTATTCTTCAAGACAAAGCATTTTGAAAGACAGGATGACTTCTGAAACTGGCCATAGTGTTGTGATAACTGCATGGGAGTCATGCTGGGGACCTGAACTTTCAAGTGTCAGTCCAAAGTAGTGTCACTGTTGATATGAAGACTTGAAGAGAATGGAGATGTGGAAAATTCTTAAGGATTTGCTTCACATACAGACCAGCCCTGAGGGTTTGTTTACTGCAGAGGTGAAAAGATGGTTTTGGCAGCCCCGTGGTGTGAGGTAATTGGTGTGACTTCCACTCTCCCATTAGAGAAAAAGTCTTTTTCCCACACAGGTCTGCTGCTTGGCATGGGGGAAGCAGAGTCATGTCAGCCCAGGTTTCTTAGAAGGGGGAAGTGATAAAAATAGCACAGGCTTGTGCATAAATGCTAATTCTGAGCACATGAAAACCCTTCATCTTGCTTTTTGCAGATAAGCTCATATACTTACCCCTAAGAACTGGGGAGATTTTACACTGTCTTTGTGAATGTTTGTGACACTGGTGGCTTCTTCCAAAGGTGGTGTAAATTAATTCAGTTTCTGAATCCTGGATGGAAGAAGCTTGCTGTCACCTGCTGTGTTCTCTGAAACAATATGTCAGTCAATTACAAGTCATTTGAATTGACTTAAAATACCTCCTTGTACAGAAGAATTTTTTTTCCTAATTTTCAAATCCTTTACCTTGTAAACCAAGTTCTGTGAAGCAGAAGGTCACCTCTGCATCTCATCTAAGTGTAGTTTATTTGTAACTCTGAAGGGAAACACACATGTTTAGGTAGAAATGTCACTGTTTGTTCTCCACTGTGTATTTCTGTTGACTGGACTTAAATCCAGGTTAACTATTTGAATTCATCCAGGAATCAAAAGGGAAGCCCTACAGAAAGATACTACCAGTGTTTTTAGAGTTACCTAACTACTAGAATGTAATTCTCTCAGCTCTCTTTCCAGTTGGTCATTGGGGCTTTGGAATCACTGAGGTGATTAATAGGCCTGTTGTGTTCATGTGATTTCACTTCATGGTCTGCAGGGGCCCATAAGGTAACCAGCCTAATGCTTTTTAAAGTTGAACTTTTTCCAGCAGTTGTGTGGGGTTATAAATGAAGCTCTGCCTCCCATGTATCATCCCAAGAGCTGCTTTCTCTCACTGTCCTCCCCTGACATAACAGTAACAGAAAGGGGATGGGCTTGTTCTGAAAGGAGAGCTGGCAGCAAGCTGTGTAATGAAAATCTTCCTGTCTCTACAAGTGCCAGCAATTCTTGAGGAAGGAGTGCTCTCTGTGATTTTCCAGCAGGATTGTCCATGCTTTTGGGAAGCATTCCTTTGCCACTTAGGAGCAGGGACTTACACCTGACCCATACCTTAGTAATACCATATCAATTATATTGTGTGTGTGTATATATACATTAAAAATTACAATTATGACTTAGGACAAGATGAATATTGATGTAACTTCCTTGAAACAAGAACTGTGGTGATTTTACAGCTATTGGGATGGCAACAGCTTTTTCACAAGGCTTTCTTCATGAGGTATTAACAGATTGCTCATATTTTCAGTTCATTCAGAGTAGCCAGTGAAAGGCAAATCTCAAAGATCAGCATTTATTTCTGTACCTGGATCTGTATGTTTGTAAACCAGGGTAATTACAGGCTCTTTGATCATTTAGGCAGTTTGAGTTTGGGGTGAGTTTGGTTTGTTGGGTGCCTGCACTGTCTCACCGTGTCACGGCAGGTTGGTTCTTGATCAGGATGTCCAGGAAGAGAATGTAGCTGCATTTCTTCCTGCCAACCTCTGGCTTCTCCAGGAGTATTTTCCAAAAAGGACAGGAAGGGTAGGAAAGATGGAAGTGTTATTACAGGAAAACTATTGTTTGTGAAGCAGTTAAGCAGCTGAATTTCTGTGTGAATTGTCTCTGTCTTGCCTCTGACTTGAATGAAAAGTGTCTAAAGATCTTTAATTCGGGAGTTTATTGAATGTGCATCTGGAGAGATGACACAAATGTGATTTAACTCATTACTGAAACAGCTTCCTAATGTTGTCTGACTGGAAGTGTTTGGAAGTTGATGCTTACATGCTATTGGCCATTGGATTTCATGTAGCTACTGAGGTAGGAGCATTTCAGTGTAGTGTGCCATGGTGGTACAGTGGGTGCTAAAGCAAAACCTCCCACTGGCTACTGGCACTGTTAGAATAATAAAACTCTTACAGCAGAGGTGAGGCAGTTTAGACTATTAAATATTTCAGGGTAACAAGGTCTGTTCATTGCAACCCTAGTTCTTGTGCGCCATAAATCACATCAGAATTCTGGGGAATAATCTCTGGCAGAGATTTACCATGCTGGGAGCCCTTCATTTTTGAAATTCGGAATAGGTGCCCATTAGTAGCTTTTATGCATGTATGTATGTGGCAAAAGGACTTTTCATGCTGTCAGATGTCTTGGTCACTGAGGTTATGGGGACAAATTCATATGGGGATGGCCCTGGGGTGGTTCTCCATCCAGATTTGTCACAGGAGAGTTCCCTTCCTGCATCTCTCCAGTGCTGGCCAGGCAAGTTTATTCCCTGCTCCTCATCCTGGAATTGTGAGGGTGCCAAGCCCCATAGATCCATGACTCTGAGCAAGGCAGGGTGTAAAGGTCATAGTTGAGTCCATTAATAACAAGGTGCAAACGGCTGGTTTATATGTAACGTGAAGCTTTTTACTTATTTCATTTTTGCACTTTGGGGGCTCTGTTTGCTTATGGAGCACTTGGTGTCTGGTACCTATTTAGCCTGAGAGCAGGCAATTGGGTTCCTTCAGGCCTTCAGAGGAATGCAGAAAATTGTTCTCTGGTGTTGTAATTCTACTGGGATAACTGGAGCTTATTTGTCTCACTGCTTATTAAATGCATACTTGTCTAGAGGTCCTCTTTTTTTTTTTTTTTTTTTTTTTTCTTCCTGAGAAACGTTGGGTGAATCCCAAGGACCACAAATGAGAGGAAGATTCCAGGAGGAGGGGGAGAGGGAAGTGCCTGTACCTCTCCACAAGCTGCATCATCCACCTCCAGTGCCAGCAGAATGAAGAGGTTAAATATGAGAGCAGACTCCCTTAGGGAAGGAGATGTATGTATGGGGCTCAGCCAGATGTAAATTAATATTGCCCTTCCCATCTCAGAGATGAGCCAGTGAGGGGAGCAGCACATCCCAAACTCCAGTGGATGGGGTGTGTGGTGGGGAGGCACCGAGGCTGCCCTGGGGTGCTGAGTGGGCCCAGCTCTGCAGGTCAGGAGCACACATGAGGTGCTGTGCTCTGTGCAGAGGGCAGGTAGGGGTTCTGGAATCACACAGAATCCAGAGCTGAAGGGACCTGCAAAGATCGAGTGTGACTCCTGGCCCTGCACAGGACATGCCTGTGATCATACCCTGTTACCTGAGGAGCATTGTCCAAACACTCCTGGAGCTCTGGCAGCCAAGGGGCCTTGACCATTCCCTGGCAAGCCTGTTCAGTGCCCAGCCACCCTCTGGGGAAAGAACCTTTTCCTGATACCCAGTCTAAACCTCTTCTGCAGCATTCATACTCTACCAGCCTGTGAGCAGCACCCAGCTTAGCTTGTTTTGCTGTTAAAAGGGACAGGCTCCTCTTGTCTGCATTTAGTTTGGATGGCTGCAGAGGTGATGTATGAGCTGTTGTCATCTGCTTTTGGGTCAGAAATCTCTACAGATCAGTCGGGATGACGGTAGCGATCACATTGGGCTTCTGTGTTCACTGTCCTGTGCTCTGAATTCGCCCATCTTACAATAAAGGTGGATAAAGAGTAAAGGCAGCTGCAGTTTCCAGCTCTGTCTCCTGGCTGCCTCCTCCCTGTCTGGAGCCTCCTTGGCAGGGTGTGCTCTGCACGCCCCAGCCCTTACTGGAGGGACAAGACCACGATCAGGGATGCTGCTCATGTGCTTGGAATTTTCCTCATTTCCAGCCTCGACTGCTGTTGTGTGCTCTTTGGTGGGATCTTCAGTGAGTCTGGTCATTGGGGAGAGCAAGATAACACACCCTTGCTTACAGCATCACTGAGGGTGCATCCACCACAATGAGTGTGTTCCTCCGTTGGGATCTCCCCCTTTGGTTATTTCTGGCCAGCAACATTTTCCTTTTGCTGTGGATGCATTGAGTTGTGCAATCCAGGCGCAGCCTTGTCGGCTGGACCCTTCTCTTAACAACCTCTTGATTTCTTCGCTAATTTGGCTGTGGGCTTTCATCAGTTATAGAACAGAGTGACACAGTATGTGACTATTGCATTCTCCTGCCTTGACTCACAGGCTGTGATTCCAGAGCAGTGACCCCCCTGCTGCTATCTGGAGCAGCCCTCTGTGACTCGGCTTCAGGGATATGGGATGTGAAACCTCGCACACAGATCTTGTCAGGCTGTGTGAATGTTGGTCCAAATGCCATAAGAAATCTGCCCCTGGGGGCTGGGCCTGTTACAGCAGGTGCTCCCCCGTGGATTACACTGGGCACAGGTACCTGAGCAAAGCCTTCTGTGCCTTTATGAACCCAGTGAAGAACAGAAAAGGCCCATAGGGGGACAAGGGGGTGTGGGGATTGGGATGTCTCTTGGCAATGCGTTCACCTTGGCATTGCTGAACTCAAGAACTTACAGATCTTGCCATTACCTCCATCCCAAAAAATGGTGGTGCCACCTGAGCTAAGGCCTGTTCTCACCCACATAGAGAAAACCAGAATCATAGAATCTCCTGGACTGTGGAAGAGACCCACAAGGAGCATTTGGATGTCAAGTTGCATGCCTGGCTCTGCACATGATTCCATGTTTCCAATGCCTTCTAACTCCTCCTGCTGCGTGTCCTGTCCAGCTGCTTCAGAGAAGGTGATATATTCAGAAGCTCATTAAGCAATTAATTCTGCACCTTGTCCTCGAGTGCAGACATGCTTTTGACTGGAAGATAATTAGAAGATGAACCTGCTCCACATTTTAGGCAGATTGCTAAAGAGGAGCTTGTGAGAGGGACTGAGTGTTCCCTGATGAGAGTGGAGCCTTCAGAAATGTTTTGAGATGGAAAACAGCTGCTTGCCAAGGACGAGTGTGCTGAGGGGAACTTCCATCTGCAGCGGGGCACTGACCAGTCTGAATTTCCTTCAGCTCACAGTGGGACCTTGTCTTGTACAAGCACTGGGAGTTCACTCTGACTGACAAGTGTATTTCTGTTCCAGATGTGTGGCTTTCTGCTAATTGCCTGTTAATAAATGAGCGTAGCCTTGCACAGTCCTTTGCAGAAGAAACTGTCACTTCTGTCAGGTGGACTTGAGCTCGAGGGGCTGTCTCCATGACTGCTTCTCCAGGTACTTCTCTAGCACTTGCACTTGATTCCAAGTGTTTTTACTCCTCTTATTTACTGCTGTGACAGAGGAATGCAGCTGCACAGGTGGGCCTGGCAGCACTAGGGAGGGCTCCTGTCTCAGCTGTGGTTACTCTGCAGAGCACTGGAGGCATCCAATTTCAGCATCTCCGTGATGAAACCAGAAAGGGGGGAAGCCAGTAAACCCAAGACAACCTGTCCTCAAAGAGCTTCCCTCTTTGTTTTAAAATACAAACATCTGCATTCAAGGGGAATATTTAGGAAGCAGCAGCCATTGATTAAGGTGTCATTCATCAGGTGGGCCCACAGATCTACAGCTGGCCCCCAGGGATCCTCTGCAAAAGAAGAAGTGTTTGTTGACAGCTGACCCTGGGTCTCCAGGCACTGGGTCCCTCCCAACCCAGAGAGCGTGTTCAGCTCTGGGAGGAAGGCTTGGAAGGTCCCTGTTGACTTGGCCTTTCTTATTGTTGTAGGTTTGGAACTTCTGTGAAAACTTCTTTCAGCACAATGCTGAGCAGTATTAGGAAAATGAACCCCATTTTTCCTGGCTTGGGGAGGAGGCACAGCCTGCCTGGGGCAATGTGCAGCCTAGCTCTGGTGGGGGAACTGCACAAGCCCCCTCAGCCTCGGGAACTGCAATGACTAAGAAGATAATTTTTCTTTTTACCTTGGTCAGTTTAGTTTCCAGGTTCAACTGTTAGACATTGCATTTGTTTGTGTGGATTGGGACCTTTTGATCAGACTCTATAAAATACCTGTACACTAAATAAAGCTTTCTTTGTAATGTCTGCTTGCTCAAATTGGTGGAGAAAAGAGGAAATTTGTAGAGATGAGAGTTGGATACCTGGAACTTACCTACCAGCAGCTCTGCAGCTGCCTTCCCCTCCTCTCATCAGCTTCAGTTTTAGTTGATTATGTTTTGAGTGCTTGGAGTTTTTTAAGGGGAAAGATTTGGAAGTTTATCTAGCATCTCCTGCTCAACCCAGTGCTGTAGAACCATGGAATGGTTTGGGTGGTACAGGACTTTAAAACTTACCTTGTTCCACCCCCTGCCATGGGCAGGGATACCTTCCACTCCACCAAGGTTGGTCCAAGCCCTGTACAACCTGGCCTTGAACACTTTTGGGGATGGGGCATCCGTATGTCCTGAAGTGGGATAGTGCTGAGAAAGGATTCCCCTGGGGCTCTGGATGCTCAACTCTGTAGGAAGCTTTGGGACAGCAGGAGCTGCAGACAGTGGGGAAGAGAAATGCTGCAGGCTGGTTCCTGCTCTGGGGATATGCCCAGCTGAGTGTGTAGGAATTAAAAAAGGAAAGGACATAATTAAAAAAGCAAAGGACATAATTTTCTGATACAGGTTTATAATGAATTTTGACTTAAAATAGTAAGCAGTATACACAACATACACGTGAGTTGTACAGAGATGCTGCTGTATCGTTGACTTCAGAACCTACCAGTAAGTTCACGGGTTTCACTTGCTCTCTCATGCCCCATATGTCCACCAGCATCTAGAGGTGGCCTTCGTCTCTGTGCAGTCCTTCGGGGTTCAGTTCCAAGTTACAGCTCCACTGGTTCCCTGTGCTGGGGCCACAGGGACAAGTCTCATGCAGAGGTGACTCTTGCACAGTGGGGTTAGTGGGATGTGCCAGGTCTGCTCGAGGGAAACACAGGTATCACGGAACTGTTTACAGATTCACAACATCCTTCCTCTGGCCTTGCAAAAAAGAAAAAGCAAGAATGCTTTTGCAAGAGTGAATTATTCTGAACTAGTGTTTTTCACTGGTGAAGCTTTACTGTAACGTAGATTCTCTGGGCAGGTGCAGGATTCCTCAGCCATCACGTCCTGACAGTCAGATCTCCGAGCCTGTACTGGTTGCACCGTCCCTTTGCCAGAACCTTTGCAGGTTCAGTTTAAGCAAGGATCGCAGCCTCCTGCTAGGTCGGGGATTAGTTTTGCTGAGCACATCGAAGGGCCCACGGTACCTCCTGGGAACTGCGGTCCTATCCTTAGTGCTTTGTAGGATTCATTAAATAAAAGCCATGCAGTTGAACTACAGCTCCCAGAACATCGTGGCCCTCAGGGCACAGGGGTTTAAAAAAAATTGCGAGGGGGGTGGCGGCGGCTTCTTCCCTCAGCACTCCCTTCTCATCAGGTCTGGTCCAACCACTCGGCGCGTTTGGGTGCTTTGCACGTGTGCACATCCACAGTGTCCTCGCACTCCTTGCAGCGCACAGCGCAGCACCAGTGGAACTTGCACTCGCACTTGGTGACGCGGGTGACGCGCGTGGTGTCGTAGCCCCTCCCGCAGCACATCACCTCGCAGCCGTCCGTCCCGCGCGACGCCTTGCTGCACACGCGGCCGGCCGTGCCCAGGGAGCCTGGCCAAGGAAGGACAGCAGGTCAGGGCGTTCTCCACCGTCCCAGTGCTTCCCTGCCCTCCCACCCGTGGGGCTCACTGGTGAGACTGGCATCTCCATCCACAGCGGGGGCCTCGGTGCCACTGCTTCAGTGGGCAAACCCCTAGTTGCTGTCACAGCACGTGCTGCAGTGGGGTCCCCAAAGGCACCGCTTTGAAGCCCGCACTTGCTGTGCTTTATGGACATGGGATGCCACAAACCCGGCCAGGGACGCAGCTTTGGTATCTCTCACGTCCCTCATGATGGAGGGTTGGAATGAGATGATCTTTCACGCCCCTTCCAACCCAAAACATTCTGGGTTTTTATGGCAATCTGCACGGCCCCCTTCCCTTGCCCACAGCTAGAGCTGGTGTTAGCTGCTGCCAGAGCACAGGAGCAGTAGGAGACAGGGATGTGCTCTCTGCAGCCCCTCTGTGCATGGTACAGGTTCTTTGTTGCCTGTCCAAGGGAGCTTTGCTCTGCAGAAGATGGGCTCTGAGGATACGCTCCACTTCTGCGATGACCAGGAATCTGAGGGGTTTGGGGCCTTAGTCTAAAGTGTGGGGATTTTGGACAAATGCAGTCCTGCCTGTGCAGGGGTAGGGTGCTGTGGAGAATCTGGGTCTGGGTAACTGCCTCCCTAAAGACTGGGGTTGAGGGGGGAGCTGAGCCCCCAGGCTGGGCTAGCTGGGAGCTGCTGACCTGCTGGGAAGGGAGGAAGAGATGCTTTTGAGTAATGACTGGAGCTCTGGGTTTTACCTGCTGACTTGTCCATCACGCAGTAATCAGGCGAGTTCTCAAAATACACCAGATCTGTTTTTGTGGGCTTCCTGAAGTTCTTGTTGGCCACTGTGAAGCCAGTGCCATCCTGATTCATCGTCACCTGGATGGCCCCATTGTATTTCTTCCTTAGGTAATCCCCTGTTTTTCGAAAATCTGACATTGCCAGCCAACAAGTCCTTAGTGTGCAGGAGCCACTGACCCCGTGGCATTTGCACTCCAGCTTCAGGAAGCGCTTCACAGCCTGTGGGAAGAGGGATGGGTAAGGACTAGTGGGCACCCGGGGCATCAGATACTGCACCAGCATCTACTCATTCCTGGTGCAGCTTATCAGCCCTTGGCTGTGTGGGATGGGGCTCCTAATGGGAGACAAGGGCTGTGTATGGAGGTCACTGATGCCAACAACAGTGAGGACACAGGAGGCCAAAGTGAGTGTGGGCCCCTGTGGGGCCATTCCCTTGGGCAGAGCGTGCAGGGGAGCACTAGGAATGCAGGGCAGCATCCAGCCTTACCACAGCAGGAACCACCCTCCCAAGTTGCCCAAGGCCCCGTTTCTCTGGCCATGCTGTTCTGGCTGCCCAGTCCCCTAGGGAAGGTCCCAGTGGGGTGGGTGAGCTGGGCTCCGCTGCAGGGGCTGCACTCACCATCCTCCCGCAGCGGTTGTTGTGCAGGTTCATCAGTGCCCGGGCATCCTTCACTTTTTTCTCCTTGGCATCCACAAAGGCTTTGGCAAAGCGGATCCCGTAGTTGATGTTGTCGCTGCAGCCGCCCCAGTCGAACTCCCCGCGCTCGTCCTTGGAGCGGCCCCTCTTGAGCGGGTCACAGCTGCAGACCTTGAGGTCCCCTTGGCTGCACGCCCGCGTGATGGCATAGACCACCCCGGCCGAGGAGATGGCGTAGACGAAGGCGGCCTCCCTGCTGCCTGCCATGGGGAGAGAGACAGGGATGGGCAGTGAGCGTGCCAGGCTGCGCCAAGTGCCTGCAGCCCATGGAGGACCAGGCCATGCGGAGCGAGACCATCCTGTAAGTGGGTAAGCCAAGCCCAGCCATCTCTGCTGCCCAGAGTGCCCAGCCTCGGCTTCCCTGGAGCCCTTCAGAGTAATTGCAATGCTGAGGGTACATGCCCGGGATGCAGAGACCAGCTCCCTTCTGCCAGGGCCACTCTCCTCCCTCCCGGCGCCGTGCGGAGCGTGGAGTCAGCGCCAGCCCTGCTGGGCTGGGCTCTCCCTGTGCAGCACAGCTTGCTGCCTGCTATTTTATGTCTCTGGTTCAAGTTCGCAGCTGTTTTTATAATGTTGTAAAAGAAGCTGCAAATCAAAACCATGTTACTCTTCATTTTGAGAGCCTTTGAAAGCAACTTCAAAGGCTGCAGAGCTCTCTTTGGGCCTTGCAGGATGGGGCTGTGGTGAGGAGCTTTCATCATTCCCCATCCTTTGCCAGGAGAGGATGGAGCAGAAGAAAAGGTGCCGTGATGGGAACAGAGTGGCTGAGCAGGCAGGCTGCAGCATGGCAGGGTGACTGCTGCATTCAGCATTCCAGTCCCCTTCCCTCCAGTCAGGTCGGGCTTCTGGCTTGTGGCTCTGATGCTTGTCCACCCACGGGCAGCTGCCCCATCCCCTGGCAGCTCGGAGCAAGCTCCCACTCACCAGCTCCTTCTGTGGCGCTCACGTGTGCTCCATACGAGCTCTGAGTGGAAAGACTCTCCCAGCCGCTTTTGATTTGGAGGCCACATGGCTGGATGCTCCCGGCACGTCATGGGATGCAGCAGGAGCCGTCCTGCAGTGCTGCTGCCCGTGCTGGGGCTTGCAGGGTCTGTCTGCCCCCAGAGCACTCCTGGGACTGCTGCAGCCCACGATGCTGCTCCTGCTCTGGGAGCACCTCATCCCTGTCCCCTCGTGCCTTTCCTCTTTGTTCCTTGGGTTCATTTCTTGGGTGCATCCCTGCTTGTGTTGTATCTGTCCCTCACCTGGAGTGGGAAGGTCTCTCCTTTGTGCAGGGCTGACACCTGCCCCAGAGCCACGGTCCTGCTCCACCTCAGAGCCCGAAGCAAGGACTGAAGCTGCATCTGTGCCTTGCCTCCCTTGCCATGCGAGGGAACAGCCAGTTCCCACGTGAATTGCTGAGTCCTGGCCAACCCTGCTCTCCAAATATTTATATATCCCATTACTGTTTACATATGAGCCCGTTCTCTGGAGGTGTCTCCTCCTTCCCCCTTCTCCCCCAGTGCTCCCCCTGCTCCATCTCATCTGGTGCAGCTATTCCAAACGCAGCGCTCTGCTCCCATTACTATTTGATTAATTTACAAGGAAAGGCAAAGCTCTCCTCAGGGAGTAATCCAAGCCACTAGGCATGGTAGCCCAGCGGGAGGAGAGACTGTCCCAGGAAGACAAGGCACATGGTGGTGGGAAGGGGACAGGGCAGAACCTACTTCGCAGCATGACCCGGCCGAAGACAGTGTGGTCCCGGTCCAGGGTGCTGCAGTTCCAGCGGTGGTGCCGGAATTGGTGCTGGCACTCCCGGATCCACTCCTTGGCTCCCTCCCCAACCGACTGCATGATGTCAGGGTACCTCTGGCAGAGCTGTCGCTGCTTGTTCACCAGCCCGGGGATGTTATCACAGATCACCCTCGCGCCCAGGGCCCCGATGTACCTGCAGGAGAGAACAGCACCACGTTACTGCCCTGCCTGCAGAGGGGAGTCACAGAGTCACTGAATATCCTGAGTAGGATGGGACCCACAAGGATCATCGAGTCCAACTCCTATCCCTGCACAGGACATCCCCAGAATCCCACCCTGTGACTGAGAGTATTGTCTAAACCCTTGAGCTCTGGCAGCCTTGGGGCAGTGACCACTGCACTGGGGAGCCTGTTCAGTGCCTGAGCACCTTCTGGGAGAAGAACCTTTTCCCAATATCCAGCCTAAACCTCACCTGGCACAGTTCCAGCATTGCCTTGGGTCCTGTCCCTGGTCACAGAGAGCAGAGGTCAGAGCTGCCCCTCCACTGCCCCTCAGGAGGAAGCTGTAGACCCCAGTGAGGTCTGACCTCAGTCTCTTCCTCTCCAGCTGAACAAACCAAGTGACTCCAGGTCCTCACCTTGCTTGGTGGGTCTTACATTGAAGTCTAGCTTTCCCTCTGTCCTTTCTGGCTGTGTCAGAGCTGCTGCAGGCTCTGCTCAGAGTGTCTCTACACTGGAATGTGCCCCCCTACAGCAACCCCTTGGCATGGGGCTGCCTGAGGCTGTGGTTCAGACAGGAGGACACAGGGACAGGACACAGGGACAGGGGCACAGGGACAGGGCACAGCTGAGCCACTACAGTATTTTTTAGAAATAAAATAATCCCGAGATGCAGCAGCCAGGAGCAAGCAGAGCTGCTCTCAGTGTGTGCATGGCTGCAGGAAGGAGCAGGGAGTCTGTGGAGCCTGCCTCCCCCAGCAGACAGTCAGCTCTGGGTGCTGTGAGTCATGGCATGTCTCCCATAAGCCCGGGCTGTGTCAACTCCTGGGGCAGCAGCAGAGAAACTTGCTGATGTGCAAAACCCAGGCTCTTCCCAACATCCCAGCCTGCGCCGTCGCCCAGCCCTGCTGAGCACAGCAGGATGGAGCCCAGCTGAGCCCAGGGTGGCTCGGGCAGGCTCTGCCCTGTCTCCTGCCCGCATTTGTCAGGAATGTCCGTGGCACAGACACCTGTGGCATGCAGAGGTGAGGGAGGAAGAGGAGCAGACTTCAGCTCTCGGTGCTGCACTCCTTACTCACACTGTTATCCCCCAGCTGTCGATTCCTCTCTGTGCATCTCCTGAACATTTGTTCTCATGCCCTGAAGCTCCATAACCGACAGAACTATGCTGTGGCTCCTCTCTTGCCTGTATCTCGCCTGTATCCTGGTCCCCTCTCTGCAGCAGTGGGGAGAGAGCAAGAACTCGGAGCAGAGAGACGACAGCAGCCTGCCAGAGCCTGGCTGAGCCCCATGGGCAGCTTTCCACAGTCACGGGGAGGGACCTGAGCTCTGCCCCGCACTCTCACACCACCCCGGACAATGGCAGCAACATGGAATTTTCCATCCCAGTCAACTCCCGCCTGCACCACCCGCTTACCCCTCTGGCTGCTTGCGCTTGAGCATGATTTCTGCCACAGAGCACGGAGCTGGGATTCTGGCTGGAAGGGATGAGGTTTGGGTGATATTCAGATTTTTTTCTAACCTCCAAACTGGAAGCAAAAACCTTCCTTCAATAATAATAAAAAGCAATAAGCTTGGACACTATTTCATTGTCTCTCTCTCTGGACGTGTTCTCTCAGTTCTATCCACCCCAGAGAGAGCTCCCAGGCTCAGGAAAGCCCTGCGAGCACAGAAAGCAATGGGATCTGTTCCCTCTTCTAAAATATTTTGTTTAAATGCTGGCAGAAGCACAAGTTCATCTCGGGCTGGAGCTGAGGATAATAAACCCAGTTCCCCATGGCTTTGCAAGCCCAGACTCCAAGGGGCAGTGAGCATTATTGTCACAGGCATGCTCACCAGTCTTTCATCCTGAAGCAGGGGAACACAGAAGTAGCAGAAGTGGTTTGGGAAAGAAAAACCAACAGCAGCTCCTCAAGCACTGCTGACTGTGGACGTTTCACTGCCTTGCTCGTGCCAGACTGTGAGAGCAGCCCCAGCCTGTGAGAGCAGCAGTTCCTTCCCTCGGGGACAGGGCAGGGCAGAGGGGTGACCCACCAGCTGCATGATGGCACAGTGGCATTGAGTGGGACTGCAGAGTTCCTATGGGGAGGCATGGCCAGCTCCCCAAGCCTAAATTCATTCTGCCCAGCAAGGATGGGTATGGCTGGCTTATCCCTGCCTGTGCAGGCAAGAGCAGTGATGAGATGCTGGGAGGCAGCAGGCTGCAGGATGGAGGTTTCAGAAGTAGCCAGAGCTCCCCTTTGCTGGAGAAAAGTGATGCTGGGGAAGCTGGAAAAGGTAAAATATTCTGTGATGGGCCACCTCACCAGGGATCTTGTGGAGCTGGGGCACTGGTGTCCAGTCACAGCAGTGGACTGGGCTGGGACACAGCAGCTGGCAGCAGAGCTGCCTCCCAGACTGGAGAGTTATGGATAAAGCACTAACACATCCCCTGGGAGACCAAGATCAAGGGAAACCCTCCAGACAAGATAAACACTAGGCACTCCCTTTTTCACACTGGAAGCTAATTACTTCTCCTTATTTCTCCTGCCAAATACCCAGATCAGAGCAAACATTATCAGCAGGAGAGAGTGGAAGGAGAGCAGTGTGAAGGGCACCAGCTCCTGCAGCAGTCCCTTGCCATGTGCATCCCAGAACTGCCAGGGTCAGTGCCTGCATCTCCCTTTGCCTGTGGCAGCAGATTTACAACAGTGCCTACAGCATTCCATCAGAGTTTATGTACTGAAACATAACACACAACCAAAGGGAAAATTCCCCCCATGTCCTGGAAAGGCTGTGATTATCTCGGCAAAGGCAAAAGCTTCCACTTGGTGAGAAATGCTCCAGTTGGATTCAGTTATTCTGAAATGGAGCAAGACAAGGAACATCAGAAAATTCTGCCAAGCAGAGTTTTGGGAAGGAAAAAACCCAAACATTTGTTTTGGATAGATGAAAGCATCCCTTCTAATTTTATTTCTCAAAATCTGTGACATTTTAAAAACACTGCAGTGGGAAAAGACAATGGATGTTCTGAGAAATCCCCAGCTGCCTTATCAGAACTTTGTTTTCAAACGAATGAAGCTGCGCTGGAAGCGGCACGCTTCTGCTGTGCTGTACTCTGGGGGAATCTGCATTTTTCTAGCTTTAAAAAGCCCCACAAAACTCAAGCCTTGAGTTTGGAAAAGTCTGTGAGACACAACCCATACTGGAGGCTGCTCAGGCCTGGACTTCAGGGCAGGGAGGAGAGAGGCAGAAGCAGGAGCCTGCAGTGAGGAGGAGCTGGGAGGCAGGGAAGAAGGGAGTGGATAATTAAGTGCATGTGGGGTAACAATCCCCCACCCTGTCCAACGGGATTCCATCTGCTGCTGCCTCCCGAGGGTGCACGAAGCCCTGGCATTGCCCTTTGCCAAGCGCAGAACCGTCTGCGCAGCTTTGGTGAGGGCTGGCACAGTGTCCTGGCCCCCCTGGGCTGCAGGACGCTGCAGTGTCACCTCTTGCTGGCCGGTGTGCAGTTCCAAGCCAGGTGCGTTTCCCATTTTCCCCGAGCTCTCTGCCGGGAGCCGGCTGTGAGGGGCCGCGCTGCTGGACCCCGAACCCCCCTCCCTTTCTTTTCTTCCTCTCACCAGGCAGCAACCTCAGCAGAGGATGGAGACCTCACGTTCCAAGGGCAGGTGCTTTTGGAGCCTGCGAGGTCAGGCCCTCCTCCCCTCTGGAAGCTGCAGGGATGCATCCAGAGGCTCGTCCCAACATCGAGGGAACAGGAGACAACTGTCACGTGCTGCCTTCCAAGCTGTTGTTCTTGTGGAGAGCCTGCTGACTTTGGCTCTTGTAAACAAGGAGAAACCTAAATTGCTTCTAATATAAACATGCAAATCAGAGGCAGACGCATGTATTTACTTGGCAGCGTGCGGGCTGTGCTCAGCCCCTCGCACGGCTCCGTGCTGGATGCGTGCTGCTCCCGCGCTTCCCACGGAGCCCGGAGGACTCGCAGGCTCCTGTGGCCCACACCGTGTCTGTGCCCTCTGCTCAGGTGAGTCTGAACAGCTCACAGCTCTCCACGGCTGCGCTGCTCCCTGCATGTGCTCGCTGGAGATACCAGGTGGGAAATGCCTCTTGGAAAAATGAGGTTTTGAAGAAAGAAATTAATTTAATCGGAATTCGTAAAATTATATGGAATGAGAAACTGTCCTGCTGCTCTTCCATAATACCAAGGTCTTCCTGCAAAATAATTGAGTGCCCTAATTCAGTTTCCAATGAAATTTATACTAGACACTGATTTAGCTAAGACTGCGTTTTTCACCATTTCATAAGGTTCTGGAAAACCTATTTGAACATGACTTGACTTTAAAAGGGAAATCTTTGGAATTGCCATTCTCAGACAAATCAACATTTTAGCACTCTGAATTAAAACAGCTGCTTGAAACGTCAAAAATTCCCATTGTGGGTTGCAGCAATATCATTAAAGGCACAGTTTTAAATTAGATTGATAGAAGTGAAGCTTTACTAAAATCAGTGTCACAGCTTTACATGGGAGAAGGATGTCTGTGCAAGCAGCCCTGGTGATGCAGTGGGGCAGGACCCAGGTGAGGAAGCTCAGGGAGCCCAGGACTGGTCCCTGACACACAAAGAACGACTGCACGAGGCTTCCTCACTCATTAATGTCCCTTACTAATGTAGACAGAGTTTGTGGGTGAAAACTCGAGGATCCCAAAACTTTCCCAGCAGTTTGTACCTCCTTTGGTGGCAGAGCCAAGTGGGAAGAGGAGCATGGTTGGACACAGAGGCCAGGGTCAGGGAGCTCTGGCTGGACACAGCACCGTGAGTCCCTTCAGCACAATGGCTTTGAGGTGCAGAGATGCTCCTTCAGCTCAAAGGATCTTAGCAATGGCAGCAGGCTCGGCTCTGACATCCCAGGTAAAGAGTTTTCAGCTGGAGAATTTGCCTTTCCTGGCACAGCTACTCCCTACCAAGTGCAGGCTGTGCTGAGCTGGGGAACAGCAACCTGGAATCCCTGGGCCCAGCCCAGGCTGCTCCCGGGGGTTCTGCACAGTCTCTGCTTCTGTGGTCTGAAAAGAAAACATGGTCCGGCTTCTTGGTGGCATCAGAGGCTGTTGGAGTCCATCCCCTGGGAAGAGTGATTCAGCTCCCCATGGCTCTCTAACAGCTTTGCCAGTCCTGAAGGATCAGCTTGGGAGCCAAACTGTCCTGGCTTCTGGTCTCTTCCCATCCCACTGAGTCCTCATGAAATCCGTATTTTGGAGGGAGGCTGGAAAGCCATAGGCAGCTGTTAAGAGACAGCAAGTACAGATAGGATCAAATCCAACACCCCTGCCTCTTTGCCTGCTGAAGAGCAAATTCCATAATGCCTGGCAGCATTTCACCTCCTTGAGTTCTTTGCATACTTCCCAAGGATGCTGCACCTTCCTTCCTCTGCTCTCCGTGCTGTGGCAGACGATTTATAGCCAACTGCCAAACACCTTGGGTTGCAAAGTGCTATAAACATCTGAGATATTATTTTAGTATTACAAACCCTGAGTATTTTATTAAGCCCCACTGGGAACAGGGCCATCCTGGCCTGCTGGAATTGTTAACGCCTTTGAGTGATTAATAGTCCTAATTTCCTCACTTAGAGCCACTACTCTGCATGTTGAGAGTCTTAGTCTCACTTCAATAATTTCTAATATCATTAATGCTGAGCCACTACCAGTGTCATTCAAGGGACATGTTTTTCATTTTCTGGACCGGTATCTTTCTCTTCCTTGTGCATCCCTCTTTTAAAGTTGTCTGCAGTCAGATCCTGGTCAGAGTCCCCTCTCTGTGGCTTTCCTGCACCCCATGCAGTCATTGGGATGGAGTTTCTGTGAGGACGACTGAAACTCTGTGGTCCTGGGGAGATGGAGCAGATGGGTGCTGTAGTCTGTTGTCCCCCGGGCAGATGTGGGAGGCTTCAACCTGAAAACTGAGGTCTGAAAACTTCAGTCAGCATTGGGTGAAAGCTGTTCCTCAGGGACATTGTTGGTGGTGCATAAATACAAAATAATTACTCTTTTCAATATGCCATACTGACAATGGCTTTACCCTTAAGAATCAATTTTTTTCTCCCCAGATGTCAAAGTCCTTTGCTAAAAGGTGGGAAGGTAAGACAGCCTCTGGTACCAAAGCTGGACGTACAGTTATCTTTTCCATGGCACATCCTGTGTGTTGGGTGTGCACTGCTCCAAGAAGAACTGTGTTTCCATGGGCTCTGGCCCAGCACAGATCTCCTCATGGCACTGCTGAAATCACTTTTGGTAAAAGCTAATGAGTTTGGAAGAGCAGAAGGATTTTTTGCTTCTGCATTTCTTTCTAAGAAAGATTTCCCATAGGTGAAAGTGACCCTAATGAAAAATGGACTGAGCGGCACAGTTAGGATTATTGTAACGGCGCAGAGTGACTGAGAGAACCCATCTGTTCCATCCCCCCTAACCAAGAACACAAGGGCTGCTGCAAAGGCCACGGGGTTCATTCTCCGTCAGCCTGACATTACTTTAAAACTTATTTTTCACAGCATGGCTGCCTGGACAGCCAGAGCTGTGGAGCGCCTCGGGATAAAGACTTCCTGGTCACTGACCTCCTGCTTTTATTGCCATGCAAAGTGCTCTGCAGCACCACACTGACAGCAGGGCGAGCACCCGGAGGTCTCCGTGTCCCGAGCGCTGCACGTCCTCTCCCCTTGGAGGTGGCGAGTTCTGCTCCTGGAGCTTTGTCCCCTGTCCCTGGCCATGGCAGAGGGGCTGGAATCGGCTGCTTTAGGGTCCCTTCCAACCCATTCTGTGATTCTATGGCTCCGTATCTGGCTGCAACTGTGCCAAGACAGAAAGGGTGATGCTGCTCGGCAGCAGCAGCACCGGTGGCAGAGGCAGTGGCTCATCCACGGCGCGGGATGGGATCACAGCCGCGGACACAGAGCCCTCGGAGCCCCCTCGCAGCCTGAGACCCTGTGCTAGCAAAGCCCTCCGGGGGCTGCTGTGGGTCTGCCCAGCTGAGACTGGCACGGAGGGGACGAGGGGCACCCCGGGCCCCCAGGGTTACACACAGGGCTGTGGAGCTCCTCCATGCAGCTGTCTTTCCCTTGGCTTAATTTCAAACATTCCTATTTTTGCTGTTTCCCCTCCCACACACCTTAGCATGATGCCTGCTTTAATGAGCCTCTCTCTCCTATATCCTATATCCTATATCCTATATCCTATATCCTATATCCTATATCCTATATCCTATATCCTATATCCACACGCATCTATGGCTCCATTTTTCCATCACTCCTTGTGGCCATCCACTGCACCTGGACCACGAGCAGCACTGTGTCACAGTGGAAACACACGGCAAGTCCTGGAGGAGAACGTTAATGGGAGCACAGCCAACAGCCCATTATGGTGGGAATGTCCCCTTCTCCATCTGCAGTGAGGGTGTCCTTGCCAAACCCTAGGTCAGAGCCCGGCACCACGTCCAGGGGGTGCTCTGACACAGAGGCAGCCATGGGCACTCCTGCTTCATGATTTGGCATGTTTTCCATGCCCGTGAACACACTCCTCCTTCCCTGGCCAGGGAAAGGAGCTGGACCGTGATGGCTGCCTGACTGTGGACTGGTCATCCCTCAAAATCCCCATACGGGCATCGCACCCCGGGACGCAGCAGCTGTCTTGGAGCCCCTGTATCCTGACAGCACCATGGGCAGCCCCATGTGGTTGCCTGGCTCCCAACCACTCTCCAACCCACACCCGAACTTGCGATCCTCTTCCTTCCACAGATTTGTTTTATCTCTTTGGGAGCCTGATGCCTCCCATCTGTTCCAATGCCAGATGAAATTAAATATTTGTAGTTTCCAAGGGCTGTGGTTAGCAATAAACAAGTTAGCTAACAAGGATTTGGTGTGCTGGGGACCTGGGGGGGTCTGTGTGGGTCGCAGGAGGGTGGGTGTGTGTGAGGGTGGGATGCACGGGGGCACACAGGGCTTTGTGTACATTTTTCTTTAACCAAACCTTCAATTTCAGAATGGCTTTCCACACCAGAACAGCTCGCCGGGCTTTCAATAGCGACTAAACTCTACTTAGTTATTTACAGCAAGTTTGTTTATTGCACAGTTTATGTTTATAAGCAACATTTGTCTAATCTCCCAAATCTTTCCAAAGGAATTTCGGAGGCCGCTCTGGGGGCCGGGCGGGCTCTGGGGCACAGCCCTGCCAGCCCCAGACGATGCTGCTCTCCCTGCCGAGCGCACGCAAGTGTAAACGGGATTTAGGGATTTTCCCGTTGCATTCCTTCTTAATTTCCGTCTGTGTTTCAGCTGGTATTTTGTTGCTAAGTAACACTTCGGAGTTTGGAAGCATTTCTGCAAGGGTGCTGCTCCTCGCAGCCACCCCGCTGTCACTGTTAGTCACAGTGGCCTCGGAGCCCGGCCACAGGCACGCTGGCCAAAGCCACTGTCCCCAACCTGTCCCCTCTGCCCGCACTCTGAGCACGTGCACACGCACACACACACACACCCGCGGCCACTCTTCTGGATGCCAAAGTTCACCAATTCCTGGCATTTATGTGAGGCGGTTGGGCCATGCCTGACATCACTGAAAATTAATAATTTGCAGTTGTTTAGAAGAAACATTTGGTTGATATTTCCTTTCCATGTACTGTGATCAGAGGGGACCCAGTTTTTCCTACTAAACTACTTAAAAAGTTGACTCTGAAAATGACAAGCATTTCCTCTAGTTCCACAAGTTTATTGTGTGTGAATCCCTAGAAGAATTTGGCAATAATAATTAAAATAAGGGAAGATGATGCACCAACAAATGTATTTACTGTAATATCAGTGGTGCTAAAGATGTGCTTGGAAACCTATGTAAATCACTGAATAACTTTTTTCCCCAAACCGCAGCTGGTTGAAACCATTTTCAGTAAAACACAATTTCATCTAAACACGCTATTTTATCAGCACTAACACGTCCAGCACAACAGAGCTCGGTTCAATTTAGGCTTTTCTTAGGAATGTTCTGCTTTCCAGAAGACAAAGTTCAATTGAAAGTGTGAGTCTTAAGAGTTTAATATAGTCTATTTTGAATTGTTTTTGTTTTTAAAGTCATGTATTTAAGGTCCTTGGGACCAATGCTGCTTGGCAGAAATGCCCCAAGGCACCGTGCCTGGCTGCCCCGTGGCCGTGGGGCTGCCCAGCCCCAGACAAGCTTCGGTCCCCAGGGCTGCCCTGCCCAGCTCTCCTCTCCCCACCGAGCTGCCAGCCAGGGACCGGCCCGCAAGCTCAGAACACAAACTGCTGTGGGAGCTAAATCTAGCTTCCTCCAAACAAGCCACAGCTACTGAGGCTTAAAACGTGGCTGGTTTTCCTCCCGCTTGCTGGGAAGCGACACGCACTTGGAGTGAGGGCAGACCGCGGCGGAGCCACTGTGGGGAGAAGCGGGGTACGACAGCAAGGGAAATATGTGGTTTTAACACTCCTCCTAAAGAAGGAATTTTCTCCCTTCAGGCAGCATCCACGTGTGTTTCCAGAACTGCCCACCTCTGAGCAGATGATGCTGTGACTGCTCCATTCCTCCTTTTTTTCCCAGCCAGGTTATCCCATGCACCCACTCCTCAGCTCTAACGAACCTCTCTTTCTCCAACCTCCGTGACAATGGAAATAATCCAATTTCTCCACTGTCCCTTCCTTCGTTCCCTTCCTCAGCTTTTTGCTTTTAGCAACCTCACCTTGCCCACAGAAGCCGTCCTGCCTTCACCTGCCTTGCTGGGTTGGGGCAGAGCTGGCTCTGGAAGCCAGGTCAGTGCTTGTATCAACCTGAGACTCCCCAGCACTGACTCGTTTTCTCTCCCAGTGATTCCAGTTCTCCTCAGCTGACCAGGCTTCGGGAAAACTCCTCTGGGCACGGCTGTGAACAGCGTTACTCTTTCTACGTCCCATTTGCCCCCCACAGCACTTTCTGGTGTCTTGAAGTTTTTGTGCTCGGTTGCCACCAGCTGCCCGAGCAGCCTGTGCCCTGGGCTCCTCTCTCCCTCCCAGCCCCAGAGCTTTCCCACCCGCCTTTCTCACCCTGCAATCGCTCTTCTAGGGATGCCAGCCCGGCCAGGGCTGCCACACGCCCAGACGTGCTCTCAAACACCGGGAATACTTGTGCTATCTGCATGACTATTAAGTGCTCCCGGCCCCTTACAGAGTGCTCCACGGTAGCTGAGAATTTCCAGAAACTACCGTTTTCTTTCAGTGGCAGATGGGTTGAACTCGATTAAGTTCTGCCTCATCCACCGTGATCTGTTAATGATGATGAGACTGGCGTGGAAAGCCCTGTTTTCCACAAGATTAGAGAGGACTTTTATAGGGTGGGGGACGCCGAGAACTTTACTGCAGCCAACTATTTTTTTTTCTCCAGTGTTGCTGAACTACTGATACAGCACAGGGGCGCTTGGAAAACTTCTCGATCCTCGTTTACTGCCATTGTGCATAGATGAATTTTCATTGTTACACGAACAGGGACAGGAGGAGACTAATTTCCAGAAGGTTTTTGTTATGGTGTCATTTCTGTCTGTTATAAAGCCTCATCTTATCTAAAGGAAAAGGGACATCAACTTCTTTGCTTTCCAGGAGCAAAGTAATGTAACTGTGCAGGCAGCACCGCAGCCCGCAGGGATGGGAGCTCCGGCGGGGACAAGGTGGACCGGGGGATCCGAGCTGCTGCCGCTTCCCCTGTCCAAGCCCTATCGAGGGGCTCATCCCGCTCCTCGCCGTGCCCGGGGGGTGATGCCTGTCAGAGGTGTCGCAGCGCATGAGGTTCGTCTCCCCGGCAGAGCCGGAGGTCCCCGCAGCGAGTCCCATCCCCAAGCAAGGAGCGGCGGCGTTTTCGGGGCGCGGGACGCCCGTGACCAGCGCGGTGACCGGGCAAAGCCTCGGTACCGGCCCCGGGGCGGCTCCTCTCCGCCGCTGTGCTCCGGGAGCCCGGGACGGCGCCGGAGCCGCGCAGGTGGAGCCCGCACGGCCCCGGCCGCTCCCCGCCGGCTCCCGCGGCCGCACGTCGGCTCCGGCACTGCGGGGCTCGCTGCGCTCCCGCCGGCGCTGCCCCGGCCCCTGGTCGGTCTTTGCCGTCCCCATCCCCGTCCACGTCCCCCATCCCGTGCCCGTTCTCATCCCTATCTCCATCCCCGTCTCCGTCCCCGTCCCTCGACCGCGCCCCGCGCAGCTCCCGCCGGCGGTGGCCCGGGGACCGTCGGGGCGGTGCGGGGACTCACTCACCACCACGAGGAGTCGGCGCGGGGCGTCAGGGCGAGCAGCAGGAGGACGAGGGGAAGGCAAAGCCGGGGGGCCGCGCCCGCCGTCCGAGGGAAGGCTCCGCACTCCGCAGGCCCGGGGGCCACGGCAATCCCAGGAGACGCTTCCAGGCGGTTTGGGCTGAGCATATCTCTCCGGGGCGGGGTCCAGACGGAGAAATGACCGGGGAAGGGGGTCCTGCCCGCGCTCCCCTCGGGGCACCGCCCGTCACGGCCCCGCGGCGCGTCCGCCCGCTCCGCGCTGCTGAGCGAGCCCCGGCTGGGCCCCCGCGCCCGGGCTCATGCTGCTGCGGGGGAACGGGGGGGCTCCCCGGGGGCTGCGGGGCGCTCAGCGGGGCCCGGGCCCCCCGAGCGGCGCGGGGCGGGCGGCGGGGCCGGGCCGGGCCATGGAGGTCCTCGCGCGGAGGGCGAGGGCGCTCTGGGGATGGGAGCGCGGGGGCCGCGGCCAAATATCGCCGGCGCCCGGCGTGCTGCGGGCTCTCATTGGGCAGAGTCAGAGACGCGGAGCCGCCGCTCCGGCCGGACCGACCCCCGCCTCCCCGAGGGCACGTCGGACAGCCCCCTCCGGGCTCCTGCCCCCGCCGCCGCCCCGCACCGGGGCCGCTCCCACCGCCGCGCTCGCACCCGCGGGGATGCGGAGCGGAGCCGCCGGTCGCGGCCGCCCCGTCGGGCCCCGCCCGGGGCAGGGGCTCAGCGGGATGCGGGATGCGGGATGAGGGATGCGGGGGCCGGGCCCGCTCCGGCCGCGCTCGCCCCCGCCAGGTGTCACTGCTGGGTGGGAAAGCGCAGGGCGAGCCGCGCTCCGCGGGGCTGTGTCCGCCCGGCGCGGGCAGGAGCGGGCGGCGCACGGAGCTCGGCCGGCCGGGAGCTGGCGGCTCCGGGAGGGACCCTGCCGTGGGGCGGAGGCGGTGCAGGCGCCGCAGGTGCCCGGGGACCTGCAGGCAGAGGTTGGGGGGACGTACGCTCCCTGGGACGGCGATGGCCACGGCAAGAGCCGCTGTGGGATACCAGCGCCCAAGCTCGGACACAGCCCTTTGCGCTAATTTGGCGAGGGCTCTCCCTTCTCTCTTCTCACAGGCGTCTCTGTCACCTGTGGCTGTGGGACAGGGAGAGCTACTGCATGAGCTGCCCTAGGCTCTCAGCTTTCCTTCCTTCATCGCCCTAAAACTGGTGACTGGCAGCTGGTGAAGACCAGCCTGGCTTGGCAGTTCCCTCTTCCCCTTGTGGTCCCTGGCTGGTCCTTCCACACCACGGAGGTGAGCAGGCATTTTGGTAACTT